>NC_073246.2:23639063-23971146 GCF_029281585.2 Gorilla gorilla gorilla
GCGTGTGTTTTTTTTTTTTTTTTTTTTTTTGCCATTTCAAATCAAAGTTGGATTAATGGGTTGCCCTCATCTAATTTTTATTGTTATTCTAAGATAAATATTAACTAAGTTGATTGTCTTATTTTCATTTATATTTGCTCACTTTTATAAGCCATAAAAAGAGAAAAAGACCAAGTTTTATGTTAAAATGAATCTGTTTTGTTCCTATTTACAGAATTGTGTATATACTCTTAAAATCATTAAATTGCTTTCAAACTGTTTCTCCTGGGTTTTTTGGTAATTTTAATTATAGCAGTATCTGAACCCTTAAATCCCTAATAGTATGTTGTTTACCTGCTTCAGTGAGGATTTCTGAGTTACTTCGCTGGTAAAATCAATTGAAACATTTCTTTTTCTTGAAAAATTCTATCATCTTTCTTTTAAGTGATATAGAAAGAAATATTGACCTTTGCTTTTAAAATACAAGATTATCAACCAACTATAATCCTTTACAAAACTAAGTGTGTTTCACTATCATGCCATATGCAATAATCAAATGATAATTTCAGTTAAAATAAAACATGCTATAACTGAATATTTCAAATTAATATCCCAAGCTTTGACTTCATTTTATTTTCTCACTAAGAATTACAGCTTCAGCAAAATATACTACAGACTAATACATGGATAATAAGTTAGTGATTTAGATAGTTACTTGGATTTTTTAAATATTTAACTCTATGTATTTGTATACATTCAAATCAGAGTCTCTTTTTTGTTGTTGTTTAATGTTAATGCAAATGAGTTTTGACAACTATAGGCCTTTGAGAACTAACCTTGTAGTTCCATTGTAGGTCCATTATCAATAATTAAGGTCCATTATCAATAATTAAGATAAGATTGACCTTTTCTTGCCTTTTATATTTCTATTTTCATGCAAAAATGACTCTTCTCCCATTAAAAAAAATCTTTGCAGTTGCTGAAGCAGAACAATTACTTTATTTCCACTTCAGAGAAATTTCTTTTTTGGAGGTTGAAGCACCTGCTATGCATACATTATGTAAAGAACATACCAATCATTTAGAATGAAAGTTTGAATATAAATGCCAGACATTACTGAAAACTGTTTCATAATGTGCTTATGCATCAATTTCATTGTTTTACTATTTTATTGCTATAGAAGCAGGCGGATATACGAGTGTGTGTATACATATATTTGTATACGTGTGTGTGTGTATTGTGTGTATGTAGGTGTGTAATTAATAGACAAGTATAACAACTAGTAATTAACAAATAAATAACATCAATTATTTACCTGTTTTAACATCACCTGGCCACAGTTCCACCTAAATGGTGGCAACATGTTTCCAATCTGTGGCTTTCTTTCTGCTACGTTCTATTTGCCTTGGAATATTTGCATTTACTCATCAATGCTACAAACTCACTTACATATTGTAGGGGCATGCAGATGTATTCCATGAGCTTCAATTAATAAATTGTTGGGACTAAAAAGGAGAAAGTAGAGAAATTGAAATTTGACCTACAGCCCAAAGCTTGCTAATTGCTTATTTTATTTCAGTTTTAATCTTCAGGTCCTGAGCAAATTATCCATCATAACCAGCTGATATGGTTTGGCTGTGCCCTCACCGAAATCTCAAATTGAGTTATATCTGTCAGAATTCCCACGTGTTGTGGGAGGGACCTGGGGGAGGTAATTGAGTCAGGGGGGCTGGTCTTTCCCGTGCTATTATCACGATAGTAAATAAGTGTCAAGAGATCTGATGGGTTTAACACAGGTTTCTGCTTTTGCTTCTTTCATATTTTTCTCTTGCCACCACCATGTAAGAAGTGCCTTTCACCTCCCACCATGACTCTGAGGCCTCCCCAGGCAAGCAAAACTGTAAGGACAATTAAAACTCTTTTTGTTTCCAGTTTCAGATATGTCTTTATCAGCAGCATGAAAATGAACTAATACAGTTAGTTGGTACCAGGAGTGGTGTGATGCTGAAAAGACACCTGAAAATGTGCAAGAGGCTTTGGAACTGGGTAACAGGCAGAGGTTCTAACAGTTTGGAGGGCTCAGAAGAAGACAGGAAAATGTAGGAAAGTTTGGAACCTCCTACAGACTGGTTGAATGCCTTTGACCAAAATATTGATGGTGATATGAACAATAAAGTCCAGGCTAAGATGGTCTCATATGGAGATGAGGAACTTGTTAGGAACTGGAGCAAAGATGACTCTTGTTATGTTTTTAGCAAAGAGACTGGCAGCATTTTGATCCTGCCCCAGAGATTTGTGGAACTTTAAACTTGATGATTTAGGGTATCTGGTGGAAGAAATTTCTAAGCAGCAAAGCATTCAAGAGGTGACTTGTGTGCTGTTGAAGGTATTCAGTTTTAAAACGGAAAAAGAGCATAAAAGGTCAGAAAATTTGCAGCCTGACAATGCAGTAGAAAGGAAAAACTTGTTTTTTTGAGTGGAAATTCAAGCTGGCTACAGAAATTTGCATAAGTAACTAGGACCCAAATGTTAATCCCCAAGACAATGGGAAAAATGTCTCCAACCCATGTCAGAGATATTCATGTCAGCCTCTCCCATCACAGGCCCAAAGGCCCAGGAAGAAAAAGTGGTTTTGTGGGCCTGGCCCACAGTTCTTGTGCTGTGTACAGCCTAGGGACCTGGTGCCCTGTGTACCAGCTGCTCCAGCCATGGATGAAAGGGGCCAAAGTAGACCTCATGCTGTGGCCTCAGGGGGTCGAAGCCCCAAGCCCTGGCAGCTTCCACATGGTGTTGAGCCTGTGGGTGCACAGAAATCAAGAACTGAAGTTTGGGAACATCCACATAGATTTCAGAAGTTGTACGGAAAAACCTGGATGTCCAGGCAGAAGTTTGCTGCAGGGCAGGGTGCTCATGGAGAACCTCTGCTAGGACAGTGCAGAAGGAAAATGTGGGGTGGGAGCCAACACAGAGATCCTACTAGGGCACTGCCTAGTGGATTTGTGAGAAGAGGGCCACTGTCCTCCAGTCCCCAGAATGGTAGATCCACCAATAGCTTGCACTGTGTGCCTGGAAAAGCCACAGACACTCAACGCCAGCCCATGAAAGCGGCCAGGAGGAGAGCTGTATTCTGCAAAGCCACAGGGGTGGAGCTGCCTAAGACTATGGAAACCGACCTCTTGCATCAGCGTGACCTGGATGAGAGATCTGGAGTCAAAGGAGATCATCTTGGAACTTTAAAATTTGACTGCGCCACTGCGTTTCAGACTTGCATGGGCCCTGTAACTCCTTTGTTTTGCCCATTTTTTCCTATTTGGAATGGCTGTATTTACCCAATACCCGTATCCCCATTGTCTCTAGGAAGTAACTAGTTTGTTTTTGATTTTACTGGCTCATAGGTGGAAGAGACTTGCCTCATCTCAGATGAGACTTTGGTCTCTGAACTTTTGGGTTAATGCTGAAATGAGTTAAGACTTTGGGAGACTGTTGGGAAGGCATGATTGGTTGTGAAATGTGAGGACATGAGATTTGGAGGGGCCAGGGATGGAATGATATGGTTTGGCTATGTCCCCACTGAAATCTTAACTTGCATTGTATCCCCCATATTTCCCACATGCTGTGGGATGGACCCAGGGGGACGTAATCGAATCATGGGGGCCGGTCTTTCCCGTGTCATTCTCATGATAGTGAATAAGTCTCATGAGATCTAATGGGTTTATCAGGGGTTTCCGCTTTTGCTTCTTCCTTATTTTTCTCTTGCTGCCATCATATAAGAAGTGCCTTTTGTCTCCCACCATGATTCTGAGGCCTCCCCAGCCATGTGGAACTGTAAGTCCAATTAAAACTCTTTGTTCCCAGTTTCAGGTATGTCTTTATCAGCAGCATGAAAACTAGTATATATGCCTTGTTCTTTCTCAACTTCTTTATCTCATCATTTTTCAGAGTCAACCACCTGAGAAGGTATATATACTTACTACTTTTTTTAACAATCTGTTTCAGTCTGGATTACATTCTCATCTCTCTGTAGAATGTACTGTCACAATTGTTAACTAACATTGGAGATCAGGTCCCAGATTTGATCCTCATTAAAGTCCTTCTTGAAACAGTATTTTCACTTTGCTTTTCTAATAGCACATTCTCCTGGTTTTCATCCTGTTTCTTGAACTTCTCTCATCCTGCCTTATCCATCTCTACCTAGACATCAAATATTCATGTTGCCTGAAGCTTGGAACTTTAGTCTGGTTAAATTTGCCATATTTTCAAAGTAATTTTTCTGTATTAACTGCTTCCTTTCTTTCTCTACTCTTATGACTCCCAGCACTGACTTATTTTTGGATATCCACACTCGTTTGTTCCAATGTTCATTTCACATCTCCACATTTTTTCCAGAGGCACCTTGAATTAAACCTATCCAAAAGTGAATCCATGAAACTTTATCAACAGTCTTTCACAGCCAATGTTACCAATGACTTTACAATGATAAAATTCAGAAAAGCTACAGTTCTCCCAGTGTCCTCTTCCTTGCTCTATTTAATTCATTACCCAACCCTATGTATTTTACTCATTAAATATCATTAGAATATGTTAATTGTTTTCTGTATGTTTCAGTCTCTCCTGGTTCATGTTAGTATCACTTCCTGCCTAGACTACTGCAGTGGTTTACTAACTGGTTCCTCTAAACCTACTTTTGCTTCCTTCCTTTAAATTAATTTTCCACACCTACATATGTAGTTAATATTATAAAATGTGATGTCGAAGATATTGAAAAGTCAATTAAGTACGTAAAGTTTAATGTTGTTATCGATCTATGCTAGAAAGATATTTGGTAGCAGTGAAGCATTTGAGTGAAAGGAAGATTCTCGCTTTAGGAGAGTTGAGCTGATCTTAAGAGGCTCATGTAGTAAATGGTAACAGGAATGAGAAGGAGAGTTATCTAAGTATTAATCTTCTGCATTGTGCTTGGTGGTTAATAGGATATGGTGAAGAGTGAGATGCCAAGCCATGTGGGCAAGTACAAAAAGCAGCAGCTGCCCTTTGCTAAAAAATTATTCATGATATTCCTAATTAGATTTAATGCATTGTTCTTTACAGCTCTCTAAGAAAATTATAACACTCTCTTTGTCACCTATTAGCTATTATATATTTATGTGGGCACATGGGTATATATGCATGCACACATGAGGGTATATATGTGTATAAACATATACATCAGGTTATGACAGTATAAGAATGTAACTTCTTTCTATTGGTCTTCCTCGGTGATCTACTGCTTTCTAGGAATAGATCGCATCTGGAAACATATTTCAGAGACGAATCAGCCAATAATTTCTGAGCACATCAAATATCATTATCTAGAAATCATTTTCTTTGACTATAAACTTTTATACCTAACAAAAGCTTATTAATTTATTTATGATGTTAGCTGAAGTTATAGACTATATGTCATAATTTATGAGTTTAATATTTTCTGGGCTTAAAAATTACCAAGTAAGACATCTTTCATGTGTTATATGGCCTAAATTAGCACTCTGAATAGCCCCATCTGTTAAAAAAAAGTGTTCAAATATCTAACAATAATGAAAGAAAAGAGAACAGTTCTGTGACTTAGTAACTTAGTTAAGCAGAAGACTGAAAATCACATACATTTTGATCATCTGTTATTTTTCTTTTTATATGGTTATCATTTGTAATATTTGAAACTTGTTAAAGTCTGTATGAATACTTTCTAAATATGTACTATTCATCAACAAGGTGAGTAATAAATGTAAGCTATTTAATTTACATATCTAATTTACTGGCATTTGTCTTTGGAAAACAATTTTGTATAAAAAATTACTTTGAAATGTAACAAGTATTTCATAGGCATTTAATAAAATTTCTTCATTTTAATAATTATTTTGAATATCCTTGAGAGAAATTTAAGAAAAAGAATAAATACATTTTTCTTCTCATTTAACTTGTGTAGTTCCACCAGATTTTTTACTCCAAAACTTTTTTCTATGTTGTCCATATTTAATAGAGATATATGTAGTCTACAGTAATCATATCCGAAAATATTCATATTTATAAGGATGTATATATTTAGTGTAAAATTATTTAGAAAATAAAATATTTTCTACTGTACCAAGGTACAAATGTATTGAGCATAATATTTATGTAGTTTAAGTTTTTCTTAAACATATAAAAAATTATTGCAGCAAAATGGAAGGGTAACCAAATTTGACTTTCAGTATAACGAGTTTTATATCACTGTTAAGTAGAATGACATTTGTTCAATTAAAATTGATTGAGTCTGGATTCTCTAAGAGAAAGAACCAATAGAAATATATATATTTGTGTGTTTTTATATGTGTGTGGAGAGAGAGAGAGAGAACGTTATAAGAAATTGGTTCACATGATGATGGAGGCTGAGAATTCTCAAGATCTTCAGTTGTTGAGCTGGAGGCCTAAAAGAGCCAGCGATATCATTCCAGTCCAAGTCCAAAGGTCTAAGAATCAGGAGAGCTGACGGTGTAAGTTCCAGTCTAAGTCTGAATCCAAAGGCAAGAAAAGACTGATGTCTAAGCTCAAAGACAGGCAGAGAGAGAGAATGATCTTATTTTCCCCTTTTATTCTATTCATGCCTTCAAAAGATTGGATAATACTCAACTGTATCGGGGAGGTATCGGGGAGGTACATCTGTTTTAATCAGTCCATACATGAACATGCTCATCTTTGCTGGCAATATCCTCACAGAAGCACTCAGAAATAATGGTTAATAAGTTATACGCTCATCCTGTGATA
Organism: Gorilla gorilla gorilla; assembly: GCF_029281585.2. Lineage (NCBI taxonomy): Eukaryota > Metazoa > Chordata > Mammalia > Primates > Hominidae > Gorilla > Gorilla gorilla. Next base: position 23,645,823 of record NC_073246.2, read on the forward strand.
CAGTCAAACTAACACGTAACAGTAACCAGCAACTCATGAGCACACTTTTTAAAAAATGTCCTTGTCTCAGAAATTGACAAAGATCAAGGCATAAAATAATAACGGTTAAGAGCACACCCCATGGTGGCAGACTCCTTGGATTTGAATCTCAACTCCTCCACTTGTATAATAGGTCAATGATCACAGAAAATTCCATTATGCATTCAAAATGTTAACGTATTTATCTCTAAGAGATTATTATAACTCTGTCACAGAGCTATATTAAGTCTCAGTGATATAACCATGGAATTTTTAAAAATAGGTAGCCTATTATAAGTGTGAATAAAAATTTTAACCCTTTAAACATTTTGCTGAATGATATAATGGAAATAAGTATATTGAGTCAATTGAATTCTACTTTACAATAGGGAAGTGGAAACTTTCAGTTTTATAATTTTTATTTACAGCAGGGTATGGAGGTTTACTAATCATCAAATTTACCTAGGCAAATCCAAGCCACCAAAATCAACATTTCATCTGACTGCTTAATTTGTATAAGTGTGTATAAATTATGGACACAAATACACTTTTAAGCAGACATCTACCATTTTATTGTAAGTTTTGATAGTTTCATGGAGTTTAATACTTAGCACAACATGGATATTGACATTTTAAGATGAAGGTCTTACATCATATCTGTAAATATTTCCAATGGGATCAAAACACAATAATTATGTAATATCCAGAATTATCTGCTTTCAAAAAAAATTAACAATGTTTGGTTTAACAGTCAGAAATTTTATGTTTTTCTCCTCAAACCAATTTCCCTCAACTATCACTATTTAATAATCATTATAATGTAATATATATTTAAAAATAAATATTTTCTTGATATAATTCATTATTTGTGACCATAAGCATCTGTAAATAAAAAAAATCAAGAGTAAGTTATTCTTCTAGTAATTATTAGTCCCTGTTATAAATGGTGTAAATTTATCATATATTTTCATAAACAACTTTAACACATTAAAGTGATTTTTGAAAACATAGCTCTTTATGAGAATGTAATTTCTATTAATGATTAATTTATTGTTAGAATGGGACAGTTTACCATACATTCTATTCTTATTATTTTTTGGGTCATTGACATGGTTTGGCTGTGTGCTCACTCAAATCTAATCCTGAATTGTAACTCCCACAATTCCCATGTGTCATGGGAGGAACCCAGTAGGAGGTGGTTGAATTACGGGGCAGGTCTTTCCTGCACTGTTCTCATGATAATGAGTGAGTTTCACGAGATCTGATGGTTTTAAAAATGGGAATTTCCCTACACAAGCTCTCTTCTCTTGTCTGCCACCATGTTAGATGGACCTTTCACCTTCTGCCATAATTGTGATGTCTCCCTAGCCATGTGGAACTGTAAGTCCAGTAAACCTCTTTATTTTTAAATTGCACAGTTTCAAGTGTGTCTTTATCAGTGGCATGAAAATGGACTAATACAGTAAATTGGTACCAGTAGGGTGGGGCACTGATGAAACGATACCTGAAATTGTGGAAGCCGCTTTGGAACTGGGTAACAAGCAGAGGTTGGAACAGTTTGGAGGCCTCAGAAGAAGATAGGAAAATGTTGGAAAGTTTGGAAACTCCTAGAGACTGGTTGAATGCCTTTGACCAATATGCTAATAGAAATATGGGCAATAAAGTCTAGGCTGAGGTGGTCACAGATGAAAATGAGGAACTTTTTAGGAACTGGAGCAAAGGTGACTCTTGTTATGTTGTAGCAAATAGACTGGCAGCATTTTGCCTCTGCCCTAGAGATTTGTGGAACTTTGAACTTGAGAGAGATGATTTAGGGTTTCTGGTGGAATAAATTTCCAAGCAGTAAAGCACTCAAGAGGTGACTTGGGTGCTGTTGAAGCTATTCAGTTTTAAAAGGGAAGCATAGCATAAAAGTTTAGAAAATATGCAGCCAGACAATGCATTAGAAAAGAAAATCCCATTTCCTAAGGAGAAATTCAAGCCAGCTGCAGAAATTTGCATAAGTAACTAGGAGCCAAATGTTAATCCCAAAGACAACAGGGAAAATGTCTCCAAAGCATTTCAAAGCTCTTCACAAGCCCCTCCCATCACAGGCCTGGAGGTCTAGGAGGAAAAAGTGGTTATGTGGGTCGGGCCTAGGGTCCCAGTGCTATGCGCAGGACTTGGTGCCCTACATCCCAGCTACTCCAGCCATGGCTGAAAGGGGTACACATAGAGCTTGGGCTATGGTTTCAGAGGATTCAAGCCCCAAGCCTTGGCATCTTCTATATGATGTTGACCCTGCTGGTACACAGAAGTGAAGAATTGGGGTTTGGGAACCTCCACCTACATTTCAGAGGATGTATGGAAACGAGTGGATGCCCAGGCAGAAGTTTGCTTCAGGGGCAGGGCTCTCATATAGAACCTCTGCTAGGGCAGCATGGAAGGGAAATGTGGGTTTGGAGTCCCCACAGAGAGTCCCTACTGGGGCACTACCTAGTGGAGCTGTGAGAAGAGGGACATCATTCTACAGAACCCAGAATTGTAGATTCACTGACAGCTTGCACTGTGAGCCTGGAAAAGCCACAGACACTCAACACAAGCCCATGGAAACAGCCAGGAGTGAGGCTGCCTAAGACCACAGGAAGCAATCTCTTGCATCAGCATGACCGAGGTGTAAGACATTGAGTCAAAATATCATTTTGGAGCTTCAAGATTTGACTGCTCTGCTGGATTTCAGACTTACATGGGGTTGTAGCCCCTTTGTTTTGGCCAATTTCTCCCATTTGGAATGGCCGTATTTACCCAGTGCCTGTACCACCATTGTATCTAGGAAGTAACTAACTTGCTTTTGATTTTACATGCTTATAGGCAGAAGGGACTTGACTTGTCTCAGAAGAGACCTTGTACTGTAGACTTTTGAGTTAATGCTGAAATGAGTTAAGACTATGGAGGACTATTGGGAAGGCATGATTAGTTTCTGAAATATGAGGACATGAGATTTAGAAGAGGCCAGTGGTGGAATAATATGGTTTGGCTGTGCCCCCAAGCAAATCTCATCTTGAATTGTACTTCCCACATGTCATGGGAGGAACTTGGTGAGAGGTGATTGAATTATGGGGGCGGGTCTTTCCTGCACTGTTCTCTTGATAGTGAATGAGTCTCACCAGATCTGATGGTTTTAAAAATCGGAGTTTCCCTGCACAAGCTCTCTTCTCTTGTCTACCACCATGTGAGATGTGCCTTTCAATTTCCTCCATGATTGTGAGGTTTCCTCAGCCACATAGAACTGTAAGTCTGATAAACTTCTTTCTTTTGTAAATTGTCCAGTCTCGGGCATGTCTGTAACAGCAATATGAAAATGAACTAATACACTCATCTTTATAGATGTAGGTATTGAAATAACGTGTCCACATAAACAAATAGATGAGGATAAGTGTGCTATTCTAACAATGACATTGAATTCTTTCAACTCTTTTCAGGTGTTTGTAAATGTCTCATTCTAATTCTTCAGCAAATATTATTTTTAAGTGGCCTATCAACAAACAATCCAAGTAGGTAAATTCTTTAGTTTTGTTGAAAACTGATAGTTGGAATCATTTGATTTTCAAATGTATTTATTTTTTACCCTGTCATTAAAATTCTTTATTTTTTCAAAATCATTATAAAAAATTTTGATTGTTCTCACTAGTGATGCCTAGGATCTTTGTAATTTTCTGGGGCAATCACCCTGCTAGTTTAGTGCTGGGCAACAGATATTTTACTTTGAAAAATTGGGAGAGGTTTATTATAACATGGCAGAAAATTAGAACTTGGGCTGGGCACGGTGGCTCACGCCTGTGATCCCAGCACTTTGGGAGGCTGAGGCGGGCAGATCACAAGATCAGGAGATCGAGACCATCCTTGCTAACATGGTGAAACCCCCGTCTTTACTAAAAAATACAAAAAAAATTAGCCAGGCGTGGTGGTGGGCGCCTGTAGTCCCAGCTACTTGAGAGGCTGAGGCAGGAGAATGGCATGAACCTGGGAGGCGGAGCTTGCAGTGAGCTGAGATCGCGCCACTGCACTCCAGCCTGGGCGACAGAGCAACACTCCATCTCAAAAGAAAAAAAAGAAAATTAGAACTTGAAGCTCCATCAAACGTCCTTAGGAAATATTTAACATAAAAGATGAAATTATTTAAATTAGAAATTAATTCCCTTAAATTATCTGTGCTCACACCCTTGAATGCCTCCAGATACTTCACTGAGCACCCAAAATCGAAGTAGTAGACTAATGATCTAACCACCAACAATACATTGGCTGGGCAAACAACTTCACAAAGCTTTTGTTGGCTGAGCATTCCAGATTTCTATTTCTAGGGTCTTTCCTAAATAAAAATTCTAGGGACTGACTAAGGAAACTAAAGAAAAAAAAGTCTTTAAAAACAGGTGATATATAATATTTTGTAAATCTAATCTAAAATTCATTAGGTTTGTTCTTTACCAAGGCTGGATATTCTCTTGGGGCATAGTCTCTTTTGTGTACAGAACAGTTTCTTATTTTAATTTCCTCCATAATTTAAATCTTGATGAATTGATTTCATTAGCACATTAAATCTGCATAGCACTTACATTGCCCATCTCTCTTAACACAAACTAAAGTAAAAAATATCCTCTGTTGTTTGAGATTTCATTTGGGTAGATTGGGTTCTGACTGATTGCCTGCTCTTCATTACCTCATCACAAGTTGCATTGATTAAGATTAAAGCAGCTACGCTTACATCTTTTCAACATCTTATTTAAAACTTATTTCAAACTTTTGTTCATTTTAGAAACTGTGTATTATATATACTGGGAAATCGTTTCCAAAAATTATTTCCACCTACAATGTATTCACAAGCTCTTAATTTTCACCTTGCCTAGTCTAATGCCTTTCAATCTAAAGCAATTTGTAAATACCTTCATCTTTACATTCAAATGATAGTTGCAGGAGCTGATAAAAGCAAAGATCCACGGGCCATCTCCTAAAGAAAGGGGTAGTTTTCCTGTCCCAAGATCTTCCCTGCCCCCAGAGCCAGATTAGATCTCTATTCAAATGTGTGGCCATCAAAAGTGATAAGTAGTAAACAAAATACCACAGGTCCAAGACCTCTCATACAAATAAAACTAGCAGGGTGATTGCCCCAGAAAATTACTTGTTGATTTGAGGAACCAGGTTATGATGTTTTGCATATACATTGTATTTTAAATATCTCAAGTACATAGATCTAAGGAGGTTGGGATTATTATTATTGTAATTGAAAAAGAAAAACTTAAAGCAACCATATTATACTTACCTTAAATTCATGGCATATATATCATAAAATTCAAATAATCTTATCACATTATAAAGAAAACACCCATACTGTTGATAATTTGAACAACTGAATTTTCCATTTTTCTGTAAATTGTTGAATAATTAGTAATAAGCAGGGTTTACCCACCATTTAGTATGTACTGAGCACTGGGTAAGATTCTTACCTACATTATAACATTAATAAGTGTAAGTCCATGAGGCATGCATTTTAAACAGATAAATCTGGGATTGACAACACTGACCCACATGGCTCTAAGATCTGTTCAAAACACCTACCTCTCTGAAAATAATAAATCATTTATTCTCTTTAGACTGATTAATATTCTTAAGAAAGATAACTAGAACGAGGGACAAGTACAATGGCAGAAGTAATTAAAATGAACATGGTCATGTTTTTGTTGCCATATTTTTTGATGGAGATAATAGTTTTCTCCTCAGTTGCCAACTTGGTTTCCAAGTTTCAGAGGTCATAAGACGTCTGGGGAACACATTTTTTCATTACAAATTCAATGTGATGTGATTCAATACGATGTTACATTTGTGAAAGTTTAAATCAGCCCTTAAGAGAAGAAAAACAAAAATGAATTATCTTCAAAAAGTAATAACAGAGAGTGAATGATTGTATTTATTATTTGAAAACACCACTCACCTACCACCAAATATTTACTGATTTGAAGCAGGGCTTTTTGATATTTTTCTTGAAGTTTCATCCTTTTGGTTGGGTAAGGGATTGGGGAAGTTTCTCTTATATTCAAGAAGGCATAATCTTACCAGGGTGGGTTGAAGTTGATGGTTCAGTAGAATTATGATAGCTTCAACATTGGATTTCTATATGCATATGAGAGGAGCTCTAATCATAGGAAAGAGGTTCTTTTTACAAGATTTAACATAATCCCTTAGCTTGTTTTCCTTTACTATAACAGAATACCACAGACTGAGTAATTTATAAAGAAAAGAAATTTATTTTTTACAGTTCTGGGGGAGACTGAGAAGTCCAGGAACATGGGACCAGCATCTGGTGAGAGAAAGGTGTAAGTTATCACATGAAAAGAGGGCAAAGGCATGAGTGTGAAAGTGGCAAAATGTGAAGAATGTCTTTGCTTTATAACAACCTACTCTCGCAGTAACTAATCCAGTACTGTGACAGCAGCATTAATCCCTCTTAATTACCTAATCATCTCTTAAAGATACTGCCTCCCAAATCACCACATGAGGAACCAAATTTCCAACAGATAAATTCTGGGGGACACACACAAATCACAGCGTATAGTTACTGTGTTTGTCATGAAAAGACTAACAGATACAGACACTGCAGAAATTCATTAACTCTGAGTATACAACTGGAAAAGCATATGACAGAAGCCATTCCTCATCAAAAGCACCTATCCTCATTTAGTTCTTCAATTAGGACAGTCAGCCAGACAATCAGTATTTGATGAGTATCATGTATGGCAAAATATAAGCAAAGCCTCTCTCCTCTTAAATATATAAATTAAAGAAGAGACTTTATGAAAACCATCTTTTTACACACGGCTATTATATTGTTCTTCAAAATCATTAAAATGAAAATCTCTGTGTAATAATATTGTATATAAATAATGAGATAAGAGTTTCCAGTAAAAGATACCTAATATTTCCTTCCCAAAGCACCTTGCTCTGTTTATCTCATTCCAGAAATGAGAATAAAATGCTAACAGCTGATAATAAAATGTTAACAGCTGTTTCATTGTGAGTTTCTTATGTCAAAGATCAGGTTATGTGCAAATTTATTTCAGGGGCACAAACACAGTAGAGACTGCCAAGGTCTAGGATAACATTGTATTTATGTGTAATTCAAGACCACATACACAGTAGGACTCTGTAATTGATTTTGGAATAAATCTTTATCCCATTAGTTTTATTGGTAACTGAAAATTGTCATTTATCAAATGAAGATTTAGTAGAAAAGAAAAATAAATTATACTGAAAAGTTACCCCATTGTCCAAGATATATTTAAGCTATATTTTAACTCTACCTTTAACAGGTGGGTTCAAAGATGCTTAAGTAGTTTTATAAAAAGCTAGTATTGATGCATCCAGTAGTCACATTCATGTTTAACTTCAGAACTTATTCTCCTCCATGGTACTATAACTTAATGTCTTTTTAATGCATGTCTGATAGAGAAATATATGAGATTAGTAATATTATTATACAAATATTCTCCCTAAATACTGATTTAAAAAACATATAACCACTGAAATTTGCTTCTGAATGATTCCTGTGCTCAGTGGTTTTACTATGCAGGCATCATACAAAATCTAAATTCATCCATCTCACCTTCCAAGTTTTTGTTAAAGAACCATGAATATGTCAAGATTTTATTGAAAAGGAAAGAAGTTATTTTAATTCAGAATGCTACATTAATGCAGCGTGCCATCATGCCCCCTACCAGCCTTTTTTGTACATCCATATATCTTTTCTGAACTTTGAATATCCTTTGAAGTTAAAAGGTGTTTCATGGAAAGATGAGATGGATGGCTCTGTGAAAAAGTTAAAAATTGGGGTGATTATTAATTTTGTCTCAAATTCTCACATGATATTTCTAGGAGAAATCTGATCCAATAACATAGTTCTCATAAAGTGGAAGTTCAATCAGAGCAAGAAATTGATCATGTACATGTTCAATCACTAAACTTAAATCTTGACAGAAAAATAATTTAGATTCCACATTTTAAAAATGGTATGGCATACCAAGTATAACTCTAAGCTTATTCCAGCAGCCTTGAACTCAATAATTTAATAGCAGAGTTACCTAGTAATTGGAACTAAAAATAGTTAACATGCTGTGTTTTCATTTTACTTACACAGGGAAAATTATTTACATCACTTGTCTTCAATTATGTAGGCTGCCTTCTTAGGGCAGAGTGGCTTTTCAGAAGCTGCCTCTGGGAATAAAATAAAACAAAAGATAATTTTTTTCTGGAAACTCTCCGTTGTAGAACCATACTGCCCATTTCGAAATATAAAATATCACAGTAACAAATATTTGGTGTTATTAAGAAAAACAATAATTTTTGTGATATCAACACCCGAAAGAACTATAAACTATTGTGAGTAGTGCCACAATAAACATACGTGTGCATGTGTCTTTATAGCAGCATGATTTATATTCCTTTGGGTATATACCCAGTAATGGGATGGCTGGGTCAAATGGTATTTCTAGTTGTAGATCCCTGAAGAATCACCACACTGTATTCCACAATGGTTGAACTAGTTTACAGTCCCACCAACAGTGTAAAAGTGTTCCTATTTCTCCACATCCTCTCCAGCACCTGTTGTTTCCTGACTTTTTGATGATCGCCATTCTAACTTGTGTGAGATGATATCTCATTGTGGTTTTGATTTGCATTTCTCTGATGGCCAGTGATGATGAGCATTTTTTCTTGTGTCTGTTGGCTGCATAAATGTCTTCTTTTGAGAAGTGTCTGTTCATATCCTTCGCCCACTTTTTGATGGTGCTTACAATAGCAAAGACTTGGAGCCAACCCAAATGTCCATCAATGATAGACTGGATTAAGAAAATGTGGCACATATACACCATGGAATACTATGCAGCCATAAAAAATGATGAGTTCATGTCCTTGTAGGGACACGGATGAAGCTGGAAACCATCATTCTCAGCAAACTATCACAAGGATGAAAAACCAAACACTGCATGTTCTCACTCATAGGTGGGAATGAACAATGAGAACACTTGGACACAGGAAGGGGAACAGCGCACACCAAGGCATGTTGTGGGGTGGGGGAGGGAGGAGGGATAGCATTAGCATTAGGAGATATACCTAATGTAAATGACGAGTTAATGGGTGCAACACGCCAACATGACACATGTGTACATATGTAACAAACCTACATGTTGTGCACATATAACCTAGAACTTAAAGTATAATATATATATATATATATATAAAGAACTATAAACTGTGTGTTTTATATTCCATTGTCATCTGGAACTTGTAGGAATCTGAAGATTAAACATATTTTACATAGCTGTAAAACAGACAGAATCCTTCAGGGCTGTTGTTGAACTCTTGAAATCGGAAGCTGAGTTTTGAGTGGTGTGAAGAAATTAAACATAACCTGAAACAGGAGAAAACAATGGTATAAAGATAAACTGTCCTTTCTGTTGCACCAATTTTTCTATGGGTCTTTCAAAAATAAGGAAAGTTATAGAGAAGAACATAGTTGCTACAAAATTACAGATCATACAAGCCAGAAAGAAATTCTGTGAGTTTTCACTTGCATAAACCAATTTAATTTTATTTTTCCAGAATGTTAAAATTCGAAGTACTTAAATCTTTAAATAAATTAGATTAACAATAATGTGATTATTTCATTGAAAAAATATAAATACAAATGAATTATTGAGCATTTATTAATTCTCTGAGAAAGTTAGGAGTCTTTTTGGTGATAACATTTAAGTACGGGGTTTTCTTTGGTTTTTACATATTTATACAATTACTATTTTTGTCCAGTTGATGAAGTAGCTGATGTAAGCACAGTTGGATTGAAAAAAGAGATGGGATTGAGCAAAGATGCTGGAACACTCAGATAAGTTTTTTTTTTGGTCAAGATGATAATAAAAATAAAATTAGATTATATATAATTTGTGAAATTATAATCTTTTTTTTAGACAGTTAAAAATGGGCACAAAACTTCTGCCCTCCACACTGCATACTTGCTTTCAGTTTCCAATGATGCTGAAATTTAAATCTCACTAATACTTTTTCTTACCAATTTTTACAATAATAAAATGTTTTATACAAAGAATCTTAATAAATTCTTAAATAATTCCATCAATTTTCTAAGAAATGTATGTATTAGTCAGGGTTCTCTAGAGGGACAGAACTAATAGGTTAGATGTATATATAAAGTGGAGTTTATTAAGGAGTATTTACTCACACAATCACAAGGTGAGCTCCCACAATAGGCTGTCTGCAATCTTCAGAGCAAAGAAGCCAGTCCGAGTCGTGAAGTTGAAGAACTTGGAGTCCGATGTTTGAGGGCAGGAAGCACACAGCATGGAAGAAAGATACAGGCCAGAAGACTAAACCAGTCTACTATTGCCACATTCTTCTGCCTGCTTTTATTCTGGCCATGCTGGCAACTGATTAGATGATGCCCACCCAGATTGAGAGTGGGTCTGCCTTTCCCAGTCAACTGACTCAAATGTTAATCTCCTTTGGCAACACCCTCACAGACACACCCAGAAACAATACTTTGCACCCTTCAATCCAATCAAGTTGACACCAAATATTAACCATCACAAGCTAGGATAAATTTGATGTCACATTCCTGTGTATGTATTTCTAGAGGGGGAGTACTAGTCTGACTATAGCTTACTGGATGACAACCAAAAAAAATATTAGTATAATAAAGTGGAGATTGGAGTAATAGCCATTGACTCCAAGGTTGAAGTATTTTGACAGTGAATGTGTAGAGTAGACAAGAATCAATAATGAAAGCGGTGTGATAGGAATATTAGCGTCAGGAATTAGAAGACTATGAAAGGCAAATAATTAATGTCCTACTGCCAAGCTCAGTTTAGCTTATTGATTAATTTGGGGGTATGTCAGCCTACATCCTTGTTTTGTTGGATTAAGTAATTTGTACATAACCGCACTATGTAAGTATTGGATAGAATACATGGGCACCTTGTATGTACTATTCCTATAACCTACATAGGTTTTTACTGACAGGAAATTTACAGAAGCACAATTTATGAATGTTGATAGATGTGGTGTCCACCCTGGGATTAATGATAACCGGAACTGGGATTTAAGAGTTATAAACTATATACACTCAACCCTTAAACAACCCAAGTTTGAACTTCACAGATCCACTTTTATGCAAATTTTATTTCACTTCCACCAACCAAATACAGCAAGATCATCCCATACTCTTCTTTCTTCTCTTCAGCCTACTCAATGTGAAGATGATGAGGATGAAGAACTTTATGAAAACCTACTTCCACTTAATGAAATATATTTTCCTTTCTTATCATTTTCTTAATATTTTCTGTCCTCTAGCCTCCTTTATTGTAAGAACATGGTATATAATATATTTCACATACAAAACACGGGTTAATCAACTGCACATCTTATTAGTAGAGCTTCTTGACAATAGTGAGCTATTCATAGTTTAGTTTTGGGGGATTCAAAGTTATACATAAGTATTTGACTGTGGGGGAATCAGCACTCCTAACCTCCATGTTGTTCTAGGGTCAACTATAGTCATATAGTCAATCAACTGAGAAAGGAGAGAAAAGTTTCTTAAAAATTGACAAAATGTAACTAATTGCTGAAGTGGGGTCATGAGCACGTGGAATTTCATCTACTATGAATTATGCTAATCTTCCCATTTTTGTGTATGTTTCAACAGTGCCAGAATATAGGCTAACTTACAAAAGATTATATGAAGAATGTTTTTTGTAGAACAAATAAAGACTAAAAACTTTATTCGTGTTTTTTTAAATTGTAATAATATGGCTCAGTTTCAAATAAGCAAGGAAAAAGATAAAACAAAAAAACTAATGTGTGGAGATATTAAATTTTAGTTCACATTTTATACTACTCTGAGTAGTATAGAATAGTATATTATGGGGAGATTCTATGGAAAAAAGATAATTAAATGGGCCTTAAAGAATATAGCTTATTAAAAAAATTATGAGCAAGATGAGCAAATAAAATATAAAAATCAAAGTTTTCAAGTTTAGAATGTGCTTGCAATTTGATCAGTGTCAAATACCTAATAAAATACTGAGAGAGGAAAAAAACTTGGCATCTGTAACCCAAATTCTACATTCACACTTTTCCATCGTTTCCTATATATCTGACCTCTTCTCTGCTTTTGGCCTCTCATTTTGCTTCTCATTCAAATTTTAGCATTTCAGGACAGCGTGGGACTCAATTGTCCAAGTCACTGCTTTGTTATTTCCAAACTTGTCAACAAGACGTTTTTAGGATTTCAAGAATGTTAGGAAGCCAGCTTATTGTTGGCTCTGCCTTTTGTGAATTCCCACATGTATGAAAAGACAGGCTCTTTCCCAGCCATTTTGATATCAGATACTTAAATCAGGGGATTTATGGATCATTTGTGAATTTTTAAAAAGTGGTTCACAAATATCACTTTCTTAGTAGTAAGACTAGCTAGAAATAGAAGACGACAATCAATTTTAAATGATTCTCTTATATCAATAATTAAAGCTTATCCTGAAAATGGTAAGTATCCTCACATAGTAAGATGATCCCAAGTAATAAAAGCTATCGACTTTAAAATGCAAGCAAGAGAAGCTTGATGTAAGACAGATTAATCATGAAGGCCGTTAACTAAAAGGAGCAAGTAGGCTTACTCTTCATCAGGACTCTGATTAGGCCGCATTGTAAAAGAGGCAGCAGAACTATTGACCACCCACCTTTCAGCATAGCTCCTTTCATTTTGCTTGAACATTACAACTCTTTAAAAAGGTCAACAAGCTAAATAATGGAGATTGTAGAAGAGGCTATGACAAAATATATTTAGATACAATTTGTCTGTGCAGACAAGATGAAAGAAGCATTTGTAATCAGTGATTTCCAAGTTTGAGAAGTCATTTGAGGCTCTGGGAAAGTCCTGTCTTATTTTATTTTAATACTTGCTCAGGGTCTTCTCTCTGGAGACTGTGGTGCGCTTTCTCTCAAGTGGCATGGGAGGACGGGAGAAGCTGTACATGTTGGGGAACCTTTCCAGGTGTTTGGGATCAGCTCCCAGTTTTCAGTGAGAATCACTCCAGAGTATCAAATTATGGAATTCTTGGGTCCAAATAAAATCACCATCCAGTGTTTCACCTACTTCTAAATCTTAAAAGGGTTAAGTCAGGGTGTTACACTGAAAACATTGATTTATAGTTTCTTCTGAAGTTGAGAATGATATTATAGCAAAGGAATAAGTAAAATATAGCTATAAAATCACCATATGGAATACAGATTGTAAACACATGGGATATTTTTAAACAAATCAATGGAATTAAGAGAGGGCAGAAGAATGTCAACTGACTGCCAGAAAAAATGAAGCCATAGTCTGAATATCTGGGGAATGGGAAATTCTGTTTGGGACAGGGCAATAATTCTACTGGTGAAATCCCAGGGAAATTATTGTTGAAGTAAAAGCAGGTACCAGGTATGGCAATAGTGAGAAGTGAGTCCCAAACCATAGGAATCAATGGGAAAATTATAAATGGGGAATTGATCTCCTTTATTTCTCACCTCAACCTTCCAGAAGATAAGAAGCTCCATCAGTAAAATAGCTAGGTATCTATCCATTCATCGAATCTGCCACCAAAACAGCACTGACAAACACATCTCTGATTTAATTTTTAAAAATAAGTTGGCAACAAAACATATGCATATTTTAAGAGGTGATTTAAAAAAAAAACTAGAAAGAACAAAGATGGGATAATTTACCTTAGTGTTATTAGAAAAAATTGAGAAACAAACAAACAAAAAAAGGTTAATTACATCGTGAAAAAGCTTGAAGATAATGCATCCATGAACCAAAATAGGAACTGTTTAACATGAAGCAACGAACCGTAGCAATAAAGGCCACTTTGACTTCACTAAAACCAACAATAAAAGAAAGTTGGGAGAGATAGCCAAGAAAATCTAGTTTCAGAAACAAAAACAAAACAGAACAACAAAGAGATGGGAAATAGGCAATAAAGGAGAAAAAAACATAGGGATAAAATAAGGAGACTCCATGCCAGACATAAAAGAGTTACTAAAACAGATAATTAGAAAATAGAGGAGGGAAAAATAGACGAGGGAAGAATAAATAGAGATTTTTTTCCATTGCTTAATAAGAACTTATGCCTTGAATTGAAATAGCCTGTTAATTATTTAAAACAATTACGGGAACAACAACAAAAAAGACCTAGTCATGATAACATTGTGAAATTTTCAACTACTTAAGACTGAAAAAAGAGGTGATGGTATTCAGAAAGTAAACCGAAGACCTATAAATAGTGGTGATAATCAAATTGGTATCAGATATACCATCAGTAACACCAGAGGCTAAAAAAGGGTAAATTATCTAAAGATTCCTGGAAAAATAACTATATATCTAAATTTCCATATTCTTCCAAGGAATCAGTCCAGTGTGATAATAGAAAAAAAATCCATAGGTGAAAATTAAACATTTTATGAAGAGAATGAAACAATTAATACAGAAGAAAGAAAACATGAAAGTAGAGGATAGAAGTCTCTTGGTGTGTCAATTTGAACTCAGTGCTTAACATAAAAGTGTCTCGGTAAAAGTAAGGCATGGATGGAAATGGTATATAGCTAAGCACCCTGAAAATCTTGAGGACAGATTGAAGGTATTTGTGAGGTATAAAAAGCAGAGATGCAACTTAAATTTGTTGACAGCAACATTCCCCAGGAGTGGCAGAGACATAACATTGAATTTAAAGTGTAACGAGTAAAATCCTTTGCTCAACTTTGAGAAATATTCATAGCCGTAGGCATGTGAGTATTTTCTGTTGGTATGAATGTTTTTAGACTGATTTCATTAACGCATTCTAGAGAACATAACTGTGGTTTTAATACAGAACACAAATCTTACCAAACTTGATGGGGGAAAATGAGAGCACAACCAGCTGTGTATGAGAGCTATAATTAGGGGAAGATTGTAAAGGAAAAGGATGGAAACATGTATGTCTACTTTTTAGAAAAAGATAATCCAAGAGGTACTACTTTCAGTAGAGTGGACAATATTGGGCTTTAGGCAGGAGAAAATCAGTGGGGCAATTGGGTACATGGATATAATCATAGGGAAGGATTATGTACAGAAGAGCAACTGAGGCACAGAGACAGGAAGATGAGAAATATCTAACATATTTTGAGGGTTTTTTGGTCAAATTATTTAGAATGTTTTCCTGGTTAAGATATTAAGCAATGTTGAGCATAAAACATCAGTCACTCTTTTACATTCACTCTATTTATAAAATGAGTTTCAAGAAGATTAAGTAACCTGCCACGTTGATATAGCTAAAAAGAGATATGACTTACATTTGAATGTATTTCCACTGCTTACAAAGCCTCCCACACTTAATCAACTGTGCTGTACTCCTTTCACCATGGGTCATATCTTCAGCAGAAAGTGCTAGGACATAAATCAAGAACTTCTGGTTCCCAAACTGATTCACTTGCTGCCTTACAGTTCACATTCTGAATCAAGTGCTGCTGTGTTGGTGACAGTAAAAGCACAAAAGAACAATCAGGCTTAATTTGTTTTTGAAGAGTCCATTCTTGGTATCAAGACTCTGGAGTGTAGCATGACAAAAAAATATACCACTGTTGTTATAATTATATGAAATCACAAAAGTCAAAGCTGACCATTATTAACTTCAGTAAAAATTTGACCCACATAATGAAATTTCCAAGCTTTAGGACAATATAGATATTAGATTGATCCAGAGGAAATAAATTAGACAACATTTTCTTTTAAAAGTATATGTGGCATTAATGTGGATTTGTGAAATAAACATTATACCTTTGTATTCATACAAAGTCTTGTATAAATAAATACATATTTTGTTTTAACTTCTGTAGTCAACCTCATATATTTGTGGAAATTTATGACAATACATTTCATAAATAATTCTGCTTCATTACTTTTAAATTATCTTTTAAAGATATATTTTTACAAACATTGTCTATTATTTTCACATTATAATATAACAAAATGAAAAATAGGATTGTTCATTTTGTGATACCTCAGACTCTGTAAGTTGGGCCTGAACTCTATATGAGAACTGATTAACAATTAAATGTCAAAATTTTATTTTATTTCATTAACAAAATGTATTATATTGAAATTTTTATAGGAAGCAGTAGCCAAAAGAGTTCATATGTTCATATGTGTAGCTGTTTTTCTTCAAGTAATTTTAAATCTTTATACGTCAGTTCCTGAATACCATTGGCCTTGCTGATAATACATTGACAGAATTTTCCCTGCAAGTAGCAGATATACAATTTTTTCGTAACTTACTTGTAGCATATCTATATTCACGTAAGGGTTTATGGGGATAAAGAACCAAAATATGGGCATTTTTATTATACTAAAACATTATAACATGATATCTAAAATGGTCATTTTAAATTTGTGCTCTACCTTGCTTTTGCATGTATAGTAACAAAAATCAGGAGAAAGAGAGTAAAAATTGTGATCACATAATGTTTAATCTATAAGATTTTATGTATATTTCTAAATAAAAGTAGATTTTTTTACTAAAACAAAGTTACATGAAGATTTATAGTGTTACATAAGGCTGAATTTGAAGTAGATACTATTATTATTATTGCATGTAATCTAATCTTGAAACTCATTTGAATAGGAAGGCCAGAAAAAATATTAGGATATGAAAACAAATCAACTCAAGAGATTTGAAATAGCATTTCTGGCTTAGTTTATTGATCAGAGAACTGGTAACAGAATTATGGAAATAATTTCCTGATCAATATTTTTGGAATGGAGAAACCTTGAGAAAGGGTTGTTGGTGAATTAATAATTTTGTTTGGGACACTTAAATTTGAATTTCCTATTGGATAGATACATCACAATGTCTTCGATTTTCAGGCACCCAGTCAGGGAGTCTATAAAGAACTAATTTTCCCCTACATTGGAAGGTGGTGACAGGAAGGTATTTTAATCAGGGCTCTGGTGGAATACAAGACAGAAATAATTTCCAGGGAGAAACTCTTTTTTCAAACAATTCAGGCAGAAGAGGGAATGGCAAGATGAAATTTTGGATTCTACATGTGCTCACCTATCATTTAATTTTCATTACCGACACCAAGTATACACATTTTTAAAAATGATGAAGATAACATTTCAATTATGTAGTGTAAGGATGAATTAATCACTACGTCATCATGCAGAAAGAACTGATTTAATCATTAAAAACAAAACAATTACAAACTCTATGGTTTCTTTCACACCAGGAAACTTAGAAAGCAACAAGAACAAGAAAAAGGCAGATGTTATAAAAGCAAAGCTAAATACTTTGGGTATATATACATGTAAAACCTCTGTGTAATGGAATATATTATAAAAAGTGGTGAACAATAAGCAACCATATTTCTTAAATACTTGTAATATATATGAAATATAAAGATTTGAAAAGAAAATATGTAAAGATCTCTTATAATAAAAGACAGACTTTCTAATATGTTTATTACACTATTCACACTGGCAAAGACATGAAATCAACCTGTGTGCCCATCAATGGTGGATTGCAAAAAGAAAATGTAGTGCATATATGCCATGGAATTCCATGCAGCCATAAAATAGACCAAAATTATGTCTCGTGCAGCAACATGAAGGCAGTTGGAAGCCATTATTCTAAGCGAATTAATGCAGGAAGAGAAAATCAAATATTGCATTTCTTCACATATAAGTGGGAGCTTAACACTGAGCGCATATGGACATGGGAACAATTAACACTGTGGACTACTACAGTGGGGATGGTAAGGGAGAAAGGGGGCAGTGGTTGAAAAACCAGCTATTGGGTTTTATGCTTACTACTTAAGTGATGGGATATGTACCCAAACCTCAGCATCATGCAATGCACCTATGTAACAAACTTGCACATGCACCTCAAGTATCTAAAATAAAATTTGAAATTAAAAAAATTGAACCATTGTTATGCCAGAAAACATAAAAGAAATACTCATCAGGAATAGTATGTTCAAATGTTTGATCTAATCAGAGATCCAAGGAAGGCAAATAAAATAGCGATGAAATAAAACAACAAAATAAATTCCTCCTGTTTGTTTCAAAAATAGATTGTCCCTTCAACTTGTGGTTAAAGTTTAAATTGGTACAAACTTTATGACGAGAAATTAGCTGAAAAATGCTTACATTACACTGAATCAGCCAGTTTGAGAGATCTTAGAAAGCCTTGGCTACAAGAATGATAATTACAATGTTGTATGAAATGAAAAAAATTACTAAGCAGTTAACATTTAGTAGAAAGTGATTAAGTAATCTATTAGGTGAAATACTTATAAGTCATTAAAATTACATTACAGATATAGTAAGCATCTGTTGTGGCTGCTGGAACCCCATCAATTCTACTATTTCTCTACTCATACTAATTAGCCTTTGTTATCTACTATCACTGCCCCTGACATAACACACATATTAGACAGAATCCTGAAGAATCCTGAGTCCTGATAGGAAGTGTCAAGGTGCTCACCCTTCTCTTGGATCTTGAATGGAGCAGCATAATCACTTTTAACAGTGAGAGCTGATGAATCCCAACAGAGAAACCTGGAATCAACTGTTTCTTGGTTTCTGTTAGTTATATTCTTGGAGCTACCCCAGTTTCTATTTTAAATATGAAAATGAAAATAGTATTTTTAGCTTCTCTGTAAGTTCTATCAGCCTGTCTATCTACATAAGATTGTATACTTGTTTAAAGTACCCTACATTGGTTTCTGTTGCTTGCAAACAGAGAGCTAAAAAAAAAAATTTAGATGTATTTACTGAAAAAAGATGGTCACCAAATTTTGGTGACTGTATTAGTCTGTTCTCATGGTGCTATTCAGACATACCTGAGACTGGGTAGTTTATAAAGGACATAGGTTTAATTGACTCACACTTCCACATGGCTGCGGAGGCCTCACAATCATGGCAGAAGGTGAATGAGTACCAAAGTCATATTTTAAATGGTGGCAGGCAAGAGAGCTTGTGCAGGGGAACTCCCATTTATAAAACCATCAGATCTCATGAGACTTTTTAAACAGCAGGAGAAAAACCCACCCCCATGATACAATTAACTTCCGCTGAGTCCCTCCCACAACATGTGGGAATTATGGGAGCTACAATTCAAGGTGAGATTTGGTTGGGACACAGCCAAACCATATCATTCCAACCCTCCCCCTCCCAAATCTCATGTCCTCAAATTTCAAAACTACTCATGCCTTCCCAACAGTCCCCAAAAGTCTTAACTCATTTCAGCATTAACTTAAAAGTCCATAGTCCAAAGTGTCATCTGAGAAAAGGCAAGTTCTTCTGCCTGTGAGCCTGTAATATCAAAAGCAAGTTAATTACTTCCTAGATACAATGTGGGTACAAGCATTGGGTAAATACACCTGTTCCAAATGGGAGACATTGTCCAAAATGAAGGTGCTTCAGGCCCCATGCAAGTCCAAAATCCAACAGGCCCGTCAAATATTAAAGCTATGAAATCATCTCCTTTCACTCCATGTCTCACATACAGGTCACACTGATGCAAGACGTGGGTTCCCATGGTCTTGGGCAGCTCTACCCCTGTGGCTTTCCAGCATACACCCCTCCTCCTGGATAGTTTCACAAGCTGGCATTGAGTGTCTGCAGCTTTTCTAGGTACGTAGTGCAAGCTGTCGGTGGAGCTATCATTCTGAGGTCTGGCGGATGGTGGCCCTCTTCTCACAGCTCCATTAGGTAGTGCCCAGTAGGGACTCTGTGGGAGGGCTCCAACCCCACATTTTCCTTTTGCACTGCCTTAGCAGAAGTTCTCCATGAAGACCCTGTCCCTGCAGCAGACTTCTGCCTGGACATCCAGACATTTCCATACATCCTCTCAAATCTAGGTGGAGGTTCCCAAACATCAATTCTTGATTTCTGTGCACCCACAGACTCAACACTATGTGGAAACTGCCAAGGCTTGGGACTTCCACCCTTTGAAGCCATGGCCCGAGCTCTACCTTGGCCCTTTTAGCCATGGCTGGAGCAGCTGGGGCATGGGGCACCAAGTACCTAGGCTGCACGGAACAGTGGGGCCCTGTGCCAGGCCCAGGAAATTATTTTTTCTTCCTAGGCCTTTGAGCCTGTGATGGGAAGGTCTGCCACGAAAGTGTCTGACCTGCCCTGGAAACAGTTTTCCCACTGCTTTTGAGATTAACGTTTGGCTCCTCATTACTTATGCAAAGGTCTGCAGCCACCTTGAATTTCTCCTCAGAAAAAGGGTTTTTCTTTTGTATTGCATCTTCAGGCTGCAAATTTTCTGGGCTTTTATGCTCTGCTTCCCTTTTAAACATAAGTTCCAATTCCACACCAAAGCTTTGTGGATACATAAAGCTGAATGATTTTATAGTGAAAAGCAAATAATTTGAGAAGATGTAGGAAGGTATGAGTGCTGTATGAAAAGAAGTTTTTTCAACAGAAACCAACGTGAAACTTAGGTAATAGATATATATTTTCATACTGATTTTTTTAATTGGCATTTTAATTTGGCCCACCCAAACATCTGGATAGCCAGGCTGTCTGCTTCTTCAATGGAAGTAGGTTTCGTTCTCTGTGTAAAAGAAGGGTACCCCATTACCAGTGTCCTCACTTCCAAAATAGCTGAAGAGAGTGGCTCACTTAGACATGTTCAAGAGCAACCAAAATGGCCTCAGGTTGTGGTTGGCTCCACAGTCCCTGCCAGGGGTGCTATCTTTACTACTAACCCCAGCTGTTACTATTTCCCCATTTGACATTGCTGAATCTCTTCTATCTCTATTTCATTCTGTGCCGTTCTCTAGGTGTAAACAGGAGTTGTGCGGATTTAACAAAAGGTAACACTCTTCTTTAATTTTTCTGTTGAAGATCTAGATATAGCTAAAGCTTGATTATGAGCTGCATGCACAACAATTGACATATTGCGTATCAAATCATTTTCTAATAAAATGTAGATATATGATGTTTTGATTACTGTAATTTCTGTTTATTATCAGTGAATTATTTTCCTTATAAATTGGAACTATATTTATTTTTATAGTCCCGATTATAGTAAGGGATTATAGTAAGGGATTATAGTAAGAATAACTATATTGTTAATCTTAAGATTGAAAGGTTGAAGAGTATATTTTAATATCATGGCAAAACTGAGGAAACGTTTTAAAAATCCATTTGAAACAAACCGTGTACTGCATAAAACAAATTATCGTGATGTTCTAAGATATTACTAGAAAATGTATAAGTACTTTAATAAGCCAAAGCATGCGTGGGTATAAGTATTTACTACTGTGCAATGCATTACCACACACTTAAAGGTTTAGAACAAAACATCTTAATTATCTTACAGTTTGTGTGTCAGAATTCCAGGAATAATATGGCTTGGTCTTCTGCTCAGGGTCTCACAAGGCAGCATTTAATGTATTATTAGCAAGGTTGCATTTCTGTCTGAAGCTTGAGGTCCCCTTCCAAGCTCATATGATTATTGGTAGAATTCTCTTCTTGCTACTGTAGGAGTATGGTCTCACTTTTCTGCTGACTGTCAGCTGGGAGATGCTTTTATTTCCCAGAGGCCACTCAGAAATTTTTTCCATGTGGCTCTTTCTCAGGTTCTCTTACAGACCTCTGAGAACATGACAGATTATTTCTTCAAGACTAGCAAGAGTCTTTCTGGCTCTACTCTGTTAATATGGGGTCTTACGTAAGAATCACAGGAGTGGCTACCCCATCACCTTTGCCATATTCTTTTGGTAAAAACAAGTCAGAGATTTCACTCAAACTTATGGGGAAAAAAACTTTTCAAGGGTTAGGACACATAGGGGTCACCTTGCATATGCCCAGCACAACAGGTTACCTTATAAGTGTTTGTTTTAACATCTTATTAGCCTTGCTTTTAAGATAACCAAATTGGAGTGGGACTAACAAAGACTAATTTATTCATATGAGATTCAGTCTTGTGGTTTGGCCAAGCCTATCACGATGAGCAAATTCAATATGTTCAGGTCATTTGAACACGTCATTGTGGAGACATGCATGGGAAATCCAATTTGATACAAAGTCCTATGTTTAGACAGTGGTCAAACTTGTGAACTATCTTAATCAGATATAATAATATTGACATAATCCTCCCTAAGGTGAAAAAATTATTAAATTATTCAGCAAATACTTGATCTGAGCATGTCATAACTAAATGTCCTTCGAAAAAAGAAATTTTAAGATATTTTTGGAAGTAGTTTAAAAAAAGATAAGATTCAATCAATCTAAATTGAGACTACAGGGAGATTTTGGTTAAAATAATACAGGATATTCATATCCATTCTATATTTATATTTCCTTGAGCTAAAAATCAATTGAGCCAAAATCATCATGTTTATTTATATAGAAAGGATATGACATAAAGGCAAATATAATTTCTAACTTCATTTCACTTTTTCAAAGAGTAAGCATAAAATACACAAATAGAACATACATTTGAAAAAGTTAATATTTAACATGAAGTATAACAATCTTTGAAGTAGGTATTCTGCCTTAAGGACTTTTTGTATAAAATAAAACCTAATGACTATTGAGATCCACCTCAAGAATATGACAGAGGATAGGTTAAGGTATCCTCAGATAAAAATGAGAGTTTCTTGTATTAATTTTAGTGCCTGTAATTCCTCTAATCAAAGTTGTATTTGATGGCTTTAGCAAAAACAAAACGACCTGACTTTCTTCTCATCTTTACTATGTGATTGCCACTTATGAATGGAAAAATCTTAATTGGTACTTGCTTACAGAGTTTACTTTTACGTTTTAATTTGTTTAGATTATATAGCTCAAATTCATCAATTGGACATATGAATTGCCCTGATTTGTAATTTTTTCCTAAATTTTATTCTAGTGTATAAACACGTAAACTGTCCCACATGAATGTCCTTTTCATTTTTGTGCTAAAGATGCATTTAGAAGTATCAAGTAATTGACATATGCCCCTTTGAATACAGGTTAGCACAAAAGTTTTAATAGAAAATGTAAAGAGTGAAGTGATCACTGAAGGGAGCACTTATAGTATATATAGCTATTAACAGAAATAGTTGCTTTTATGATATATGTTTTTCATTACAAAAGATGATTATTTGATGACTAGTCAAATACAAATGAATAAAAACTCATGTTTAAGATAAACCACAAGTGTTTAGTCACCAACAAATGAAAAAGACAAATATGTTTAAATTACACTGTTTAAATATTTCATATTTCATAATATTGAATGCTGATTTTCTTTTAGAGAGAGTAAAAACAATTCATAAATGTCTGAATCGCTATTCAGTGTAAACTGGAGAGGTATTGCATCTTTGCTTAATTGAAATGCTGTTATATGTGGAAATACAAAGTTTGATATACTTATAAATGGTAAGTTTCAATAAAGTCTCAACTCATAATAGCTGATAAAAAGTGTGCAAATGAGGCTGGGTACGGTGGCTCACACCTGTAATCCCAACACTCTGGGAAGCCAAGGTGGGTGGATCATCTGTGGTCAGGAGTTCGAGACTAGCCTGGTCAACATGGTGAAACCCCATCTTTACTAATAATATAAAAATGAGCCAGGCATGGTGGCACATGCCTGTAGTCCCAGCTACTCAGGAGGCTGAGGCCGCAGAATTGCTTGAACCCAGGAGGCAGAGGTTGCAATGACCTGAGCTCTTGCCATTGCACTCCAGCGTGGGTGACAAGAGGGAAACTCCATCTCAAAAAAAAAAAAGGAAAAGAGAAAGAAAAAAGAGGTGTGCAAGTGAAATGGCAAGGCTGGACTTCCTACAAGGAAACAAAGGTATTCAGTAAAAGTTTTAGTTAGGTTCCAGGCATCTACATAATTACACAAAAATGCTTGAAGAAACAGAAGTTCAATAGACAAATAATCATTGTGAAGGCAGGGGAAGAACTGCATGATTAGTTATGAAAGAAATGATTTGAAGAGGAATTAGAAGGATTTTAAAAGTTATTTCCAAGATAAAATGTCAGAAGCCTCTTATACATTCAATACAGCTTTTATTTCACTTAGGGCAGTGGATATAAGGTGACCAAATGTCTCCATTAACACAGGACTAAGGGCTTTCTCAAGAATGGTAAAAGTAAGAAAAATCCATGGCCAAAACACGACAAGCTGGCCAACCTAGCAGTGGTTCTTACCATTTACCCAAATTATCTGAGGATGTTTTTTGTACAAGAAAAAAATAAATTTAAAACACGCCCAAGCTCCTACAAATAGATTATATTTGAACTGGTCTGAGATCAAGTCAGGTATGGTATTGTTTGTATATTAGTTTTCTATTGCTGTCATAACAGATTTCCAAAACGTGGTGGTTTAAACACAAATGTATTATCTCATTGTTCTGTAGTTCAGACATCTAGGTGTAATGTGGCTTGGCTGGTTTCTCTGGTTAGTCTCACAGGACTGAAAGCCAGGTGTCAGCAAGTAGGATCCTAGAGGCTTTGGGAATGAATCCATTTCCTTACTCATTCAGGTTGCTGGTGGAATTCAATTGCTTGAAGAAGGTAATAGGAGTGAGATCCTTGTGTCCTTGGCTAGCTGTAAGCTACAGACCGTTCCCAAATCCTAGAGTCCACCCACATTCCCTAGGTGGTGACCACTTATCCCTCTTCAAAGATCATGATGCCAAGTTGAACCCTTTTCCTGCATCCAATCTCCATGGTCTGCCCTCCCCCAGACCCCACTGCTTCATCTCTCCTACTCTTTCATCCACATCACTCTGATTCTTTTCCATCCTCTCCTGCTTGTTTCAGGCCCATGTAATTACCTTGTGCCCACCTGGATAACCTAAGGCCATCACCTTATTTTAAGGTGAGCTGATTGGTAACTTATTTTCACCTAAAGTCTTTTTTACAGCAGTACCTAGATGAGTGTTTGCTTGAATAACCAAAAGATGGGAATTTTGGAAAACATCCTTAGAATTCTGCCTACTCCAGTTTGTTCTACTGTGGGTTCTCTGAGTAATTCTAACTTGGCAGCCAGATTTGAAAAGCATTTTTCAGGCATGCACTCTTGCTATTGTGCTACCTGATCACACTTAACTTCCATATCTCTACAAGCACCAGATATTCTCAACATGGGAAGAAATAAATACTCTCTCTAGGACTTTCAATTTTACTGTGACATATAAAGAACTTAGAAGTTAAATTAGTTTCCTATTGCTGGTATAAGAAATTACAACAAACACAGCGCCTTAAAACAGTGTAAATTTGTCTTACATCTCTGGAGTCAGAGGTTCAAAAATCAGTCTCATGAAGCTAAAAACAAGTGTCAACAGGGTAAATTCCTTCTTCAAGCTTTGAAGGGAAGAATCTATTTTCTTGCCCTTTTACCTCCTAGTGGCTGCCTATATTATTTGGCTTGTGGACACTTCCTCACATCACTTTAACCTATCACATCCATCATCACACCTACTACAGACTCTGAACTCCTGCCTCCCTCTTCTAAGATCCTTTGTGATTACATCATACTCACATGAATAACCCAATATAATCTCTGCATCTCAAGATTCTTAACTTAATCAGATATTAAAAGAGCCTCTGCCATATAACATTCAGAGTTTCCAGGAATTAAGACATGAACATCTTTGAGGGGTAATTTTTAAGCCTACGATGAAGATGATCATGCTCATCTTTACAAAAAGAACAAGTAGACGAATTTTAAGACACAAAATTTTAAATCCTTCAGATAAATGAGGTTGTAGAGCAGAATGCTGTGCCAAAATCTGGAGACACAGGTGCATCCATGGAGTCACAGTCGAGGTCAGCTTACTGAAGCAAATCACTGAGCCATAAACTGATAGAAGTATTTCAACACTCATTTTTATCAGTTGATGGAAACTGAGTGTGGTCCACTGTGAGAAATTCCCAGAGGCCACAGTTTCAACCCTTTGTGGGCATCGTCTCTAGTAACATCAACAATTTATCACTGAGAAGGTCTAAGAAAGATGCCATTGTTGACTCCTGCTGGTGAGGGAAATTAATTGTGAAACATGCCTAGAGGCTTCTCTCTAACAAATGGGTATTCTCTGTGGAAAAAGACTTCTCCAGTGTCTTTTTCAAGCTGAGGGAAAGGCATTCTTCCCAATCTAGTCCCCGCTAGGCTTCCTACATCACCTGTGGGTGAAAATGTAACCAAACGCTAGGGCTGACTGCACACAAAGCCAACCACTGAGATGATGAGTATTGCCAGGAAAGATGGCTTTATTATGGGCAACATCAGCTCAAGAGATGAGAGACAAGACCCAAATTATCCTTTCTTTACCTACTAATGTTTGCGATTTATAGAGTGGGGAAGGAAAACTAGAGAGGCAAGGAAGAGGAGTTGGTCAACGACAGCAGGTGGTCAAATGAGGGGTTTAGCATCTTACTGTAGCCACATATGGAAAAACAGGAATTAACGAGGGGTAAGGAAGAGGTCAGCAGGCAGCAGATAGATCTCTTTTTTTTTTTTTTTTTTTTTTTTGAGACAGAGTCTCACTCTGTCGCCCAGACTGGAGTGCAGTGGCATGATCCCGGCTCACTGCAATCTCCGCCTGCTGAGTTCAGGCGATTCTCCCACCTCAGCCTCCAGAGTATCTGGGATTACAGGCCCCTGCCACCATGCCCGGCTAAGTTTTGTACTTTTGGTAGAGACAGGTTTTGACCATGTTGGCTAGGCTGATCTCAAGCTCTTGACCTCATGTGATCCGCCCACCCTGGCCTCCGAAAGTTCTTGGATTACCGGCATGAGCCACTGCCCCTGGCCCAGATGCATCTCACTGTACATATGTAAGTTTCTCAAGCTTCAGTTTTTTGGGTGTCAGCCATGTAGGAATATTGGGCCAGGGTCAAAAAAAAATAGTCAAAAGGAGTCAGAGCTTCAAGGAAATAGATCGGGAATACTGAACAAATGAGGGGACTAGGGAGAAGGGAGATTTAAAAAAATACATTCTCAAGACATATGCCCATTCAACTACTGAAGATTTAGAATTAAGATGGCCTCATTCCTCCCCGACAATTTGTCACCAAAGCAATGCAGTGTAATAACTAAGGATTGAACCTTGAAGAGCTACAAGACGTATTGTCTCTGAGGAGTACTTACGGAAGCCAAAAATCAATAAGAGACTAAAACAAAAACATTAGAAAAGTATAAACCACTGGCACCTATAGCTACAACAAACCTTAAACTAGCCCATCTCTAGCAAGATTTACATGAATACTAATATAAAAAGCCTATTTACCTCAGTTAAAATTACAGGTAAAAAATGTCAAGCATTCAACACAAATTACATGGAATGCCAAAGGCAAGAAAAATGTCCTTGGAGGAAACAATACAATTAACAGAACAAGACTATGATGTGATACAGATATAATTATCAGATGAGGAATTTAAAATAACAATAATCAATGTGCTGAAGACTTTAGTGAAAAGTAAAAGAAACAAGTTCGAGAACATATGGGTAATGAAAACAGAGATGGAAACTATAAGAAAGAATAAAAAGAAAATACTAGAAATGAAAAACATCCCGACAAAAATGAAGAATCCCTTCTATTGCTCAAAAATAGATTTGACAAAATTGAGGAATGATTCAGTGGTCTTGAAATTACAATACAATTTTGTAAAGTAAAATTTAAAGACAAAAAGAATAATAATGTAAGAGAGAACTCAACATCCACGAACATGGGATGATTTCAAAAGGTGTTTCATAAACAGAATTGGATTATCGGAACCAGAAGAAAGAGACAGGAAGACATATTCCAAGTTGTAATGTGTGAAAACTTTCCAAAATTATTTACAGATAAAATCCTATCAAATCCAGGAAGTTGAAAGAATAACAAGCAATATAAACACCAAATTTTTGATTTATAACAATAATCTTACTATAACAATAATATTATAAAATATAACAATATTACAAAATTTATCAAATTGATTTTCATAACTCAAGCATTGCCCTAAGTACTTTTATTTTTAATTTTTGTTTTGTGTTTGGGGGTACATGTGCAGGTTTGTTATATTGGTAAACTGTGTGTTGCAGGAGCTTGGTGTATGGATTATTTTGTCACCCAGGTAATATGCATAGCACCCGATAGGTAGTTTTTGGATACTCACCCTCCTCCCAACCTTCACTCTCTAGTAGACCCCAGTGTCTGTTGTTTGCTTCTTTGTGTCCATATGTACTCAATGTTTAGCTCTCACTTACCAGAGAGAACATGCAGTGTTTGGTTTTCTGTTTCTATGTTAATTCACTTAGGATAATAACCTCCAGCTACATCCATGTTGCTGTAAAGGACATTATCTTGTTTTTTTTTTTTTTATGGCTGCATAGTATTGCATGGTATACATGTACCAAATTTTTAAAATCTAGTCTATTGCTGATGGGTATTTACATTGATTTCATGTATTTGCTATTGTAAATAGTGCTGCAATGAACATATGTGGTGATTGTAGACATCAATTCAATGATATTCATATTAAACTACATTTTGGTTTTCATCAAGATGAATACCATCTTGATGGTAGAACAATTTATATTCCTTTGGGTATATACCCAATACAGGGATGGCTGAGTCAAATGGTAACTATGTTTTAAGTTCTCTGATAAATTTGCCAAACTGCTTTCCACAATGGCTGAACTAATTTTCATTCCAACCAGCCATGTATAAGCATTCTCTCTTCTCTGTTCCAGCATCTGTTCTTTTTTAAACTTTATTCAATAATAGCCATTCTTATTGGTGTGAATGGTATCACATTGTGGTTTTGATTTGTATTTCTCTAATGATTAGTGATGCTGAACATTTCTTTAGATGTTTTGTGGCCACACACATTTTCTTTTGAAAAATGTTCATGTCCTCTGCCTACTTTTTGCTGTGGTGGTTTGGTTTTTGCTTGTAAATTTGTTCCAGTTCCTTATAGATTCTGGATATTAAACTTTTGTCACATGCATAGTTTGCAAGTATTTTCTCCCATTTTGTAGGTTTTCTATTTATTCTACTGATTTTTTTTTCTGCTTTGCAGTTCTTTAGCTTAATTAGGTCCCATTTGTCAATTTTTCTTTTTGTTACAGTTACTTTTGATGTTTTCATTATAAAGTTTTTGCCAGGGTCTATGTCCAGAATGGTTTTATCTAGTTTATCTTCCAAGGCTTTTATAATTTTAGGTTTTAAACTTAAGTCTTTAATTCATCTTCAGTTTATGTTTGTATATTGTGTAAGGAAGGAAGGAAGGAAGGAAGGGGTCCAGTTTCCATCTTCTGCATATGACTAGCCAGTTATCCCAACAACATTTATTAAATAGGAAGTCCTTTCCTCATTGCTTACTTTTGCCAACTTTGTGGAAGATCAAATAGTTGTAAGTGTGTGGCCTTATTTCTAAGCTCTCTATTGTGTTCTACTGGCCTATCTGCCTGTCTTTGTACCAGTACCATGCTGTTTTGGTTATTATAACCTTGTAGTATAGTTTGAAGTTGGGTGACGTGATGCCTCCAGCTTTGTTTTGTTCTTTGTTTTTGTTTTTGGCTTAGGATTGCTTTGGCTATTTGGGCTCTTTCATGGACCCATATGAAATTTAGTATAGTTTTTTCGAATTATGTGAAGAATGTCATCGGTAGTTTGATATGAATAGCAATTAAATTGTAAATTGCTTTTGGCAGAATGGCCATTTTAACAATATTGAATCTTCCTATTAACATATATGAACTGTTTTTCCCTTTGTTTCAGTCATCTCCGATTTCTTTGCACAGTATTTTGTAATTCTCATTGTAGAGATCTTTCACCTCCTTTGTTAGCTGTATTCTTAGGTATTTAATTATTTTGTGGCTATTGTGAATGAAATTGTGTCTTGACTTGGCTTTCAGCTTGTACATTGTTTGCTGTTGAAAATGCTACTGATATTTGTGCATTAATTTTGTATCCTGAAACTTCACTGAAGTTGTTTATGAGATCAAGGATCTTTAGGGCAGAGATTATGGGGTTTTCTCAGTATAGAAACAAATAATCAGTGAAAAGAGATAATGTGACTTTCTGTCTTCCTATTTGCACGCCTTTTACTTCTTTCCCTTGCCTGATTTCTCTGACTAGTACTTCTAGTACTATGATGAATAGAAGTAGTGAGAGTCAGTATCTTTTCTTTTTCCAGTTCTTAAGGAGAATTATTTCAGCTTTTGCCCATATAGTATGATGTTGCCTATAAGTTTGTCACAGATGGCTCTTATTATTTTGAGGTGTGTTCCTTCAATACTTAGTCCATTGACGGTTTTTAACATAAAGGATAAATTTTACTGAAAATCTTTCCTTAGTCTATTGAGATGATAATGTAGTTTTTGTTTTCACTTTTTTTAATGTGATGAATAATATTTATTGATTTGTGTGTTGAATCAACCTCGCATCTTATTAATAAAGTCTACTTGACTGTGATGAATTAGCTTTTTCATTTGCTGCTGGATTCAATTTACTAGTATTCTGTTGAGTATGTTTGTATCTATGTTCTTCAAGGATATTGGCCTGAAATTTTCCTTTTTTGTGTGTTTGTCTCTGCTAGGTTTTGGTATAAGAATGATGCTGACCTCACCAAATGACTTCAGGAGGATTCCCCCCAGTCAAGTTTTTGGAATACTTTCAATATTAATGGTATCAATTCTTCTTTATACATGTGGTAGAATCTGGCTGTGAATTTACCTGGTCTTGTGCTTTTTCTGGTTGGTAACTTTTTTTTTTATTACGTATTCCATTTGGGAACTCATTATTGGTTTGTTCAGGAATTCAATTTCTTCCCTTTTCTATCTTGGGGAGTTATATGTTTCATTAAGTTATCATCTATTTCTTTCAGGTTTTCTAGATTGTGTGCATAGAGGTGTTCATAGTAATCAGTAGTCTCTCAGTTTTTGGATTTGTTTGTTTTTTTTTTTTGTATTTCTGTGGGGTTGGTGGTAATGTCCCCTTTGTCATTTCTGATTGTGTTTATTTGGATCTTTCTATTTTTCATTAGTCTAGGTAGCAGCCTATCAATCTTATTTATTCTTTCAAAAAATAAATTCATAGGTTCATTGATCTTTTCTATAGTTTTTCACATTTTAGTTCAGCTCTAATTTTTTTTCTCTCCTTCTGATAGCTTTGAGGTTGGTTTGCTCTTGTTTCTCTAGTTCTCCAAGTGTCATATTATGTTCCAAGTTTGTCTTTCTAACTTTTCAATGTGGCTGTTTAGTGCTATAAACTTCCGTCTTCACATTACTTTAGCTGTGTCCCAGAGGTTGCGATATGTTGTACTTTTGTTCTCATTAGTTCCAAATAATTTATTGATTGCTGTCTTAATTTTTTTGTTGACCCAAAAGTCACTAAGGCAAGGCTGTTTAATTTCCATATAATTGTATTATTTTGAGTGATGCTTTCATTATTGATTCCCATTATTATTGCACTGTGGTCTGAGAGTGTGGCTGGTATGTTTTTAGTTTTTAAAAGTTTGCTGATAATTGTTTAATGACCAATTGTGTGGATAATTTTATAGTATGTGCCATATACAGATGAGAAGAATCTATATTCTGTGGGTTTTGGGTGAAGAGTTCTGTAGATGTCAGTTAGCTTCATTTGATCAGGTGTCAAATTCAAGTCCCGAATATTTTTTTTATCTTTCTGCCTCTCTATTCTGTCTATTATTCTTTGTAAGTTATTGAAGTCTCCCACTATTATTGTGTGATCTTCTAGTCTCTTTGCTGGTCTCTAAGAATTTGTTTTATGAATCTAGGTTCTACAGTGTTAGATGCATGTACATTTAGGATAGCTAGGTCTTCTTGTTGAATTGAACCCTTTACCATTATGAAATGTTCTCCTTTGTTCTTTCTGATAATTATTGGTTTAAAGCCTGTTTTGTCTGAAATAAGAATAGCAACTTTTGCTCTTGATGGTTTTCCATTTGCTTATGAGATCTGTCTCCATCCCTTTACTTTGAACCCATGGGTATCATTGCATGTGAGATGGATCTCTTAAAGACATCATACAGTTGATTCTTCCTTCTTTATCCAACTTTAGACTCTGTGCCTTTTAATTGAGGCATCTATCCCATTTACATTCAAGTTTAATATTGATATTTGTGGATTTGATCATGTCTTCATATTGTTAGCTATTTATTATGCAGACTTGATTGTATAGTTGTTTTATAGTGCCAATGGTCTATGTACTTAAACTGTATTTTGTGTTTTCCCGGAATGGTCTTTCTTTTTTTATATTTAGTACACCCTTAAGGACCTCCTATAAGACAGGTCTGGTAGTAACAAATTCGCTTAGCATTAGCTTATCTGAAAAGAATCTCATTTCTCATTCACTTATGAAACTTAGTTTGACTGGAAATGAAATTCTTGGTTGGAATTTCTTTTCCTTAAGAATGCTAAAAGTAGACCCACAAACTCTTCTGGCTTGTAGGGTTTCTGCTGAAAATTCTGCGTTAGCCTGATGGAGTTCCTTTTGTAGGTGACCTGCCTGTTTCTCTAGCTGCATTTAACATTTTTTTCTTACATTTCAATGTTGGAGAACCTGATGACTATGTGTCTTGGGGATGGTCATCTTGTGTATTATCTCACAGGGGTCCTCTGCATATCCTGAATTTGAGTGTTAGTCTTCTAGTGTGGTTGGGGACATTTTTACAAACTTTATTGGGAAATATGTTTTCCAAGTTGCTTGCATTCTCTCCCTCTGCTTCAGGAATGCCAATGAGTCATAGATTTTAATCTCTTTATATAGTGTCGTATTTCTCAGAGGTATTCTTCATTTTTCTTTTTTTTCTGTTTTTTTTTTCTGACTGAGTTGTTTTGGAGAAGAGTCTTTAATCTCTGATATTCTGTCATCAACTTGGTTAATTCTACTGTTAATTCTTGCAATTGTATTATAAAATTTGAAGTGAGTTTTTCAGCTCCATCACATCAGTTTAGTTCCTTCTCAAAATGCTCATTACTTCTTTCAGCTTCTGTATTATTCTGTTGTATTCTTATAGTCCTTGGATTGGATTTTGACTGTTTATTAAATCTTGATGATCATCATTCCTATCCAGATTTTGAATTCTCTGTCTGTCCTTTCAGCCATTTTAGCCTGGTTAAGAATCATTGCTGGGGAAATAATGTGGGTATTTGGAGGAAAAAAAAGACACTCTGACTATTTGAGCTGTCGTAGTTCTTGTGCTGGTTCTTTCTCATATCCGTGTGCTGAAGTTTCTTCAGTCTTTGCAGATGCTATACTTTGGATAAGTTTTTTGCTTTTATCTTATTTGATGCTGTTGGGGTTTTATGGTGGTATAAAGTGGGTTACAGTCTTCATTTCTGGAAGATTCTAGTTGGTCAAGGCTCAGCTCAGCACTCCTTCGTTGTGTGTTCCAACTATCGGAAGCTGGTACTGAGCTCTGGCTTTGTTTTCTGGATCCCCAGGGTTAGAAATCTGCTATGCTATAAGGGCCAAGGTGTTCCTAGTCCACCAGCCCCAACACTCAATCAGTGGTGCCGGTGTTGGCATAACTTATGTATTTGGTGCAGAAATGTTTACCTAGGAAAATAAGCCTGTAAATTAGTAAAAAATTTTATATTTTCCTAAGAAATTTTTTCAAAGCCATTTTATTTTTCCTCAAGTAAAGAGTTAGATAATTTAGGCAAGCAAGTCTCCCCTCAGGCAATAGATTGCTAACCTGTCCAAACAGCTTGCTTATTTTACAACAGTTTACTTATCAAGGCCATCATCTAACTGTGTCCACCAATCTTAATTATGTCACCATCTTTGCACAAACCTAATTAGCTTCTTTCTTTGAATGAACAGAAATAATCTGCAGTATCACAGATGTAGGCATCTTGTAAATACCCTCCTCTGTCCATTCCGTTCTGAAATGCTGCAGACTCAAGACTCTTCTTTTCAGCAAGAATAATTTACTTATCTTTCTTTGGTGAAGAGTTTTCTTTGTTATTATTGATCTTTTGATGGTACCAGCGGTCAAAACTTATTTTATAGCAAATATAGAACTAAGTTATAATCCATGCTTTGACTCAAAGATCTCAACAGTCTTCAGTCATCTTATTGAATGCATCTTATTAAAATACATCTCCACTGTATATTTTTCTCTATGGAGATGAGCTTCCTTAAAAAACTCACCCACTTCTATGCAACAGAATAATTCATCTTAATCTCTAGTGTCTACCATTCTTTGAACTCCAGTCCTGCATTTTCTACTGCCTGCAGGACTTTTCCACTTGACTGCATTTCTATCATCTGACACCATTTAACTGACACTATTTAAACTAAACTCATCTATGCCAAAAATGTAATTCTCTGGACTTCATTATTATACCAAAATTTGACAGACGTTTTAAAAATCTTATGCATACATTTCTTGTCACCCTATTAACATTGTAAATGTCCTGAGGAAAAGGATCTCATAAGATACTTCTCAATATTATCTTTCTCTTCTGCTAAGCACAATGCAGTGCATGAGGTGTTCAGTAAAGAGAGAAAAAGTGAAAAATGAGAGAGCTGTAAGTCATTTTAATTACTACATAAAATTAGGTTTGGCATATTTAAAATTACAATTTAATTTGATTCAATGGTCATGAGCTAGTGTCATCAGGGCTGCTCAAAAAACCCCAGGGGTACTTATAATGAATAATTATCATACCCTGACCCCTAGGCAGGCTGTTCTTAGGTTGTGAGTATCATGAAATGGACCTTGGAGGTGATATTAGGGAAAAGAGAAAAAATGAAGACAGCTTTTTTCTTTCTCTCACTAGAATAGTCTGCTGACAAGAGGCAATTAAAGTTCAAGGATATTTGAGAGAGGAAGCCCATTTTAAATATGGAAGAGAAAGTTGAGTGATAGAAGGGTTAGATAAATTGAGTCCAGCAGTACAACCTCAAGAATAAGTTCTGAAAGGAAATCCTTGTAAACTGTTTGGTTTTCTTTTATAGAATCACCTAAGTTGGTCACCACAGAGATGACACAAGCAAAGACAGTCCTCTCTTCTTCTAAGCTTGCAAACGCCTTTGTAAGAATGGACACCAGCAAATTCCACCCCCAAAAAGAGAGATATAATAGAAACAGAGCAATATTGTCAAACACCAGGACTTCTGATCTATGTCCCAGCAGTAGTGGTAAAAATGAATCAAGACAACAAATGTAATTTTTTTCTTTCTTCCTATAATATAATTGTAGATCAACATGAGAAGTCATATATTATTAGGTCAGGGTTAAGTAAAAATGATGCAGCATTCATTTTCATTCAATTTAATTCAACAAATACTTAGTAAAAGTCATGTGGTAGATACTCTACCAATATTGTGGATACACAAAAGGAGTTAATACATAACCTATTCCCTCAAGAAGATGCATTTATTTGTAGTTAGAAGCCCCAGTACTATGTGGAAATTCTATATATTTTTATTCCATTCCTCTTTCTACTCTCTTATGTCATTGCACACTTTCCCATTATTATTAAACTTCTCAAAAATCATTCTGACAAGATAACTCATAAGTTTCTCAGAACAGAAAATATATAACAAAATGAATGTGTGAATGAAGTAAAATAATTTCAATATTTCTGTGTAATACAAAAAATCAGAAAAACAAAGTTCTCTGGTTTTCACTTAATTTATTTGGCAAATAGCTCTTATTCTCATAGCTTATTCGTTTTTACAGAAATATTGCCATAATTCTGGTTGCACTTTTACACTAACCATCACAGAGGTAACTGAAAAATCCTTTCTTGTGTAATTTCAGAAGGTAATGCATTTTAATGTAACTCTATTTTTTAACATTTTGATTTTAGAACAGAGCTTTAGTGTTGATAAGGCATAATTATACACATGTATTAATAATTACACACATGTAGAGGTATTATATATAATGGAAATTGAATATACTCTACATAAAAATAAAATTATAAGCAAATGAACATTATTGAAATGCATTATTAGTAAAACTGATGCTGTAGGTAAAACTAATTAAAATCAAAATATTTACTGAACCTACTTACTCCTATAATTTGCGTTGCTGGTTAAAACCCAGCTATAAAAATTTTGATCAAAGATTTTTATTTTGTAAATGATCTGACACAGCATAAATGTTAATCACATTTCTGTATTTTATTTGCAGATTAATTTGAGTAATTTGAAAAATTATTAATGTTACTTACTTTCAACACCTTACAGTGTCTCCTGTAAGCACTATTGGTGATACTGAATTTAAGTTACATTTAACAACTATCAGAAAATAGTTTTTAAAGTAAAAATTATGATTTGGAGTTTACCAACTAAATCTTGTTAGCTTTCACTGCCTCTATTGAGAAGAGCAGCAATTCTCATCTTCCTCCTTTTTCTTCTTTAATTAACAAGAGATTATTTGTATCATAGTCATAAAATCAGTTCAGTTCTTACCTGACACCCCTGACTGCAATGGTGTAGTTTATTGTATTAGTCCATTTTCATGCTGCTGATAAAGACATACGAAAGACTGGGTAATTTATAAAGAAATAGAAGTTTAACGGACTCACAGTTCCATGTGGCTGGGGAAGCCTCGCAATCATGATCGAAGGCAAAAGGCACATCTTACATGGCAACAGGCAAGAGAGAATGAGAGCCAAGTGAAAGGAGAAACCCCTTATAAAACCATCAGACCTCATGAGACTTATTCACTACCACAAGAACAGCATGTGAGAAACAGTCCCATGACCCAGTTATCTCCCACTGGGTCCCTCCCACCACACAAGGGAATTATGGGAGCTGCCATTCAAGATGAAATGAGGGTGGAGACACAACGGAACTATATCATTGATCAAAGCATTATTGTTTTCTCTGATAAGCTGATCTAGAAAGTGCTGCTTGTGATCAGCTTTGGTGATCGTGATCATGATCAGTGAAATGGTTAAGGAAATCTACAGATTTTGTAGGTTTGTGCCTTGACAGATGACCGGTATCTATTTCTCTTTTCATGATGAAGTATCTAACAAAGCTCTGTCCAAAATTTTGAATTTCTCGTTAAATGCATTATGATTATAGAACAGAGGTTACAATCAATTATTCAGTCACGCAATCACTCTCATCAGTCAGTACGCCCCTCTCATCAGGTGCCTACCTGGTGTTCCAGTTGTTCAGTGTGGTATATCAAACTACCTGGAACTTAATGGCTTGAAATAGTCACCATTACATTATGATTGTCCATTCTCTGCATCAATAATTAGGATTTGGCAAAGAGGGAATGGTTTGTTTACAGACAGACTCCAGTGTCTGGGAATAACTTGAAAATATAAAGATTTCTTTTTAAAAATGTTATCTTTAAATTTATTTTTATTCCATATATTTAAGGTGGACACGATGATGTTTTGATGTACACATGAATTTGGATCTATGTTTTAAGATCACCGTCTGTATCTGGTGAGGGGTAGGAGAGAATAGAAGAATGCTGATAGAGATGGCTCCTTATTAAACAGACCAGAGAAAAGAGTCTGAAGTAGTAACTTAGCTAGCATGTTTAATCTACATAGAGTATAACTAGAAAATAGTCGTATTCTAGGTTGAGATACAAGAAATGGGATGTGTAAGAGAAAGATAATGAAGATGCAGATAAATTCTCCATTTTCAGTGTTATTTGGTTCTACATAGCATATTGGTAAAAGATTACAACTATTTATTTTTCTATTTATGATAGCATCATTGTAACACATTTTTTAACCCAAATGCATACATTATTGTAGCAGTTTGCTTAATAACTCCTTTTTATTCTGAGGCTTCCCAGGCAAATGCTAAGTGAACATAAAATGAATGTATGTTATCTACACATTTAATATAAAAAATAAAATAAATGAATGAGTGGATAAATGTAGAGTTTTTAAAACATAAATGATTTAATGAATTCAATAAAACATTTTTATTATAAATAGTTCTGGGATAATTTTTAATTCCTTATTTCCCTAAAAATAATTCAAGATCATCATTATAAAAATATTCAACAAACCACTAATCATAGAATTAATATGAATGTATTAATCCCTTCTGTACCTTGGAAAGGGTCAAAATCTACCACATAATTATTAGGCAATTAATATTTTGGAAAAAAGTTTAAATATGCTAATTAAAGCGTTTGTTTTTAATTGTAAAAGGTCATTACCAAGTAATGTGCTGGTAAGTGTCACTTACAAATGGTTAGGAAATGAAAGTTATGAACAATAAAATTAGTTCAAGTTCATTTTTTATCTAGGAATATTAAATGCTTTATCATTACACTTAGTTGTAACTTCACTTCATCTGACTCCATATTAATGATGTCAGGGATTTCAGAAAAAAATAACTATGATATTCCTCATGGATTGCTCATCAGAGATATTGATTATGCTCAATTATTTCCTATAAAAGCAGGATTAAATTTTACGAGCATAAATGAGAGAGCTTGGTTTACTATACTGAACCTTTACTTGAGAATATGTATATCATATATATATGTAAATTTTTGTTGCTGTTCAGTGTTATTTTGGTCAATTTAAATAGCCAAATATGGTTATTTTCTGCTAAAATATCAAAATGTCTTAATCCTCTGTATTATTATGATCGTTCATTCATTCAAAATTTCTCGAGCACCTTTTAGGTACTTGAAATAAACCACGAAACACAGCAAAAGTTTCTTTGCTTCTCTTGTAGAACAACAAACATAAAATAAGTAAATTATATGATGTGTTTATATGTGATAAATATTATAAAAATAGAAATATTAGATGAAATAGCGGTTTGGGGAGTCAAGGATGTGTATCATGGTTTATAATTATAAAGATATTGATCAGAATCAATATAGGCCTCATTGGGAAGATGTCATTTGAGCAACAACTAAAAGGAGGAAAAACACTAATTTGTGAGGATATTTGCAAGTTCATAAAGTAGAAGTTTGCCTTCCCTGTTTGCGAAACCTCTGAGATGTTGGTAAGCCTGAAATGAGATATTCAAGGAAAAGGTACTGAGGGAAAGAGGATGGTGCAGTGTGCAGATATATATAGGAAAACTGTGGGCTACTGTGAGGAATTTGCTTATACTCTGACTGAAATATGGAGGCAGTATTAGGTTTTGACATGATCTGACAGAGTCACTCTAACTACCGGGTTAAGTGTAGGTTTGTAAGAGTGGAGTTAGGGAAATCAATCAGGAGGCCATTGCAGAAATACAAACGAGATGACAGCGTCGAGGACCAACATGTTAGTAATGGAGGTGGTGAGCAGTGGCCATTTTCTGCATATTTGCAATGTAAATGCCGCAGAATTTCCTGGTGGATTGGAAAAGAAAAGAGATATGTGAAAAAGGAAAAAGAAGAGTCAAGAAAGAGGCTTGTTTGGGTCAAACTAATTGGAAGGGCCGTGTCGCCATCAGCTGGATGCATAGAAGACTGCAGCGGAGCAGGTGTGGCAGGGAGTGGTAGGGAGGAGCAAAGCTTCTGTTTTAATTAAGTATGAAAACTCACCACATATGTGGAAGTTTCTGTTCATTCAAAAAATGTTTTGTTTGTTTTGGTAAGGCTAACACTGATTTTTTTTTAAAGCATTTGGTTTAATAGTCATAGAATTGAGTCAATTTCTATCAGAGCATTGTACTGTGGAAAGAATTTGCCACGTGACTTGTTTTGGTTCATGGAAGAAGAGATGATGTAACCCACGGCTTGAAAAGTGCTCACCCAGTGAGACTTGCCCCACTCTTCTCTCTGAGATGCTTTTTGTCATTGTATGAACAGGTCGGGGATAATATTTTAAAAGATGAGGGACCACTCAGAGAAAGTGCCTGAGTGTCTTAGTTCCAGCTGGACCCTGGAGGCAAAACATCCAAGACCACCCAACCCCGATCAAACAAACAAACCACGTAGCCAAGTAACAGTCAAAGAAAATCTTGTTGTTTTGTTACGTGCTACTAATTTTTTGAGGGAAATTGCGGGGCACATTGTGACGTAGCAAAGGTTAATTGATATAAATACCAACCAGGTTATTTATTTAGTTAACGTCATTGATATTATAATCTAGATGATTACAAAATCTCCAATTCATTGAAAAAAGACGTAACTTTTGAGACC
This sequence comes from Gorilla gorilla gorilla, assembly GCF_029281585.2. NCBI lineage: Eukaryota > Metazoa > Chordata > Mammalia > Primates > Hominidae > Gorilla > Gorilla gorilla. The sequence goes on from NC_073246.2 coordinate 23,686,007, forward strand.
AGTAAAACCTGACTTTGAATCTGGACCTTGATACTTTGCAGTTGCATGACTCTCATCTCTTAATTTTGCCGCACTTCATTTGGGCCCTAAGAAAAAAATGGGAACACAACCTTGTACAGCTTTTGTAGATGAAATAAACTTTATAAATACAATATATTCAGCATATACTACATGCTCAACAAACTATTATTATTTTTATTAATTACATGTCATTATTTAGACATCATGTAATGTACTTATTGTTTTTTACATTTATATTATTATTCTTATTTTTAATATTTTGCTGTCAAAGCTTTCGAGCTTAGTACTGAGATTCTCAACTGTCATTAATTACATTTTTGAGCATTTTACTAACATTTTATGGAATTCCAATCAGCATTGCGATTCCTAGAAAAAAATGATTATCTTGCTTCCTTCCTTGTATATGTACCCATAGTTGATCTTTCTTTCCTGGCAGAATTGTGGAGAAATTGAGTGGCCTTTGAAGGCATTCATGAGAGCATCTGTAAAAGATTTACAGCACTTAATCTGTCAGAGATTTGTCGTTAGAATTAAAGAGCAGTAGGATATCTTTAGACCACAGGTCGCGTGCTTAGTTACATTCAAAATATCTTGTAAAATTAGTTTCAATGCCATCATACTAATGCCTATGTAAGCTTTTTAAAAAGAGTGGCAATGATATACAGCCACCTAAACTTTGACTGGAGACTATAAAATAGATGGAGTGGTCAAATTTAGTCCTAAGTAACCTTTTATTCAATGACAGTAATTACTTATTTGAACCTTTAATTCCTTTAAATTTGCTTGAACTTTCAAGGGACTACCCACGTATTTTCCATTTTGACAGATAAAATTCAATGACTAATATGTAGAACAACCTACCTAATGCTTTGGTGTGATTGACAGTTAAAAATCATAAAGCACCTTTTCCTCTGACAGATTTGAAAAGCTAAATCTTTAATAAGATCAATTTACATTTATTACTTTTTTCACTATTTTTACAGAAACATTCTCCAAAATAACAATTAATGCTCCATGAATGAGATTCAAGAGATTTGGGAAAACATGAAAATGTCTTGTATATATACACTTTGCTTGTGAGAATTCCAAAGTTTTCATCATTTTTAAAGTTTTTTTTGTGTGACCCTGGTGAAATTACAGTCACTGCTTTAGTGACATTTTAAACATCTGTTAATCAAATAACAAGTGACTTTACCAAAAATGTATTACAAATGTATCGCTCCAGTGAAAGAATCATATAGAAATATTCTTCTTAATTTTTCCTCCCAAATGTTTTTCTCTAACTCACTTGCATCGGTTATAATGTATGGACATATTTATTGACATAAAATGGATGTATTTATTAAATAAAATCCTTTGAAATGGTTTGCTTTAAGCGGGCTGCTAAAAAAAAACCATGTTTTAGTTTTACATTTGTATTTTTGTCATTTCTCATAGAGCGGATGACAAATCAGCCATCTATTGGCTCACTATCCCGAATTTTGGAATACCGACTTTGTCCTTGAACACATTCTCTGAGATTGTGTTAGTGCAGCCACATTTTCGTCCAGAACTAATACTCAGAAAGTCGATGGAATTGCACTGTTTTTGAGAGCTTTCAGTCAGGTTGCTATGGGAGTGATTATAAGGAGTAAAGCTTCCTATGGTTTCACTGAACTATTTGAACAGACTCCCTCCCAACTTACTTGCCATCTCTCTGTTACTGTATCTTAAAGTCTAGCTCTATACTAACCTGAAAAATCTTGCTTTAGCTACAAAACCACAACATTCTTTCTAAGTTTATCAATTTAGACTCCTTTAACTTGGAACCAGTGGTCATCCAGATACAGAATAGGTGACTCATGGCAGATTTGTTTAAAAAAAAATTAAAGCAGGTATAATGATATCTGCAATTAACCTGTAATTTCTGTTTTTGTAGTTATTACTGGCTGCCATTTTTTTTTTTTTTACTAATTCTAATTACAGGTTGTTCTCAGATTTTATCAGTAACGCTTGACCAATTTACCATAAATGATGATTATTGAGATCCAGTGTCACTTTCTAATCCAATAGACCTTGGATGTAGCCCAGGGATATGCATATTTTATGTGCTTCCCCTAATGAATCTGCCTCTGGTTTTCGGAAGATCCTGGTTTGAGAAAACTGTTTGAGAATTTAAGTTGGGTCTCTCACCTAAGAGACTGTTTCTTTTCCCTAACCTTCATAAATTGCAGTCAGCAGATATATCCAATAAATCTTGTACAATCATGGAGAAAATTTAAGGCGTACTTTTAGAAATGAGGATTCTTGTTTTTGTATGTAAACTTTCATGCTGTTTATGTCACCATTCTCCCTACTTCTATTTTTTTTCCATGGATATTCAGGTTTATTATTATTTAGAATCAGAGGATAGTACAACTGGAAGAGACATTTATAATGATGTAATAATGCCTCAATTACATATAAGAAACTTGAGCCTAGAAAAGATATGACTTTTAGTTAAAAAGTAATGACTTTTATAAGGTCATTTACCTAAAAGTTATATATAATAATACTAGTTTTATTAGTAAAGATAGATTTACTGGCACTTATTTTAGTGCTATTTTTACCAGATATTTTTAGGATCTTGCTGTTAGAACTTTGTTCAGTGATAAAATTTAATTTTACTTTTAATTATGGAGCAATACATGCTTGTTGTAAAAGCACGAATATTTCAAATATTCCACAATAAAGAGAAAATAAGAAGTAAGCAATGTTTCTTAGTTTTCCAATGTTAGTGTTCAGAGATAAAGTATATTTTCCATACTTTTTTTTTTTTTTGAGTCAGAGTCTTGCTCTGTGGCCCAGGCTGGAGTGCACTGGCATGATCTCAGCTCAGTGCAAACTCAGCCTCCAGGGTTTAAGTGACTCTCTCATCCCTCAGCCTCCCAAGTACCTGGGATTACAGGCCTGCAACACCATGTCCCTTTTCCCAGGCAGTGTTATAACTTTGTCAAGCCCATGCTCTTCCATACTACAGAAGGTAATAAACTCCACTTTTGGTGATGAACAGGCTATTCTGATGGTCTTTGGGGAGCCACATTCTATATTTTTATGTCATATTATTACTATAATATTAAAAAAAATCATGTATAAGCCAAATAATTAGTAAAATTAAAATTTTCCTGATTGTGATCAAATATTTCATTAGGCTGTAATGGTTTCCTTTTTATTGTCTAAGATTTCTACTTTTGGTCTCATTTCTGCAATGCAAATTATTTTGTCACCAATTGTTAATTCACAATAGTCCGCCATTAAGTAGTAAGTTCTTTTTATCATTGTTGAAACAGTTATTACAAAGAAGTTGTCTGTAGATGTCTTCTAAATTTTCCAAATCTTACTTCATAAGCTATCTTTTTTCCTCTACACCAGATATTTAATTTTTTCTTTTATGCTATAGCTCCTAGGTTGTTAATTTCTGAATTGCACAAGGCACACGAATAATTGAACTTCACATCTCCTACTAAATTATTCTATGTTAATAACTTAGTAATAACAAGTGCAATTACTTTAGCTATTCGTGAACACCTTCCATAGCTTTCAACAAGAGGACTTATTTTTAAGACTTTGTTTTTTAATGCTAAGCATAAGAAAGATTATATGTAGGGTAATTAATGTCTAATTGAGTTAGGCAAACTCTAAAAGGGCCTCCAATAATTCTCACTTCAAGACATCCACAGCCTTGTGTTATATGTTCTGCCTGAGTAACTTGCTTCTAGCCAACAGAATACAGCAAAATTGAGGAGATGTCACTTCTTGGATTAAGTTACAAAAGATGGTGACTTCTGCATTGCTAGGACACTTTCTCAATTACCTTCTCAACTTGCATGCTTTGATAAAGCAAACTTCCCTACGAGAGAGGCCATTATGGCACAGAAGTGCCAGCAGCCTCAGGCCAACAGCCAGCAGAGAATAGAGGCCCTCAGTCCAATAGTGTGTGGAGCAACTAAGTGCTGCGACATTCACTGAGCGAGCTTGCAAATGGTTTCCTACCCAGTTAAGACCTGAGTGAGAACACAGATCCTAAACCAGCATCTTGATTACAGCTTCCTGGGAGACAGTGAAGCAGAGGACCTAGCTACAGCATAGCTGGATTGTTGACCCATAGAAACTGTAATATAAGTACGTGTTAATTGCTAAATTTGGGGGTAATTTGTCATTCATTCATCAGTGACTAATACACTCACAGATGAATTAAAACCTTTTTTGGGGTTTCTTCTGATGCTCCTCAGCTTCTGCTTCTCTGAGTGCAAAGATAGTTTAAAAAATTAGGCTTTCTAATGTCAGAGTCTTCATGATTTAATCATTTAGAAGCCATAGTAATCGGTTTTATTTGGAACAGATAGAGCTCTAACTGATTAAACAGAAGGGGAATTCTTTGGTTTTCTTTTTGTTTGTCTCTTGATAGTCCATGGAAGTGCTGAGGACAGGAGAGCCACGCTGGAGAGAAAGTTTGCTAAAGCACAGAAGAGGATGCTAAGGAAACTACTCCAGCTTTGCTGCCTGCTCTGAGCTCCGGAAGAAACTCCCATAGCCAGTGCAGACGCTGATACAAGAAGGGGCTCAATTTTCAAATAACAAGAGCCTTCGAAAGGTTGACATATGCTTTCTTTTACCAAATCATCCCCTCCAAATTGAATTATCTTGTGAATTTATCAGACTAGTAAAGCCAACGTTATATCTCTGAATCTTGAGTCCTACGGAAGCTGATATTTTCAGTATTTCTGAGTTTCATCTCTTGGGATGATGGGACTTGTGAGGATAAAAAATTATCCCAATATAACCAGAATGTAAAAAAATAAATAAAAGCACAAATTTAAAGAAATGAGAACACATGTTGCTAAACCTGTAGTATGTTGTTTAATAAATAGCTACTAAGGGAAGCAATGAGGTGGTTGACCAACATCTAGAAACAGGGTATTATTTCACCAACTATAAACATAATTCGTGTAAGTACATTTCCAAATCGTTCCACATTTCCAGTTATTATTCTGAGACTGGAAGGAGGAGAAAAAGCCCTTTCATTCCAGACTAAAGGAAATTCCCACACCTAATAACGTACACTTGGAAAGTTGTTCAAATTTGCATTTTTGAAGAAGCAAAGGAAGTCAACAGTGTAAATCTACATCTAAAAAATGTAAATATTCATTTAAAAAGGAGAAGCTCAGTAAATAAGGTAAAACATATACCTGAAATTCAAACACATACTTGAAAAGGAAGTGAATCACACTACTTAGAAGAAAAAGGAATATAACACAAAAGAACTAAAAACTGTTAAAGATGTCGTTTAATAGTTTAGCTTCAGGTGTCATAACATTCTGTTAATTATGGATCGGTGGTCCTCCCTCATTACCGGACAGGCAGAAAACATTGCTGTTGTCAACTATAAAAACTCTCATATGATATAATATATTCATACCATAATCTAGTTTTCTAGAAAATGTTAAGTAAGGTAGCTGCTTTCTGTCTCCAACCCTGGAATATGCGTTCCTCTTCTTTCTTCTTATATTCACTTTAATTGTTAAAGCAAAACTGTGTTATATTTTCCTGTTTACTTCTCTAGAATTCCATTTAAATGTAAATTATTTTAGGACACAGAATGGTTCTCATTTATTCTCATTTATCCTTATAACCATATTTGTTACCAAAACCTGAAGCAAAAGTTCACAGGTGCTACATAGATTTCTGTGGAAAGTAAAAATGTGACTCACCTGACATTTTCCATACATTTGATAAACTAAACCATGTCAATCTATGAAATAAGAATACCAGAACTTTTTAAAATTATGAAATCTATAGAAGAGAAAAATAGTACTTAATAAGTGATATATTAAATGCATTAGATTTTAAGATGGTGATTAACATTAGATTAAAATGGAAATACGAACTTTGGAAATCAGTTCTTAAAATAGAACTGATCTATTCAAAGGAATAGATCAGTTTTTGAAATCATTTGGTATTCATAATTATTTGACCGAGTTTAGCCTAAAGCTGCCTCCTCACATACTTTAAATTCATTCTAAAGATTTTCCTGTATATAGTGAATTATAACTTAAGTGGAGGTGTAAACAGACTGTAACCTTTTGTGCCAATCACCGAAGTTTGGCTAACTAAGGAGGACCAATTGTTTAAAGCATGTCCAAATGAGGTAAAAGCTGTAACCAATCCGGCTGTTTCTGTACCTCATTTATGTTTTCTGTCTATACTCATTTTTCCTTTTTCTGTCTATAAATCTTCTTCCAACGCATGGCTGAGCTGGAGTCTTTCTGAGCCTACTCTGGAACAGGAGGCTGCCCTATTCACAAATCATTCTTTTTGCAAGAAATTCAACTCTGTTAAATTTCATGTGGCTAAAAACTTTTTAACATAAAAAAGGCATATGTTTTTTTCTAATGGCACAATTAAGAGATTAAAAAAATTTAAGAACTTGTGTTGTCTGAAACTGACTTTTCCGTTGTTTATTGATAAACTTACTTGGAATGTTCTTTGCAATTTTATTATTTATTTATTTATTTAGAGATGGAGTCTCGCTTTGGCTCTGCTGCCAGGCTGGAGTGCAGTGGCACAATCTCAGCTCTCTGCAACCTCCACCTCCCGGATTCAAGCGATTCTCCTGCCTCAGCCTCCCGAGTAGCTGGGACTACAGGTGCCTGTCACCACGCCAGGCTAATTTTTGTATTTTCAGTAGAGATGGGGTTTCACTGTGTTAGCCAGGATGGTCTCCATCTCTTGACCTCGTGATCTTCCCGCCTCAGCATCCCAAAGTGCTGGGATTACAGGCGTGAGCCACTGCTCCTGGCCTGCAATATTATTTTTACATAGAGGTTATATGCTAGCATTGGAATTGCAATGGGAGTGGTAAGGAGGGACTAGTGGAGAGAGGCCAACCATGCCTATAACCAAAAATCTAGTAAACTTGGGGTGTTCAGGGAAATAAAAAACAATAACCGAGGTTTAACTGCAGTGGTGGAACTACTGGGTATTTGTGTTATAGGATAGTTGGGAAGGATAGAAATATGGATATAGAACGCACATAAGGCTACCTCTCCCTTATAAATGTCTTCTTAAAATGTAGAGGCTCGGCCGGGGGCGGTGGCTCACGCCTGTAATCCCAGCACTTTGGGAGGCTGAGGCGGGCAGATCACGAGGTCAGGAGATCGAGACCATCCTGGCTAACACGGTGAAACCCCGTCTCTACTCAAAATACAAAAAATTAGCCGGGCGTGGTGGCGGGCACCTGTAGTCCCAGCTACTCGGGAGGCTGAGGCAGGAGAATGGCGTGAACCCGGGAGGCGGAGCTTGCAGCGAGCCGAGATCGCGCCACTGAACTCCAGCCTGGGCGACAGAGCGAGACTCTGTCTCACAAAAAAAAAAAAGAAAGAAAAAAAAGAAAGAAAAATAAAAAAATGCAGGCTCTTCTTTAGCTCATTTATGGTAGTCAGTCTATAATAAATGTTGTAAAATACTGCTTAACATATATCATTATGTTTTAAAATTGTCTTATTTTCAAAGAAAATAAATATTTCCTTTTTTATTTCTTCATATATTTACTCAAGAACGTTAACTGTGAGTCTAGGTCAAGTCCCAAAGATACCATCAAAATTACCCTGAGTTTACTGGTTACTAAAGCAAAAACTATTATTACCTCTGTAGAGTCTTGGTAGCATATGGGGAAGAGAGGTTATAGTTATGATACTTACAAGAGTTTGGGACTGTTATAAGGTAGATTTTTAAAATTAGTATCTTAATCAGCATTTGCAAAAGAATGATTTACAAATAGTGCTCAAAGTGAGTTGAATTGAACATTTTGATATGAGATTCAAGAATACAACCATCTATTTCTCTGAGAAAAGAATGATGGCCGTGACCATGCAAGGGGTCTTGTGTTTGGATAAAAGGAGATTCAGACAGTTCTTAAGCAATGTTATTTGCAATTTCATCTTGCAAATGTGTTTTGCAATTTGTCTGTCTGGATTAGAAATTTCTTGGAATAATAGAATCCCACCAATATAGGTTTTTAATTAGAAATTTAACTTACTGTAACCCTTGAGCTTTGTAGCTGTGGATGGTTTTGGTTTGCACATGCTATCATAATATGTAACTTTATGGAACTAACTCTCTATAACAGGAGAAGACTGGATGTGTGACAAAGTCAAGGTCACATATAGAATGTACAGGAACAGAGAAATATTTCTTGCTGGATTCTACCTGTATGTACACTTTAATTATAAATCTACAATATTTATTAATGATGTGAGTCATAGTGATTTATCAATAAAATTTATCAAAATAAATACAGAAGAGACACTGGCATGTTTGTTTATTATTCAATAAAGTCCTGTAAAGATTTTTCCACTGTCCATATTTTCCTGTTTTGGTTAAGGAACCACCTCTTTCTCTCTCTCTCTCTTTTTTCTTTCTTTCTTTCTTTTTTTTTTTTTTTTAAGACAGAGTTTCACTCTTGTTGCCCAGGCTGGAGGGCAATGGCACCATCTCAGCTCACTGCAACCTCCGCCTCCCGGGTTCAAGTGATTCTTCTGCCTCAGCCTCCCAAGTAGCTGGAATTACAAGCATGCGCCACCAAACCTGGCTAATTTTATATTTTTAGTAGAGATGGGGTTTCTCCATGTAGGTCAGGCTAGTCTCGATCTCCTAACCTCAGCAGGTCCGCCCACCTCGGCTTCCTAAATTGCTGGGATTACAAGTGTGAGCCACTGCACCCAGCCCCTCTCTTTCAAAATTAATTGTCATATGTGCAGTTGCTGGCTAATTTCATATTATTCACATTTAAAAAGGGCAGCAGAAGATTGTGGCATTTCAGAATCCATATTATAACAATAGAGATCTTGCCACGTACATTCCCTTAACATCATTGCCAGTTACTCATTACACCATTACTCATGGGGCTGCATTATCCAATATGCAACCGTTAAACATTGGTTTCTATTGATTCACTGAATGTTTTTTTACTATGACATTAAATCACTCAATTATATAACGAGCACAGACTATTTGCTAGTTACTAAAGGTATTGAATAAGTATACCATCAAAAACATTTATATAATTTCTAAAAATTTATATTGCTTTGATAAATTTTACTAGTGGTTTTACTAGTTAAACCATTATTCTATTTAGGTCTGGTTAAATCTATTGATATATTTCTTAACATTTATAGTTTTTGAAACCATTAGCTACCTAAATGAACTTTATTCAATGAATAACAAGAAGCGTTTCCTAAATTATTCAATCACTTAAATATTTAATGAACATGGGAGGTTTTATCTTATCCAATGTACTACACATTCACAAAGAGAAAAAAAGATTTGTTTCTGCTTTTGTCTGATTTGATATACGCTAGAGATAAGATATATGGTTAATGGATATTTCCATATTTTATAGTTCTAGAAGAAAAATTAAATATTACAAACTCTACCTTATCATTTTGTGATTGAGGTAACTAAAGACCAGAAATTTTAAATGACTTGCGTAGAGGAAGACACAGATCTTTTCAGTGGAAGAACAAGAGATTTAAACTCAGATTTTATGACTCCAGGTCTAGATCTTTGTTTACTGATTAATATTTTGCTACAGGAAAAAGAAGACAACAAAAAAAGAGGGAAAGTGTGTTCAACATTAGTGTCTTATCAAAATGGGCTATTGGTTGTAATACCTAGAGGGAAATAACCTTCCATTTTAATAGCAAATAGAAATAGAATAATTTATAAAACATGGCAACAATCATTTTAGCCTCTACTGAAAGGACTAAGCAATATCTAGAGTTGCCATTCATTTATTAATTGTGGAGCCAAAAGAAATAGTTAAGAAAGTAAATATTGATGAAGAAGAAAAGAAAACTTGAAAGCAAATTGAGAAAATAATATTAGCTTAAGTCAAATAGAAGGACATATAACATAACATAAGGAAATTTTCTGTATCTGAGATAAGAACACTCAGTAAATTGTATATAAGATAGCGATACAACGAAGAGCAGGGTAGCAAGATCAGTGGCTGATGGCAAATATAGATATTGAAAGATTGATTAAAAATCAGGAAGGTGATTATGGTGGCAACATAAAAGGATTCTAATTGAAATAGTAAAATACTCAGAATGAGATATGAAAGGGTGAAGTTATCAGAAATACAATGTTATAGCATAGCAATGCAATGTTATAACATAATATATGTTATAACATAGCAATGAAAACTCTTTTCTTCATTGTTCTTTGTTAGAATAGAGTAGCTGTTCTGCAAAAGTTCTTAGGGGTTCAGATATTATTTGAAAAGGGGTCACATATGATAGAGCCTTCTGAAGAATTTGGAAGATCTAGAAATGATACTTCCAAGATCAAGATCTTATATGAAGTGCAATTATTTCAGCAACATATCAGTTGCACAGTCAGAGTTTTAAAATAATATTGTATTACAAGACTTTTTAAAAAGTTTTACTTTAAGTTCTGCACAGCATGTGCAGGTTTGTTACATAGGAATGCATGTGCCATGGTGGCTTGCTGCATCTATCAACCCATACAAGACAACTTTAATCACATTTTTTGGCACACATGTATTATAGAAATATTCAAACTAATTTGTAAAGTTACTTGAAATATGTGTATTTGTATCACCTTGTGGTAGATGGCTCTACTCCATATATAACATGTTTCTCCAAGTACTAGCATTGGGATTGCAATGGGATTGGTAAGGAGGGACTAGTGGAAAGAGACCAACCACGCCTATAACCCAAAATCTAGTAAACTTGGGGTGTTCAGGAAAAAAAGCAATCAATTAGCGAGGTTTAACTGCAATGGTGGAACTACTGGGTATTATAGGATCGTTGGGAAGAATAGCAAACATCAGATTAATTTTAAAGACATTCATGGATCATTTATAATGAGATTAATAGAGTTGGACAAGAGATTAAAAAATACCGATGCAAAATGGGACTGAGGTGCAGATTTTGTTAGTATTAGCTTAAAGGTCAGTGTTAATATTGACAAAGACTCTTTCTTTGACCAAATTCTAGACAGGTTCCTCCGAGTTTTTCTTCGACTAATTCTCATCCTTGGGCCTTGATCTCAAGAGCCTAGTTGTAGCATGAACCTCGTATAGTCAGTTTAGCAAGAAGCCTCACCCTCAGTATCTGCTCACTCTCAATATCTAATCAAATTCCTCATCTTACGCCACCCCACAGGGGTGTCTGATCACCCTGTCCTGTCCTCAGCAAGAATCTTGTTTATTTAACCAGAATGTACCCTTATCCCTGATGTTTCTTTTTAGTAATTTTTCATCCACTGATCCTCTCTCTGTTCCTTGGATATAAATCCCACTTATTCATGCTGTATTAGGAGTTGAGCTCAATTTTTCTCTTCTACTGCAAAACCCTATTGCAGTAGTCCTTTGTATAAAATCTTCATTACCCTCTGTGACAAGTGTCAGAATATATTTTTCTTTAACAATATCACTGAAAAATTCCCTGAGGGAATTAATATAAACAAGCATGACAAAAATGACCTAAAATTAATACCAAGATGTACAACACTAGGAGGTAAAGAGAGAATGTGGAATTATGTCCATGTATCTTACAAGGCATTCAGGTTCTTTTTTCTTTTTTTTTTTTTAGCCTAGCCCTCAAGAACCTGTGGTGAAAAACTGTATTAGAAGCCAAATAGTTACAGGTTAAAATCCTGTTTTTTATCTTACCAGCTGCTGCTTCTTGAGCAGGATTTAGAGTCAATTCTCAGACTGGAGTTTCCTCATGTAAAGTGGAAATAGTATCTTCCCTTCCTATACTAATACTAATTTAAATGTTAGGGCTTTATTTTATGTAAGCACTTAATTAGGAGCTCACAAATACAGGTTTTATGAAATGCCTTCAAACCACTTTTCCTCTGATCTTACAACTTTTAAAGACAGAATAGATGATGTGGGTTGGATCCTAATGGCCCCCATGCATTTCTAAGTTATTTTTGTAGAAAATTTCCTGGTGCTGAAGTGGTAAAGGCAATTGCCATTTCTTCCCTTGAATGAGGCCTAGTAAAGATTTTATGATTAGGAATTTGGCCACCTACCTCACATCTGGAAACCATGGCTATGAAAATAGTGGGTGACCCATTTGAAGATGTGGAGTGGAACTTTAGATAGAATAACACACTATTTTCAGTCTTAAAATAGCCCATTGATTCAGACCCTACATCTCCTTATTTAAAAAGTACATGAACCTTTTTGAAGGCATCTCTAAGTATCCTAAGTTTGGAAAAAAAAAACTATCATTCTTATTTATATTTAGGGCTGCCATATAATGGAATGTAATACTAGTAAAAGGAAAATTCAGATTAGAATCTCATCTCTTATGGACTAAATCTTTTATTCCAAAATGAAAGTGTGGCATTTTTCAATGAAATGTTGTTTCTTCAATATTTAGAATTCGATATCTGCAAAAGCCAAATTAAAAGGAGCTTAATTTCCAGAAAGGCAATGTGAAGATGACAATGGAAAGGAATAAGACACTTGGCTCATTTATTTTTCCCCCACTTTCAATGGCTTTGTTTTGTAATGATTATCTTTAGGTATCAGCATGTTAGTATTTTTCTTCTCAATTATAAAATCTTTAATCATTTCCTGGGGTCTATAAAAATGAAATGATTAGATGCAACTTTAATATGCAGGGTAATTTACTGATTCTGCTACATTATAATATTCAAATTATATACCATATTATATGTAGCAAAATTATATATAATTATATTATATATAGTTTGACATATTTAGCTTGATATAAAAAACTTGATGTATAAATATCAATTTTATGTCAAATTAATATATATAAATCATATATAATTATATAATTTGATATAAATATGATATATAAATATATAAAAATATATAAATATCGAATTGATATATAAACTATATATATAATTTGAATATCATAATATGGCAGAATCGGTAAATACTTTTGGCCATAAAACTGGAGATTCTATCCAACACTCAGTTGCCTACCCTATGCACACATATTCAACTACATTTCTGTTCTTTTGTACTTGCATCCAACTGCCTTAAGCCTCATCCTTTTGATTGAATTCCCAAAAATCAAGTACTGAAATCAGTTTATAATTTATATTGACCACAGAGGGGAACACCTCAAAAGCAACGTAAGCTGATGGACCATTTTCCAAAGCATAATTTATTATCATTATCATCATCAGTGCTACCCTTTGGCTCCTGTCTAAACAGGCCAAGGCTATGTTAAGATGGCTTATTAAATGAAATATGTATCTCTGCAATTGGATGGTTTATGACTCTCTTGAGATTGATATTATCTACACTTAAAGGAAAGTTGCATTTTCTTATAATTTCTATCTTTCTTTCAGAACATTTTAGTTACCCATATTTTAGTGTCTTCTGCTCATGTGTGCTCTTTGTTATAATACATGCATGCTCCACACCAGGTAGTTGATGAAAGTTTTCTTTCATTCTTTAACTAAGTTCTTTTTCATGTCTGTGAGTACCAAAATATGAAATAAAGGAATATAAAGTTGAGAGAGAATTGATTTCCTAAGTGTCTACATTACAAAAAGAAATGTAGTCTAGTTGACAGGATATTTGATTTCTGTTAGCTCTATATGTTGCATGTAGATCAATTTACTTCTGACCTTCTCATAACAAGTTGTTAAAAAAATTGTCTCTATACATTGTTTTAAATATCTTTTTTGGTTAAAGCAAACACAATGAAAATCCCTAGATGTGTATTTAAGGCAGTACGACAATTATGATTCCTACCAAGTTTGTTTCTAGACGTTTTAGGCACGTAAACCTTCACTGGAGAGGGCAAATATAAACACCTGACAAAAACTCTCTGATTGGAGAAAATCACACAGTACCTCAGCCATCAACATCTTTTCTCTTTGCTAAATTTAGGAGAGAAGACAAATGGAAAGGATTTAAAACTTTGGTAATTAGCTATGACTGGAGCAATTCAAAGTCACCACTTTATGGTAATTCTGAATTGGTTTACATTACTTAAAGCAAAATCTTCTCATACGAATCTATCATCCAATAAATCAGAGATATTAATAAACACTATTTAAAATACAAAGCTTAATTGAAAATTAGAGTTATAGAAGATAAGTGCTTCTAGCTGAGGGTAATTTTTACTGCCTACTTGGCAGAATGTATTCTCAAATCCAGAGGAAATATTTCTAGGAGATATTTGTAGAAGCATACACCAATTTCCAAAATGAAGCAGGCCCAATGGCTACTTTGTTTTCCAACTCTAAGTGACAATTAACTCTATCAAACAGAATTTGACAAAGAATCAAACAGATCTATGCCCTCTTCCCTTGCAGGAGCAAACTGAAAGAATACTCTGGTTTCAAATATATATCCTAATAAAATGTGTAAATTTTATAAAAGACTATAAAGTCTTCCTTTCACATGAAGACCATAAATTATTTTTTGTCTTTTTGAGTAACTGTGAAGTTCTTATCCAAAAAAGTCTATAATAGCAAAGCAAAATATAAGTCTTTCACTCCTACCATTAAAAAAGTTAAATATTTTTAATAAATGACTTATTTTTTTAAATGTTAAGGTCTTATGTCTATATAGTATTATAATGCCTTCTATAGTATGGTACAGTTAATCTAAGAAGGATATATAACATAAAAATATTTGCTTAAAATAAACAAAACATGAAGGAATAAACAATTGAAAGAGAAGCCTATCTATAATGGTAGAAATAAGATAGGACTTTGATTAAAAAAAAAAACTATGCTTTTTAAAATAGTATTTGTTTTGTAAATTTTATTTGTTTTATTTGAATTCATGCTAATATTGCATATAATTATTACACAAAATTAAATTAAAAATCTCAAATAATACAATCAAAACAAAATGCAATAAACATAAATTTGCACCCAGTTGGGCATATCCACACATGTGAAAATTATGCCAAATGGATTTAAAACACAGTAATTTGACTATAAATTTATAATGGAACAAAAATAGGTATAAAAATTTTTAAACAATCGTATTACTTACGGTAGTATTGGTATTTTTATTTTGAGATGGTTGTAGTTTTCTTTTTTTTTCTTTTTTTTTTTTTTTTTTTTGAGAGGAAGTCTCACTTTGTCATCAGGCTGGAGTGCAGTGGCACAATCTCGGCTCACTGCAACCTCCGCCTCCCAGGTTCAAGCCATTCTCCTGCCTCGGCCTCCTGAGTAGCTGGTACTAAAGGCGCCCACCACCATGCCCAGCTAATTTTTTGTATTTTTAGTAAAGACAGGGTTTCACCATGTTGGCCAGGATGGTCTTGATCTCTTGACCTCGTGATCCGCCCGCCTAGGCCTCCCAAAGTGCTAGGATTATAGGCCTGAGCCACCGCGCCCAGCCTGTAGTTTCCTAAGGTATACAAATTAAACAATAAATAACTGTGTAATCTTTGAAATCTTTTCCTCCCAATATCCTAGAGAAATGAGCTTCTCAGCATAGGTAAAGGAGACACAAATTTATAAGGTAAAATGGATTGAGTATAAACCCTACAGTCTGCATTTTAAATGGGAAGTATTATCATAAACTCATCTTGCACTTTATTTGGAAATCAGCAAAGAAAAAATAACAACAAAAATTTCCTAATTTTTTACTATAAACACCTAGGAAATATGGGCTATCCCATATTAATAATACTTTTACCGAGTGCCAAGGTACAGAGCATAAATTACTTACTTAGCTACGGACAAGATAATATACAAGATGAGTTTGCAGCAGCTGACATATTCTATAACAAGGATGCTTTCAAAGACACAGAAATCTAATAGAAGTTTCCATTGACAAAAGATGGCACATGCTTAGTTTCACAAAAAAAATCAATCTATCAAATGTAATTATATCTGTAATTTGATTATATTTCTTAAAAATATTTTATTTTTTGAAGCTTGAGAAAAAAACTATTTTGAAACCTGATAAATTCAAAGAAAGAAGTATTTATTCTAAATTTTTCCTTAGGAATTATACCACTTGGTAATCAAGCAGAAATTGATGATAATTTCTATTATTTTTTTTCTTTTTGAGACGGAGTCTCACTCTGTCGCCCAGGCTGAAAGATTTTGCAGATAAAAAATAAAGAGTAAACATTTGGATTAGAATATTGACTTTTTGCAATTTTCAATAAAATAATCTGTGCAATAATCACCAGTAGCTGCTAGCACCATAAAAAGATGACAACCAGCTCATATGTTTCTCCTAATACAAAATATGAATTTTCTGATTAAAAAAATCAAAACAGTGCACATATGTACTATAAAATAATTGTGTCAAAATATATAAAACTTGCATCTAGATTCATCTTTCAATGCATAAGGAATACAATGAACAGAGAATACAGTTTCATTATTTTACATCAATACAATCAACAAAATCCAGAATGTAAGAAATGCTATAGAAACAAATTTTTTAAAATAAGAAAACATTGAATCTATAAATTAGCTTGGGCAGTATGGCCATTTTCATGATATTGATTCTTCCTATCCATGACCATGGAATGTTCTTCCATTTGTTTGTGTCCTCTTTTATTTCGTTGAGCAGTGGTTTGTAGTTCTCCTTGAAGAGGTCCTTCACATCCCTTGTAAGTTGGATTCGTAGGCATTTTATTCTCTTTGAAGCAATTGTGAATGGGAGTTCACTCATGATTTGGCTCTCTGTTATTGGTGTATAAGAATGCTTGTGATTTTTGCACATTGATTTTGTATCCTGAGACTTTGCTGAAGTTGCTTATCAGTTTAAGGAGATTCTGGGCTGAGACGACATGGTTTTCTAAATATACAGTCATGTCGTCTGCAAACAGGGACAATTTGACTTCCTCTTTTCCTAATTGAATACCCTTTATTTCTTTCTCCTCACTGATTGCCCTTGCCAAAACTTCCAACACTATGTTGAATAGGAGTGGTGAGGGAGGGCATCCCTGTCTTGTGCCAGGTAATTTATGGATTCAATGCCATCCCCATCAAGCTACCAATGACTTTCTTCACAGAATTGGAAAAAAATACTTTAAAGTTCATATGGAACCAAAAAAGAGCCCACATTGCCAAGTCAATCCTAAGCCAAAAGAACAAAGCTGGAGGCATCATGCTACCTGACTTCAAACTATATTACAAGCCTACAGTAACCAAAACAGCATGGTACTGGTACCAAAACAGAGAAATAGACCAGTGGAACAGAACAGAGCTCTCAGAAATAATACCACACATCTACAACCATCTGATCTTTGACAAACCTGACAAAAACAAGGAATGGGGAAAGGATTCCCTATTTAATAAATGGTGCTGGGAAAACTGGCTAGCCATATGTAGAAAGCTGAAACTGGATCCCTTCCTTACACCTTACACAAAAATTAATGCAAGATGGATTAAAGACTTAAATGTTAAACCTAAAACCATAAAAACCCTAGAAGAAAACCTAGGCAATACCATTCAGGACATAGGCATGGGCAAGGACTTCATGACTAAAACACCAAAAGCAATGGCAACAAAAGCCAAAATTGACAAATGGGATCTAATTAAACTAAAGAGCTTCTGCACAGCAAAAGAAACTACCATCAGAGTGAACAGGCAACCTAAAGAATGGGAGAAAATTTTTGCAATCTACTCATCTGACAAAGGGCTAATATCCAGAATCTACAAAGAACTCAAACAAATTTACAAGAAAAAAACAAACAGCCCCATCAAAAACTGGGCAAAGGATATGAACAGACACTTCTCAAAAGAAGACATTTATGCAGCCAAAAGACACATGAAAAAATGCTCATCATCACTGGCCATCAGAGAAATGCAAATCAAAACCACAATGAGATACCATCTCACACAAGTTAGAATGGCCATCATTAAAAAGTCAGGAAACAACAGGTGCTGGAGAGGATGTGGAGAAATAGGAACACTTTTACACTGTTGGTGGGACTGTAAACTAGTTCAACCATTGTGGAAGACAGTGTGGCGATTCCTTAAGGATCTAGAAATAGAAATACCATGTGACCCAGCCATCCCATTACTGGGTATATACCCAAAGGATTATAAATCATGCTGCTATAAAGGCACATGCAGACGTATGTTTACTGTGGCACTATTCACAATAGCAAAGACTTGGAACCAACCCAAATGTCCATCAATGATAGACTGAATTAAGAAAATGTGGCACATATACACCATGGAATACTATGCAGCCATAAAAAATGATGAGTTCATGTCCTTTGTAGGGACATGGATGAAGCTGGAAACCATCATTCTCAGCAAACTATCGCAAGAACAAAAAACCAAACACCACATGTTCTCACTCATAGGTGGGGAATGAACAATGAGAACACTTGGACACAGGAAGGGGAACATCACACACCGGGGTCTGTTGTGGGGTGGGGGGAGGGGGGAGGGAAAGCATTTGGAGATATACCTAATGTAAACGACGAGTTAATGGGTGCAGCACACCAACATGGCACATGCATACATATGTAACAAATCTTCACGTTGTGCACATGTACCCTAGAACTTAAAGTATAATAAAATAAAATAAAATAAAATATGTATCAAGGAATTTATCCATTTCTTCTAGATTTTCTAGTTTATTTGCATAGAGGTGTTTATAGTATTCTCTGATGGTAGTTTGCATTTCTGTGGGATCGGTGGTGATATCCCCTTTGTCATTTTTTATTGACTCTATTTCAATCTTTTCTCTTTTCTTCTTTATTAGTCTTGCTAACAGTCTATCAATTTTGTTGATCTTTTCAAAAAACCAGCTCCTGGATTCATTGATTTTTTGAAGGGTTTTTTGTGTCTCTATTTCCTTCAGTTCTGCTCTGATCTTAGTTATTTGTTGCCTTTTGCCAGCTTTTGAATGTGTTTGCTCTTGCTTCTCTAGCTCTTTTTGTTGTGATGTTAGGTTGTCAATTTTAGATCTTTCCTGCTTTCTCTTGTGGGCATTTAGTGCTATAAATTTCCCTCTACACACTGCTTTGAATGTGTTCCAGAGATCCTGGTATGTTGTGTCTTTGTTCTCATTGGTTTCAAAGAACTTCTTTATTTCTGCCTTCATTTCGTTATGTACCCAGTAGTCATTCAGGAGCAGGTTGTTCAGTTTCCATGTAGTTGAGTGGTTTTGAGTGAGTTTCTTAATCCTGAGTTCTAATTTGATTGCACTGTGGTCTGAGAGACAGTTTGTTATAATTTCTGTTCTTTTACATTTGCTGAGGAGTGCTTTACTTCCAACTATGTGGTCAATTTTGGAAGTCAGTGTGGCGATTCCTCAGGGATCTAGAACTAGAAATACCATTTGACGCAGCCATCCCATTACTGTATATATACCCAAAGGATTATAAATCATGCTGCTATAAAGACACACGCACACATATGTTTATTGCAGCACTATTCACAATAGCAGACTTGGAACCAACCCAAATGTCCAACAATGATAGACTGGATTAAGAAAATGTGGCACATATACACCATGGAATACTATGCAGCCATAAAAAATGATGAGTTCATGTCCTTTGTAGGAACATGGATGAAGCTGGAAACCATCATTCTCAGCAAACTATCGCAAGGACAAAAAACCAAACACCGCATGTTCTCACTCATAGGTGGGAACTGAACAATGAGAACACATGGACACAGGAAGGGGAACATCACACACCGGGGACTGTTGTGGGGTAGGGGGAGTGGGGAGGGATAGCATTAGGAGATATACCTAATGCTAAATGACAAGTTAATGGGTGCAGCACACAAACATGGCACATATACACATATGTAACAAACCTGCACGTTGTGCACATGTACCCTAAACTTAAAGTATAATAATAATAAAATAAAAAAAGAAAAAATAAATAAAATAAAATAAAATAAGAAAACAAAAACAATTTATTCAACAAATAAGTGGAAAGAAGAGAAAAGGACAGAAGGCAGGAAGGAAGAGAGAGGAGGGAGAGAGAAAAAAACAAAAAGATAAATAATCTTTGGAGTAAAAAAACCTTAAAAAATCATCAATTTAAATGTCTTCCAAAGTATGGTTAAAAATGTGTGACAATTTTGACACAATTGGAAATGTGAATATTGACATTGAATATTAAAGTATTTGCAGATATTTTAGGTATACTACTAATGACAGTGGGTATGCTTTCAAAAAGGCTTGCCTTTTAGAGATTCATACTTAACTATCTGTGAATGAAATGCTGTGATGTCTGGAATATATTTTCTAATAAAAATAGAGGGTAGAAGTGGGTGGAGATATAGATTAAACATGAATTGACATAAAATATAGGTACCATCATAAGCTGGTAACTGCGAAATTTGAGTAATGAACACAAGGAGTCCATTATATCTTTGAGTATATTTTTGAATTTTTTAGAAATTTTCCATCATAAAAGTTAAAAACAATGTTAACATTTAGAGAAAGTGATAACATTGTGTGCTTATTTTATCTTTAAGCAACATTTAATGCACTAGTCTGGAAAGAGCAACTTAAAGCCGCAAAGTCAGCTAAGAACTACATCGTCTAAAATGGTATCCACTACCCAAGTGTATGCACTACCCACATTTCTCTTCAAGTGAAAAGTGTGTAATTCAAATTGAAATGTAATGTGATATAAACACACAATGCATTTCTTTTGTAAATATTATTTTTAATTGATAAATTATAATTATAATCATTTATGGAATAAAATATTATTTTGACGTATGAATACAATGTGGAATGATTAAATAAAGTTAATTAACATATATTATCTCACCCATCATTTTTTATGGTGAGAAATTTGAAATTTGCTCTCTTAGTTACTTTGAAATATACACAATGAATTTCATATATAATATAAAAATGTAAAATACCTCATTTATAATTTTCTATTGATTATATTTGACATAACATTTTGAACATATCAGTTTATGTAACATAGCTTACTATGTAAATTCCCCACTCATTTTACTTTCTTAATATGACTACTAGAAAATTAAAAATTAATTTTTAATTAATTTGCATGATATTTTTATTGGTCAGTGCTGTTCTAGGTAATATAAGAAAGCAGGTGAAAAGATACTATAATATTAGGGACCTTTTGAAGTTTCTCTCTAAGGCAGAAATATAGTTGACTTTAAATATACAGATGATTATATGTGCTTAGGACATTTAAGCCATCAAGAACAACAAGACTGAATAACATTACTTATTCAGATAGCAGGTTAAAAACTATAGAAATGAAAAAAATGAATAAATGCAAAAATCTAAACTAGAATAATTATCATAACAGCTAATTTCTTAAATATTGTCAATTAAGTATAGAATGATAAAAATATTTTGTTATACATTATTTATGGAATGGTTGATAGTAGGGCATATTCACAATTTTAATAAAGTTATATGTTTTAGCAAATCACTATGATAATTATAATATCCAAATGCTTCAGATGTTTAAATTTCAGTATTCAATATTCCAAAAAATAAGCCACTTTATGCTTAATATTTTTTATAAATATCATCTGACTGTAGCACTGCCTCATTTAAGATGGAGTTTGGGAGGTTAGTTTATCAGTAAATTTTATTCTCATAAAAGTTTAAACGCTAATTTGGAAAAGAAATAAAACAACACTTACAGGTTCAGATAGAAACGATGCCTTGCTCATATTAATTTATTTTACTATTCAAAGAAAGGAACATTTAGAAACCATCTTTACTGATAATTAATTTACTAAAATAGCTTTCCAGAATTGACCAAAACTTACTCCTTGGATTTAATCATGTATCATTGCATATATGTACCAATATTTAAAAAATAATTCTGACTCCTTTCAAAAACGATACAGTTCATTCTACTTTCTGTCACTCTTTCTCCCCCTCTACTTATCTGTGCACAAAAGTCACAGTGGACGTGCTCTTGACTGAATCTGAATTCGAACTCTATTTATCTGCTCTACGTACGTTCCCTGACCCTGTGGGCCCAAGTTCTGACTAGCTGCAAAGCACTGGGTAATAGTATCTACTCTGATTTTTTAGAAATATGTGACTACGAGAGACAGAATGCTTTGTCAAATGTGACATCCAAATCCGTACAAAACTGAGGTCTTTAAGACAATGCTACTGTGTAACCAATGTTTAGACTTTAAGACCTTGACTTTTTCCAAAATGTCAGAAGCTTTACTTCTGAGTGTGACACTTCATCAGGAGGCAAAGGTCTCTTATAAAAAGTCCTGGCATGTAGCAATTCTGCCAGTATATGAACTGCGCCCACAGAACAATGTGGAGATAATCTTTTGTGAAGAATGGAAGGGAGCAAGCAGAATCTTCAAGCAGCTGTTTTGACGCAGGTGATTGGGGAGTTATTTTAAGCAGCAAGAGGAAAGTTCTTTGGGGATTCACAGTGACAGCCTCAGTCAGCCCTGCTCTGTGTCTGGATTATGGGATGGAGGATAATTGCAAGTGTCAGTCGAGATTGGTATTCAACAGCCGGGGTCTGAAATTTTCTACTTGAGCGATTTCCCAAACCTATGAGATAAGAGTGTACTATTCATGTCAAAGCTCAGGTATACACAACAGACAACGATCCAAAGTCTTAATGGATAAACACTGCCCTGTGTGGTGTTCACTTTGAAAATGAAAATCATCAGTATCAGAATGTACGCCCATCTACTTGTTTAAAAGCTTACAAAGCTGATTTATTAACACAGAAAGGAATCAAATGTCAGGCGTCTCTGGGTTTACCACAACATAGTATGGACCTCTTGTTTTCCATCTGAGGATGTAAGTCTTCACAGGTTAGAGAATCAAGAGGAATATTAATATCACGCAGTAATGATGGAAAGGGGTCCTTGACTTATTTTAAAAAAAAAAATCACACAATTCCAGAAAACTGGCTAGAGCTTTGTAAAAGAAAAAAGAATGTAAATGTGAACTTATCTAATTCTCATGTAAATAATAGTAAACTTGAATATCTATAGGGACTGTGTTATAAAACAGAGGGGGATAAATTCTACTGGCTAAGCTACCTCAGAAAATAAATTGCCTTCCTTCTATTTCATTCTTTCTTGGACATGACTGCCCTACTACACAGAATGATTGAACTAGATAATCGTGTGTAGGCTGCATGACCAAATAGAGAAAGTGGGGTTGCATTTTCATTGTCCAAGGAGTAGCCTATTGTTCTGCATACTTCTTTGCATGGCTATGTTAAAAAATTTTCCATCAAGTAATTATTTCTACGCATTACTGAAGAACAGAGGGAATATATTTGAAGCCAATTCAATTTTTAATTCATTTACAAAGGAATTCAAAATAAATTACTCTTCCGAGATTCTTGCATTTTCTTAGGAAAATCTCTTTTCAAAGAAGAAATAAAACTAGAAAGAACATTTCAAGTTCATTTATATCGGCTTCTCACATCCCTCCCCTTTGGCACCATCAGTGTAAATGCATCTCATTCTATTTCAGTTTTCATTGGCATGGAAAAGGACTAGCAGTTCTTTTCTGGCAGCCAGCAAAACAGAAAACAGAGCAAATCAGTTATTAAAATTTAAAGCACTCTTTTTTTTTTCTTGGCAGTTGTAACTGTGACTCACAGTTCAGGAGAGTGGTGAAAATGTAAGTGTGATTTAACATCATAAAGTTTCTCGCTTAAGACCAACAATTTCACAAACTCAAGATGCCTTTAAAAAATAAATCTAGAGGAAGTTCATTTCCTGTTCTAAATAATTTTTCTAATCTCTGATAAAACCTTCAAGTGTAATCCTAAAAAACAAAATAAAGCTCTCGTTTCTTATTTTAAAAAAGAAGAGAGAAAAGAAACAACATCACAAAAATAACTGTACTTAGAGGGAAACTGTTGTAAAGTACAGCCTGCCTGCTATTTCAAGATCCAATACAATTTCCTAGGTTTTATATTATAAGCATCGACTTGAAGAGGAACAAAGAGAAACTTCAGTGCCAAATCAGCCCGTTGAAAAATACATATCCTCTCAAGAATGATGATCTATAATTAATGCCAATCATTTGAGAAAGATTAAAAATGACATACAGCAACCCAAAGGAAAAGTGTAGTGATTTCCACCCACTATTTTGATGGAGAGAAACTGTGATTACATTCAATGCAAGAGCAAGTTTGGGGGTAATGAGGATGATGAGGATGGTGACTCAGAGCACTCCAGAACACAGTTTGAGTAAAGATGATATAAAATAATAAAAGCCAATGAGATACTCAATTTAGGTTAAAATAATAACTGAAATAATTATTTGTTATAATCTTCTGCTCTCTCGACTGATTTTCATTTTATTGTACTTGCCTTGGCTAAACCTTAACGTTGGATTAAACCCAACTAATTTTCTTCTTGCTCAGGGCCCATACTTAGCTAATGACTATAGCTGGATGGCTTTATATATGGAGAGTTTACCAAAATAAACACCTTTTTAGACATTCAACACGTTTTATTTATCCTCTTGTTAACCTGCTCTAGCACCCTGCAAAATAACATATTCAATGTTATTCTAATTATTTATAGTTGCATAGCAAACCATTCACAAAACTTAGTGGTTTAATCAATAATTTATCATATATATGTCTCGTAGTTCTATGGATTGCCTTTGTTCAGCTGAGTAATTATATCTTTTCCTTGCATATGGATAGTGTCTGGGGATAGAGTCATCCGAATTCTTAATTGAATTGCTTAATTGCAGCCACATGAGTTGGCTCCAATGTGGCTTTCTTACTCACACATTCGGTATTTTGTTGCTCCTTTCTTTAGCTCTCTATGTATGGAATCTGATCTCCGGGATCACTTGTCATAGCTTTGGCTTCTCATAACATGATGGACTCAGGACAACCACACTTCTAATACGATCCTGTCTTCCAAGAAGGAGAATCAAAGCTGAATTTCCCATTATAGGATATATGTGGGATTGGCAGTGTCAATTTGCCTGTGTTTTATTGGCAAAAGCAGTCACTGTAACTAGTGAGATTCAGGAAGCCTGAAAAATCGACTTCAGTTCTTCATTGGAAAGTGGTAAAGCCACAGTGCTGAAGAGCATGTGAGATGGGAAATACTGTCTCGTCTCTCTTTGAAAAATTCACCTACTATCCGTTCTCTAGTATTTCAAATTTCTCAATGTCATCCCTACTTTCCTCCTCACCTATACACCATTACCCTTATAAATGCTGTCACTTCTTACTTTAGAGTGAATATTGAAGTCATCAGGCGGATGCCAACTCAAATTTCCACTGCCAATTCTGTAAGGCTTTCGGCATCTGTACTCACCTTTTTCTTTTTCTCTCCCATCATTAATGGAGGAACATCTGCTTCTAGCAAAGACTCACCTCTCCATATCTTCTATAAAGGTCATCTCTATATTCCTTTCTGCACCTTGTCATGTTGCTTAACTGCTTTTCTCCAAGATCCTTGACTTCCAAATTTTTACTATTTAATTATATGTTCACAAAACATGGCTCAATTTTCTCCCATCATTAAAACAAACAGGCAGACATGCACCAAAATACAGCGGAAGCTTCTTGGTCTTCAATGTACGCATTCAATATCCATGAGGACATAATCTTACTTGTTTCCTGTGTTTTACCACAGACATTTTTGAAAGAGTTGTCACCAGTCACTTTCTCCATGTATTCTAAAGGCGCTTGTGTCAGGGTCAAAAATAAAGTATCCGGTTTCTAAATCTAAAGCCTACTCTTTAGTCTTTATCATATTAGATATCACAAGCTGCCTTTGACAGAATAGACCGTTTATTGTGGCTTAAAATACACTGAAGTATTGCTGTTTCTGACTCAATATCTTACAAAGGTTTTTAGAAAAATAGCTCTTTCTGAATTTAGTTGAATTTGCCCCAAGGCCTAGAGAAGAATCAGCAGGCAGAATTGATGACCTTTTCGTCCAATGTAAAGGGCTCAGTTAGGTCAGGTTCATTGTGTCTGGTTTCCTTATCCTTTAAGATGATTTCGCTCCCAGGAATTTCCTCAGTCTCTTAGCAGAATTCTTGTGGTTCATCCCACCTAGCGCATTGGAGAGCTCTGCATCACAGTTTAGGCTAAGCTTGTACCAGCAATGTACTGGGTGAATTAAAAAAAATATATATTTCATTCATGAAAACACATTGGACAGTGGACTCAACATAGTCAAGTTAATAAATACTAATAAAATTTCATTTCCTTAAAAATGTAAAATGGCCACTTTTTAACAAAAATATTTGGCCAAATAAAGGACGATAAAAGATAAAATTAAGTGTCTTAAGGCTTTAATTGGAAATCAAAATTAAAAATGCATCAATAACCTGATCATTTTTTCATGAATTGTTTAAAATTTAGCTATGGAAATAAATTCATGAGTCTTTAAAAAATTCTATAATTATGTTTATAATGGGGAAAAACCTCAAAAGTGTATTAAATTCTCTTTTTCTTGTATAATTAAACAACTGTGGCATGCTAAATTGCTCAGACCTCAATCAACTCTTTGATTTAATGCTTCACTGCAATTCTAGCAGGTGGGAATAGAAATCAAAAAAAATTTGGTACATTTTGTCCTCTGAAATAAACTGTAATTATATGTTCTTTTATAAAATTTAGTAAATAAGAAGGAAAAAACCAGAAGCTCCGTTGGCCAGCTATTCAGAAATATCAGAAAAAACAAAAATCTAGAATCCTGATTAGGATTCAGAATTCTCAATAAATTAAGCTCTTTGTTCAATGATGTTAGAAGTATAAGAAGGTTTATGGGACCCCAGTTGGCAGAAGATGCTGACATTTGGCTCATTATTACTTATATTCAAGAAGCAGTGGTGATATATAAACACTCTAAAATATTTGCTTTTTTTGTAACACCGTATCTCTAAGGTACTGCACATGTAAATCATTAACATGTAAAGAATAAAAAAGATAACATTTAATTCTATATTTGCATTATCATTAATTATTAAATTTAGATCAATATTGTGTGAACCATACATTTTCTATTCTCTATTATGGGATATTCATGTAATTATGTGTGAATATAGACACAGGACCTGGAGAAAATCAATAACTAGGATAAAAATCACATTAACAACTAGAATATTGAGAATTTTGAGAAACTGAGAAAATTGAGAAGTTATGTGAAATGGAAATTTGGAAAATGAAGCAGACAATGTTGCAAAATATTACTTTAATGTACCTGTTTTTGTGTTTTACATAACTTACAGCTACTTTCTTTGGGAATATAATCATAATAAATGTCTATAAAATTTAAGGCATATATCAGATTATACTGCAAGTACTACGAGTATCTATATGGTTTTGAAAATCCTAAAGGTTTTCAAACAGTGTAAAGACATTAAAGACTTTTTACTAATATTATTTTAACTATATGTGTATATATAGTATAGTATACTTATATAGTATATTATGCTATACTTTATATACACACATACGATATAGAGTATAGTATATAGTATATACTATATTATATGTAAAGTATATATACTGTATACTCATAGTATATACTATATTCTATATACTCTATATACATAGTGCATATACTATACTCTCTATGCTATGCATAGTATACAGTATATACTATATTCTATGTACTCTATATATAGTGTATATACTAGACTATGCTATGCATAGTATATAATATAGTCGATATAATCTATATAATAATCTATATACATTATATATACTATATTCTATATACTGTATATACATAATATATATACTATACTATATACTCATAGTATATGAGAATATATACTATACTCTATACTCATAGTATATATTATACTCTACATAGTATATATTATTCTATAAAGTATATACTATCTAATCACACAGAACTGCACTGTTTCCAAACAGGAAACTTTAACCTTTTTGTGTCTATTTATTCTATCTCATCCTACCCCTTTATCATACTCTGTATAGTACATACTCTGTATTGTATATACTATCTATATATGGTATATACTTTACAGTATATACTCTAGACTATATATGATTCATTATATTATATACTATATACTATACTCTATACTCATACTATATGCTATACTCTGTATTCATACTATATACTATATTATATATACTATACTCTATATAGATATTATATGCTATACATCATAATAGTGTATATTTCATCAATTATTTAGTTGCAGTTGTATAAAAGTGTTACAACAAATGCTAGAGTCCTTCCCTTTCTTTCTCAGTTTACAGAGGCATTGGTTACCTAGTATTCACCAAATGAGTATAAGGAGTTTTTATCAAGTTAAAAAAAATTATCATTTTTCATCAGTAATTAATTTCCACCAACTTTTCAGTAACGTGAAGTGATGAAGTATACACTACTATGGTATACTATAGTGTACAGTATACTATATACCATTTACTCCCATCATTAATGGGGTTATATACTATATACTATATACTATAGTATAGTACATTATACTATATATATATACACTACACTATAATACATATACACACATACTATACAAATTATACTATATACTATATAGTATCATATACTATACTATACAATACTGTATATACACACATAGTTATAGTATATAGTATAGTATGGTATAATATATAGTAGAGTATTGTATATACATAAATAGTTATAGTGTACAGTGTAGTATAGTATACCATAGTATGTATCACATATAGTTAAAATATTAGAAAAAAATTTTAATATACACATATATGTATACACACACATATATACACACACATATATATATAGGTACACATATAATGTTATTTAGTTTTTATTTATATCTAAATTTGTGCTATGGCTAGCCCTCATGTCACATTTTTGTGAGAAAAGACTTTAAGAATCAGTTCTATGGTGAACTGTTTGAACTCTCTGTTAACTTTTCTAATAATACAGAACAAAAAATATAGAGATCATAAAAATCAGCTGGGAAAGAACTGACTTGGAAAGAGAACAAAGGCATAGGCAACATAAAACATAACCAACCTAATCCATATTTAAGCTTTTTTTCAGCTAGCTATGCAGCAGGTAGAAAAGCATAGGCTGTAATGTGTTTGTTACAAACGATTTTTTAAAGAGTATTAGTCAGACATATTATTCAAATTCAAATAGCTTGTAAAATCCCTAATATTAAGTCTTTAAGTGAAGAAAGACAAATTTGATAAGTTAATATAGTTTTTGTGTCTGACAGTTAAGTCTAAAAATAAAGGCTCTACAATTGAACCATTCTAGGTCTAAATCTCAGTTTGTATTATTTTGTGATGGTGGACAATTTGCTGAGCCTTTTTTTCTGAGTCTTAGATATTTTTATCTGTACAAGAGGCTTAGCAATAGCACCAACTTCACGAAATTGTTAGGAATATTACATGGTAAATGGAAATAAAGCAGTTATTCTAATGTCTGACAGAAGAAAGAGCCCAAATAAATTGTTAACATAGCTTTAATCAATGAGCTACCTCGTGTATTCCAAAATTATATGATTCAAATTTACTTTCATAGAGTAATTACTTCACTTGCCTCTCTTCACCTTTGGTTAATTACTATCTTTATGTTTATTTCTTCCATTTTCTTGATCCTTTTTCTCTCTATTGTCCTTCTTACACCCACAGGCAAGGCTACGACATGATTACTATTGACTAAATTATGCCAGTGCCCAAATTCAGATGTTGAAGTCCTAACCCCCAGCCCCCCTCAGAAGGTGACTGTAATTGGAGATAGGACCTTAATGAGGTACGTAATGTTAGAAGAGGTAATCTGAGTGAGCCCTAATCCAATATGACCTGTGATTTTTTTAAGAAGAGGCAGAACCACTACAGATGCTTGTTCACAGAGAGGTCATGTGAGAACACAGCGAGAAGGCAGGGCAAGGAGAGAGGCTTCAGGAAAAAATAACCCTGATGACACCTTGATCTTGGACTTCCACTCTTAATGACACAGAACGGCATCACTTCCAAACCGAAAACTTTAACGTTTTTGTGTCTATTTATTCTATCTCATCCTTCCCCTTTATCATCTGATCACGTTTAGTGCATCTGATATTTTCCTTCATCTGATCATGTATTCTTCAGAAATTTTCCATGTATTAGTTTTTCATTCTACTTTTAGTCTTAATTTTTTTTTTCTTATCCTGTCTACATTGAACCATGTCAGTTGTCCTATCCAGAGCACTCTTGATTTTCCTCTGACCTTTAATGAGATCAAACATAAAACTTGCTATGTTTGGATGAGCCTTTCTTCACTTACCACCGCATCACTGCTAACAGTTGCAAAGGAAAGTTGTAAATATAGATGATTGTCTACTTAAAATTCCTGTCACTCAGAATTAGGTAATTTCTCACTGTTAATTTTTACTCATTTAAATTATTTTACTTAATACATAATCTAATATGTCCTTTTCCACTTTTCTTAAGCTCCGAAATAAGAGTTGAGTTTGTCTTTTCTTTCCTTCCTTCTTTCCTTCCTTCCTCCCTCCCTTCCTTCCTTCCTTCCTTCCTTCCTCCCTCCCTCCCTTCCTTCCTTCCTTCCTTCCTTCCTTCCTCCCTTCCTTCCTCTCTTTTTTCGACAATGTTTTGCTTGGTAACCGGGGCTAGAGTGCAGTGGCATGATCGTACCTCACTACAGCCTCGACCAGCTGAGCTCAAATGGTCCTCCCATCTTAGCCTCCAGAGTAGGTGGGAACACAGACACCACCACAACCAGCAAATTTTTGCATTTTTGTAGAGATGGGGTTTTGCCATGTCGCCCAGGCTGGGCTCAAACTCCTGAGCTCAAGTGATCTGCCTGCCTTGGCTTCCCAAAGTACTGGGATTACAAGTGTGAACTACAGCACCTGGCTAAGTTTGTCATCTGAATAGCTTCCTCAACACATTGCATAAGACAATAGCTTGTCTATTTAAACTTACATAAGTACACACATGCACACATATATATAACAGTTGTGAATTTTGTCACAGAGCTTACAGAATTTCTATAAACTTTATGTTCTACCCACCATATTTATTTTGGTTTCTCAAGATTATATTTTATTATCTTCCACCCTTCCCAATTTCTCTTTATGTCACCTTTATAGAGTGATTGCCCTATTGGAATGTATCCCTGGGTTTAAATCTTAACTTTTCTATAAAGCCATTTATCTTATTGTTCCTTTGACACCACACACAACAGCCAAGAACATGTCCTTCCCCACTCGTGTATCCAGGCCAGATACATGAAGCAACACAATCTGGTTCTCTGGGCCCAGTGGAAAAGGCTAAGTCTTCTTTCTATTGGGGAGATCAGTTAGTTGACTCCCTTATTTCACCCTGTTACTTTCAAAAGCTGACCTGGGTTCCTAATTAATTGAAAAAATGTAAAACTTATTTTTAGTATGTACTTTCAGAACTTTCTTTATGCATGAAACTTCCCTTTATGTTCATCCACCTTCTCTTTATTCTGTTCTATCTTTGAGTGAGACATTGACTATCATTTCACCAGAGCCAATTCCGCCATTTGTATCCTCTGTTCAATCTATTCTATCTCTAGGGATTTTGTTCCATTATTTCCTTATTCTGCCATGCTTCTCAAAACTTTCTCCATGGAACACTTTTAACTACAAAAATTCTTATGATTTTCTAAGCTCCAAACCCATTTTCTCTTGCTACCACTCTAATATAATATCTTCTCTATTTCATTATAATTGACATCAAATTTCTCTGTCTCTCCTTTAACTCTGCTAGTCTTTCATCTCATTACTCTTTTAACATTGCAACAATGGCTTCACAATGGCAACTTTCATAGCATTTCCAGAAACCTCTTCCTTCTCAACTACTCAGTACCATTTTATAAAAGGCTCCACTTTTCTAGGTCTATAATCTCTTATACACGATTGAAAAAATTGCAGAATGCTAATGAGAGTCACCTTCTAAAAATTACTTTCTGGGAAATAAGTAAGCTAAGGAAAGAGAATTGAAGCCCACATACTTTAAGAAAGGATGAAGATTCAGAGTTCAAAATGATGATGATTGTAAGAGCGTGTATGTCTCATATGAATCATTTGATACTAGGTGATGATTTCATAGAAATCATTAAAAGATAGCTAGGGCTTAAGAATATAAGAACAACAACAAAAAAGAAAGTTGTTTTACTGATAACTCTGTAAAACACTGAAGCACAAATCAGAATACATTGGTTCTGCAATAGCAAAGGAACAAAGAGTGACTGGCAATCTTCGTGTTTCACAAACTATTAGAACATGTGTTCATTCTTCATAGAACTTATAACATAATTAATGTATGAGAGTCCATTATTTTGTAATGTAAAGTATGAGAGTGTCTACACACATTTTTGGTTTTTTTTCTGGGGACTATTATTAAAATAAAAAATACTTTCATCTTTAGATGTAGTATTGACACCTAAGAATCTATACAAAAGAAATAAAAGTGAAGTCATGTAAAGGTATATGTACAAGGATGTTAATTTCAGCATTTTTTAAGTAGCAAAAATTAGAAACAGAGATCTTGTCATCAGTTTTAAAAAATAGACAAAGCATGGTGTATACACCAGGAAAATACATGCCATAAAAATTACACAGCCATTAAAAACATTAATTTCCATTATTCCAGTTTAACTAGAAGAGTTCTCTAAGTCTTTTGTTTTGTTTTGTTTTGTTTTGTTTTGTTTTGTTTGAGATGGAGTCTCCCTCTGTCGCCCAGGCTGGAGTGCAGTGGCGCGATCTCAGCTCACTGCCAGCTCCGCCTCCCGGGTTCACGCCATTCTCCTGACTCAGCTTCCTAAATAACTGGGACTACAGGTGCCCGTCACCTTGCCCCGGTTAATTTTGTTTTTGTATTTTTAGTAGAGACGGGGTTTCACCGTGTTAGCCAGGATGGTCCCGATCTCCTGACCTCGTGATCTGCCCGCCTCGGTCTCCCAAAGTGCTGGGATTACAGGCGTGAGCCACCGCGCCCGGCCCCTCTAAGTCATTTTTAAGTTAAAAAAGTAAGGTATATCAAAAGTTGTGTATCATTTTAATACTTTTTTTAAAAGGAAGGATGCTTACTATGTGCGATGGTTAATTTTGCATGTCAGCTTGACTGAGTTACAGGGTTCCCAGACATTTGGCCAAAATTTATTGTATTTCTGTTAGGATGTTTCTGGATAAAAATAGCATTTGAATTGATAGGCTGAGAAAAACAGCTTGCCCTCCCTAATGTGGTTGGACCTCATCTAGTCTGTTGATGGCCTCAATGGAACAAAAATGCTGACCATCCCACGAGCAGAAAGGAACTGCACAGACTGCCTTGAGCTGGGATCTTGGTTCTTTCCTGCCTTTAGACTTGAACTGAAATTCTGGCTTTTTCTGGGTCTTGAGCCTGCCAGCACTGGGACATTAACTACGCCATGGGCTCTTCTGGGTCTCCAGTTTGCCAACTTCTCTTTGTGGGCCTTGTCTGTCTTTGTATATGTACATCTTATTGGTTCTGTTTCTGTGGAGAACCCTGACCAATACAAAGTTGATGTAATCACCCAAGGCATCGAATTCACACAAATTAGAGATTTTAACCAAAATTGTTTCTATAATTCCAAGTATGTAAGTTATCACAAGGAACAGGAAAGCCTCAGGAAAAGGAACACAGCTCTCCAGGTGCTTCTTCATGATGTTGAGTATATTTTACGGCCAAAATTAAAATATGTGTCTTCCATGTAATAACTGTGGCTACATAAATTAAACACACACACACACACACACACACTCTAAATATTTCAGTCAAGAAACATCTCCATTTTGCTCAGATGGTAACAAAGCTTACATGACATTTTCCCAGAAGGCATGCCTAGTCAATGTCACCAACTTGTTTGACAGAAAGTGTGCCATTACCACGCTAACAAGCAGCATAGATCAGGTTGACCGTCTGTCTTCTTTCCTATAGAGGTGAATGCCCTCCCGTCATTGAGGACAGGTGGCAGAGCTGCTGCTTTCAACATTTATTTCCAAGTGCTGATATGCATGATCCCATAGGTAGCTGAAGTAGGGGCAAGCAAAATAAATAAGTAAATAAATAATAAAGCTTTATGAAAAAGAAAAACAGGTTATAGGATAAAGCTTCATTTGTGCAAAGTATTTATATAATGAACTATATGTGCATTTTTATATTTTAAAAATGCATACTATATATGCATTTTTAAATGTTTCACCCATTACACTTGTTACAGAGCTTTGCATATTATAGGTATTCAGTAGGTATGTATGGAAAGAGTGCTTAAATCTACTGTTAAAATAATACATGAAACAATCAAAAACCGTATGTCATATATAATAATATAACATTATTTCAAAATTAAATGTTGCCCCAAAACCCCATGAAAGTAATTCTTTTGGAAATATTTTGCTGGAATAGGTTAGACTGAGTAGAAAACATTTCACAAAAATATTATGGGGTTCTTATTTACCCATGAACATTAATGGAGGGCTGAAAGAGAACAAAAAATATCAATGCCCATTTCATAAATTGCTGGAGAAATGTGCTATGAATATTGAAATCA
The DNA here is from genome assembly GCF_029281585.2 of Gorilla gorilla gorilla. NCBI lineage: Eukaryota > Metazoa > Chordata > Mammalia > Primates > Hominidae > Gorilla > Gorilla gorilla. The sequence continues at coordinate 23,720,546 of NC_073246.2, forward strand.
TGAGTTTTATTATTCTTCTACTTCTCCTAATGCACATGCATATCCCATCTTTGGCTCACATTGTGAATATTCACTACTCTCAACTGATTTTTCTCAAAGAGTAAAAATCTAAAGGTGATATTTTTGGTTAAGGGTGTTATGAGAAAATCGAAATACTTCTTATATGATCAGATAAAATAAGAGGAAATCATGCAAATATAAAGTTTAATAACATTTAGTAAAGCAATGTTCCTCTAAAGTTTAACTCTAAAGCTTAGAGTTTAGGAAGGAAAAATAATTTTCAAAATGTGCAAGAAAAATGGGTGCAACAATATGGAAGTTTGTCTCTTTCTTCCCCCTTCTCCTCCTCCTCCTTCTCTTTCTCTTGCTTATCCTGCTTATTATGCTGTTCCTCCTCTGTCCCCCAGCATTCTTGATTATCTATTGTTATGAGAAAAATATCCTATCAGATTTGATGAATAAATAACAGTAACATCTCTAATTTATGTATTTTTTACACTGTAAGAAAATTGGCTGGCAGATTTTTATTTTAGATATCTTATTTTTGAGCATCTATAATATGGCACACAATGAATGTACCTAATTAAGTGAACCAAAATGTTATTAAGAAGATGTAGTGAGTTTTTAATGACACTATTTCATGAAATATACTTCCTGTACACTACATCTCATTGAAATGTAAGAAAATTGTTCAATGAGTATATCATTCTACCTAGAACTTATTTTTTTTGAGCTGGATTTAATGTGGTTAGGAATTTATTGCTTGTAAAACATATTTGTAATTCCTGGAATTAGTTCATTAATGTATACAGGTAATTCTCAAAAACAGAAAACAATTTGAGTATCTATTAGGAAATATTATGGAGGAAACTGTATTTTAAAACCAGAGAGTAGAAAATTTAAGAGTGAATTAGATAGAATATATTGTTCTCTCATAGTATGTTTTTATATTATCAATTTTATTCCATTCATACCATTCTCTGTTCATAGACTGCAGTGTCCTCTGTCCACTTCACACCCTACAGGACATACAAACATACTTCTTTTTTTTTTTTTTTTTTTTTTTTTTTGAGACAGAGTCTCCGTCTGTTGCGCGGACTGGAGTGCAGCGGTACAATCTCGGCTCACTGCAACCTCTGCCTCCCGGGTTCAAGTGATTCTCTTGCCTCAGCCTCCCCAGTAGCTAGGATTACAGGCACCTGCCACCGCTCCCAGCTAATTTTTGTATTTTTAGTGGAGACGGGGTTTCACCATGTTGGCCAGGATGGTCCCGATCTCTTGACCTCGTGATCCGTCTGCCTTGGCCTCTCAAAGTGCTGGGATTACAGGTGTGAGCCACCGCTCCCAGGCGTACACTTTTGCATTAACAGTCTACTTATCTACAGCATTAAGAAATGTCAGAGAGGATTCTTCCCTGAAGTGTGTACCTTTTATTACATTATTACTTTTTTAAAACAGCATTTTAAGATTATTCAATCATTGGTATGCATTCCCATCACATTTATTTTTAGTTGTTTTGTTGCAAATTAGTATTGCACTAATATGCTTTCAATATCCCATAAAGTTTCTGCAGGGATCTCTTATATACAGTAGTCCCTCCTTATTTGCAGCTTCATTTTCTGCAGATTTAGTTACCTGCAATCAAGTCCAAAAGTATTAAATGGAAAATTCTGGAAATAAGCAATTCATAGTTTTAAATTTCATGCGGTTCTGAGTAGTGGGATGAAATCTCACACCATCTATTTGGTTCTCCTCCATCACAAGAAGAAGAGCGAGTATAGTACAGTAAGATATGTTGAGAGAGAGAGAGATCATATTCATGATCTCTTTTATTACAGAATGTTGTTATAATTGTTCTATTTTATTATTAGTTCTTATAGTTAATCTCTTCACGTGCCTAATTTATGAATTAAATTTTATCATAAGTATGTTAGTATAGAAAAAAATATAATACAGTTTATATAGGGTTCAGGACTATCTGAGGTAACAGGCATCTCCTGGAGGTCTTGGAATGCATCCACCAAAGATAATGGGGGACTATTGTAATAGCCGTATTACCTTTTTTACAACTGTTTTCTTACAGAGGTTGAAAATTTTTTTCAATGGCATTAAAATGTAGTATTTAATCTGTTTGAATTTCACAGATTTTTTTCAGATTTTGAGTAACTCATATTTCTATCGTATTAGAACATTAATATATGAGATGATCCCTGTTTTTAGTTCTTCACACACTCCCACCCAATCTGGCATAATTATTCACAGCTTCTTTTATCTTAGGAAGAAAAAGCACAACTTAGTTTCATGCATTCCTCATTTTCTCCATAGAATATTTCATAATACTTGTTGAAAAAACATCATGTACTCTAAATTTCACCTAACGATTCAAAATTATTTGGCCTTACTTAAAAGATATTTAAGTACGTATTGAAGAAAAATAACTGCCGTGTTATAATAATACTTTCTGTGTTATTTTTGAAGCTTGGGAAATATACCTTTCTGAAAATTGAATAATTTAATAATTTTCTTCTATTAAATTTTTAAAAAGTAACTGATAAAATGCAGCTGGGTGAGTTTTTTTATTAAAAGCCTTACAAACTGTTGTTAAGATGTTAGTGACAGTTAAAACTGAATCAACTTTCAAATCAACAGAAAAATTACCTTAATAGATTATATACATAAAAATATAAATTGTTTCATAAGCCACCTGTCAATCAATGATCACAGAAATGTTACTCACCAAAACAACCAAAATATTGGATACTTCCAAAGGCATTGGTAGTTCAGTGATAGAATTCTTGCCCAAATATTGGAAACAGTTTTATTATCTGTTTTTATAATATTTTAGTCTGTTATTTTTCAACATTAAGAAATATAAAACTGAAGAAAGATTGTGTTATCAACACAAAAGTCAGCATGTCTTTTACATGAAAACTTTTTTAAAAAAATAAACATTTTGTTTCAGGGTTGCATATGCAGGTTTGCTATATGGGTAAATTACCTGTGGCAAGGGTTTTGGTGTACAGATAATAAGCATGGTACCTGACTGGTAGTTTTTTGGTCCTCAGCCTCCTCCCACCCGTCACCCTTAAGTTATAATTTCTGAAAATTCTTTAGGTTTGCAAATCATTGATGTAGGAAAAATATTCTCCAAAAATTCCCTGATTCCATAAATCATTGTTCTTCAAGCCAAAAAAAGTAAACTGATCAAACCACGGTTTTATATGATTGGAAAAATGTTCACTTGAACATTGACAAAATAAAGATTACCTAAGAGATTATATACTTTTAAAACTAAAAATATCACTTTAACCTTTCTCTTATTATTTATTTACACAACGTTACGAATCAAGATTCAGAGAATTAGTATTAGAAATCCATCCTCAGGATGTGCACACCAGAACTGGTGAATCTGGGCTCTATTAAAACGTATTACATTATTCAAGATGAACAGTCATGAATCACATGAATCATAAACTTAAATTTTTTAAAAGTTAGAAAAGAAAAAAATAATAAAGTACACATTTTGCCTATTTCTAATGTCTTTCCTTTATAGTTGTAAAGGGATATAAACTGTATGTTAGTTCATACATAGCCTATATGAACAAATAAAATACTTCCAAAAATACATTGCATAGCTTAGTGTCTCCTGTGGCTATAATAATTCTTTATTTTGAAAAGAAAAAAACTTTTAACCTCTATAATGGAGTTTAATGGTTCAATGATTGAACCGCTGAAAGAGGCTGCTGAACTTGAAGCTGTTATACTTGGTATTTCTGTGCTTTGTTTAGTGATGCTGGGACTGCATCTCAGCAAGACACATCTCTTTTTGTTTTACTCACCTTTCAATAGATTCTGTTAATAAGAAGACCCACAAGGAGACTGGAAGGCAGGAAGGTAGAGAAAGGACTGAATCTGTTTCATTTGTAAGCTGTTCCCAACAGCTTCTCCCCAGAAATTAACGTAAAAACCGGTAGTAGCTTCTTTCAGCTCACCCAAGGCTAGTCTCATGCATTCTGCCCCGAGGGGTGCCCGCAAGAGCCTGGTAACATCGTGTCCTGAAGGTTTTAGCCCCATTTCATGGGATCCCTTCTCCAATTTTCCAGGTTTCCAGAACCCCATCTTCCTCCTGTTGCTCCTCTAGCCTGACATCTTTCTTTGTTACCTGAATGATTCTCTTTTGCTTTGTTAGCTTTCCAGCACCCATATAAGAAATTACACTAACTTACTTCTGTGAAAATACCTCATCTGGTTTCTGTTTTCTTGACTACATCTTTACCAAACAAACTATTCTTCCTTTCCTCCTTATTACAAATTTTCTCCTTTCCTCTCTGTCTTCCTGCCCTCCAGTGAGGCGTTAGGATCCGTCCCAACACATACTTGCACTGAAGTCATTATTCCAAACATTGCTCCTAGGAACACAAACTAAGAAATATCGTAAAAATATTCATGCAGACTGGTTCAAGTTTTGCTGCTTTCAAGATACAAAGGTAGTGCCTGGATATTTTGCAGCAGCAGCTATTTTGATTTTGATATTATGGGACATCTGAAGGGTAGTCAAAATTTAGTTTCACACATACTTGACTGAGTTTTAATCAGGTGTCTGGCACTGCTCAAAGTGTAGAAGGAACATAGGTAAAAGACAATCTGTTTTCAAAAGCCTAAGAAGGAAAAGAGGATGGACTATATATATATAATCTTTGTTTTGTTTTGTTTTGTTTTGTTTTGTTTGAGACAGAGTCTCGCTCAGTCGCCCAGGCTGAAGTGTAATCTCGGCTCACTGCAAGCTCCGCCTCCCAGGTTCACGCCATTCTCCTGCCTCAACCTCCCGAATAGCTGGGACTACAGGCACCCGCCACCAGGCCCAGCTAATTTTTTGTATTTTTTAGTAGAGACGGGGTTTCACCGTGTTAGCCAGGATGGTCTCCATCTCCTGATCTCGTGATCCACCGCCTCGGCCTCCCAAAATGCTGGGATTACAGGCATGAGCCACTGCGCCCGGCCAGGATGGACTATTTTTTAGCAGAAATGCTGGGAATCATTGCAGTGTGAGAAAATCGTGTTGTAAATTAATTATTATTTAAGTGATTATTAACATAGGTGGAAATAATTCAAATAAAACATTTCTACTTATAGCTAATATGTTTCAGAACACAATGACGCTGAGGTTCAGGGGAATGATACGCTCATAGTTGTAAATACTGCTTATTCACACTATTGAGGGCTACAATAATATTTAATTAATTTAATGTAATTTAAATAAATGTCGATTAAAATGTAAATTTTCGTTTTTAATTAAATGTTATTGTAGCCTCAATAGTGTGGATTTTTATGATGCTAGTTAATTTTTTAGATTAGAAAACGGGATTGAATTCTTAGAATATTTGTTTAATGATATATTTTTATTTGAGACATACTTAAGTCTAGATCCAGGTTTTCTCATTTCAAATATATTTTCTCTCAAGCATAATTATTATCTTAAGGAATATGTCTTACTGAGGCTCGTTTCTATCACATTATGCGGTTGACAGCTCTCCATGGGTCCTTCAGATGACCACATACAACAGCATATGACAGACACACTTCGGGCCACCAGCTTAACTTTTATTATATCCTTACGTTGTTCATGCCTATTTCTGAATAGCTTGCCTTACTGCCCTTTTTGAATCTCTAAAATACAGACACTTTGCCCTCACTTGCTCTATCTTTTACTACTTTCTGGCCCTTTGATACTGTAAGCACTTCGAATCACGTTGCAAACTTTCCTTTTCTTAAATTTCACTTCAAATTTCCATTGCGTTTTCACAGCCTCAGGTTACTTTAGATTTTTTCCTCTTTCTTCCTGATTTGAAAAATCCACAGGACTCCCTTCATCTGGTTTTTTCATTCTTGTGTACTATAGATTATCCTCCTTCCTGGTTTACCCTGATCTTTTGGACAAAACTCAGATGTAATATTTTACTCATTTGAGAAATAAAAAGCTTGAAATGTTATTTCTGATCGTTCTCAATGCAACATATTGCTCTTATATGTTTGGATTTAATACATTTAAATGTATTTATCTCTAGTGATTTTTTTACCTATAACATAAACACTAATTTTAGCAATAAACCACTAATTCTGAATCAAGTTATTACTGATAATAATACTTTAAAACATTCAATTAGTTTTGAAAAGTATATATCAATATCATTGAAATAACCTTCATCTAACTTTTCGAGGGTATAATCTTTGGCAGGTAGAATTTATTTTTTAGCTTTGTAGTGAAAGTACACATTTATATACTACAATGTCATCATCTTTTTTGGAGATAAGGATTGCAGCGTTTTTAGAAATACAGCACATGGACTAATTGTTGGCAGCATTCCTTCTTGGACTAATATCTTACTCTCATCAGAGCAAGATTGAGAAAGCTTAGGTCATCCTTTATTTCCCAAAGGTCACTATTTCCAACTATGGATGCATTTTTAAGACTAACACGACTAAGAAAGAATTTCACAGGCATGGCACACTTCCATAAGTGTTCTTTCTACACTCCCACAAAAATTATTTCTCTATCCACTTAGTAGAATGTGACCCATCGATGACTTTTATAATGTTGTTGTCCTCTTCTGTGTGCATACTATGCGAGAGTTGGCTGTACCTCTACTTTTTGTTTTCATCCCAGAATTATTTTCCAAAGTACCCTAATAAGTTTATCATCTGAATATTTAAAATAATACACTTAAATTTTTCTTTCATCCATACATTTGTTTATCCAACAGATATTTATTCAACTCCTACCTTTTACCAAGCATTGCAAATATTTGTAAGTTGGTTGTTAGGAACTTTTTTGTCTTTTTATGGGAAACTATAGAATAGTAATTGAGTAAGAAGATGGAAAATAAGAAGGAAGAAAAATTAGAAATGAATTAATCTAATCCTTTCTATATTTGTTGTTGTTGTTGTAACATTGTATTACTAAAGCCCATGTTAAGTAACTTGTTGAAAGTCAGTATAGGGATTTACCAGAAAAATAGCAAAGGGGACTCCACATCTCCTAATTCTTCATCCAATGTATTTTCCAACAATCCAGCACTTTCTAAACTCATAGTTGGATTAAGTCAATATCAATACCATTATTTAAAAAATTCATTCATTCATACAACAAATATTTAGTGAATGCCTACTGTGTGACAACAACTGATTTGTTAACATGGCATACAGACAAAATAACATTATCATTGCAACTATTAAATACATGAATTAAACTGTGTGCCAAATGGTTTTATGTACCATGGAAAAAGAAAGGCAACAGATTAAGGGGGATTGGCATGTAGGGAATGAGTTTGGGGACTACTGAAATTTGAAAAATGTAGTCCATGAACTTCATCTAAGAGGTATCATTTCAGTGAAGAATTAAAGGAGATAAAAAATTGAGTAAGTGGACATTTGGGGGAACAACAACTCAGTACAGGAAAAAGACAGTGCAAAGTCTTCGAAGTGTGCCAGAGGAACAGATACACAGAAGCCAATGTAGCTGGAGCTGAAAGAGTGAGTCATGGAAGACAAGGTTGAAGAAGGAGTGGGTAACCCGGAAGCCTTTGGGTCATCGGAAGGGATTTGTGTTTTACCTGGATAGAATTGAGAACTACTTCAAGGTTTTAAGCCAAGGATTGACATGACTCACATCACCTTATTTACTGACAAGACATTCTAAAGGCGCAACAGTGAAAGAAGGTCAACCCATCTGGTGGTTTGTCCAGTAAACCAAGCTCACGTCAGGGCAGTCAGATTAGGTTGCTACATCTTATGGGGAGTATGGAGGCAAGAAAATAGTTTCTTTCAGCCAAATTATAGCATAAGAACTCATGTCTGTCACTACAAAGGCAAAGACCCTAGTGGCATCCCAGGTTTCAAATATGAAAAATGAGACTTTCCAAAAAGCGAAATAGTGAGCAAAATGACATCCAGGTAGATGTGACTTTCAGGGGAGACAGTACTAGATATAGGTCTAAGGTCAGAATGGTTCTTCGTAGCTCTGGTCCTGCAACAAATTGCTCAGAAAGGGGAGCTATATGAAAAACTTCAGACTCCTTTTATTTACTTACTTAAGAATACTGTCCCTAAATTCATACACACACACACACATATACATATATACATACATATATATATATATATATACATATATATATATATATATATATATATATATATATATACACATATATATCTTTCTGAAGCCCATGAACCCAGATGTATTTTAGAATTTAGAAATTTGGAAATACTTTTGGAAGCAATATGCGTATCTACTGTGTATTACATACCAATTCTAGTGAAGTCTGCAATCAAGCACAGCTTTATGTTCACAGCAAATCCTATGAATATTCACACTAAGTGGGTAAGAAAAACTATAAATAATCTCAAATCTATTCGCTAAGTGAATACAGAGCAGGTCAAATTTTACTGCCCATCGAGGAATAAAAACATTCAATTTTTTAGAGGGTTTTGGATTTTGTAATCACAGATAAGTGATTAAGCCCTTGTATTTTATAAGATATTTTATCTCAGTTGCTGCAAATGTATAGTCACTTTAACGTAGCACTAGCTTAATTAAAGAATACAAATGTACATTGTAGGTTAAGCCTTAAGTTCATGCTCAATGTTATGCACGGTCTTGACATCTGGTGAATGCAGGCTGCCTAAAGAATTAGAAAGCAATTTAGAACTTCGTCGAATAGAAATACTGTGAGAAGACTGAGATTTAGTTTGACAAGTCTATAATGAGACTAACTGTATAGAAAAGCTCAAGCTCTTTGATTTTTATCTGACCTGTGTTTGAATATTGGCTGAGTTGACAAAAAGATATTGACTATCTTTAATTTGCATCTGATCACCAGTTGAATAATGAAATATGCATAAAATACATAGGCTATGCTCAATTGAAACTCGTTCAAAACGTGGTAGTTTGTTAAAGGATGTGTTTCTGGCAGAATGAGAAACATAAAACACATACAGACATGTTAGTATATTTTTTTTAGTAATGTCCAGAGAATGATTCACAATGTATTTTGTGTTGCCATAATTTTATAATACTGGAGATACTTGCTTTCTATCATTTTTAAAATATATTATTCTAAAGCCTCTGAAACAGAGAAACTTCAGTCACTTCCACAAAAGTATAACTCACTTGACATTAGATTTATTGAGGAAAAGAAGCTATTATACATGTTTAATATTTTATGTTCTGGGCTACTTTGCTATTAAATTTAAATATTTGGAAGGTAGATTCATAAAATATGGGTGTCATAAAATATTTATTCTATGAACACTTTCTACCAGTTTATTTTGGTAAACATTGAGTTCCTCCAATTATTTTTATTTTTCAAATAGAGCATTTTTATTAACATTGTAAACAGTAAAAACATTCAACTGGAATTTCTTTTTCTTTACCTATTCTTATATGAAATACAGAAAAAGATGACCTTTTCTTATACTACTGGAACTATTATGATTTTTTTCCTTCTGCTACATAAATTTAAGGTATTTTTCAAAGCCCATCGTTTTCAGCAAGAAAGCATTCTCAAATTTAGTAATGTTTAAAATCTTCCTAATATTCCTTAAGTCCTTGGGAAGAAAAGACAATGAAAAACATTATCAAAGACAAATATTAGCATACATTTAAAAATCTATCTTCACCTGCATTTGTCTCAAGATAATTGTATTGATGTTATAACATTTTTTAAGACACTGTCCTATTTATTGCGGCACTACTCACAATAGCCAAAATGTGAAATCAACCCAAGCATCCACCAATGGATGATTAGATTTAAAAATGTGATGTATATACACGATGGTAAAACATGAATGAACTTAGAGAACATTAAGTGGGATAAGCCGGGAACAAAAGGACAAATGCTGTATGATCTCACTCATATGTAGAATTTTAAAAAATTGATCTTGTAGAAGTAAGGAGTAGAATAGTGGTTATCAGATTCTGGAGAGAGTAAGGCGAGAGATTGTTCTCTTAGTACAAAGGTACTGTTGGATAGGAGGAATAAGTTCTAGTGTTCTATTGCACAATAGGGTGACTATAGTTAACAATCATATATTGTATATTTCAAAAGAGCTAAAAGAGAGGATTCTGAATGTTCTCACCACAAAGAAACAAGTGTTTGAGGTGATAGATATCCTAATTACCCTGATTTGATCATTATACAATGTATACATATATGTAAAATATCACAATGTATCATAAATGAGTAGGATTATTCATCAATTAAAGACATTGACACTTTAAAAAATTAAAAATATATATTTTTGGTTCTCAAACAGATGCGAGGGTTATGTCTAATATCTTTAAACACATCTTGGCTTTAAACATGTTGACCAACTGTTACTTATTTATTCCCAGATTTTTCAAGTTTCTTCCTTTTTCATCTAACCTTTTGCCCTCTCTATTGACATTGGTCTTTGAAAAGTTTGTGTAAGAATACCAAAAGCATTTTTATATGAGTTCTGCCAACTTCATTTTGTAGTCCAGATGTTATGTATCACTTATTTAAAAGTGCTTGAAAATAGCTGATGCATTTCTTTTTTCAAGATGATGTTAAAAGTCTCATCTAATTTAATGGTTGGAACAGTTCTTTACAAGTTATGTTGTAAAAATATTCATTACCATTGATGGAGAGTACTACTCAAACAGCAAAAATGTGTCTGTAAAAGCTTATTAAAATTCAGAGGCTCAAATAATGTAAGAATTCAAAATCATTAGTAAAATTCAACTGCAGAGGTTCTATCAGATGCACATTTCAAAATGGAATTTGTTACAAATATGATTCGTTTCTGAGTAACAATTAGTTTGTCGTGGTTTTAAATATAAAAGGTTTTCACATTAAAATTGACATTTGCAAAACGGTCGTTAATTTGCATAGGTTATAAAGCTAATGTGAAATTCAGATGGTCTTACTTAGTTCATAAGTGTAACCTAGCATGTTATTTAAAATTATTTTTCACTAAGATATTTTACTTGGGCTATAAAAATAATATTTCACACTTTATATAACTCTAATAAATTTGTGATAAACTGTGAAGTCTCCATATAATTCTTCCTGCCAAAATGCATTTTTCAAATTTTGAAATATCTCTTTAAGTACATATTATGCATTCTATTTTTAAGAAAATTACTTTTAATTATGTTTTTATATTTGCACATCTACTTCTCATGTACTGAATACATGTAAATATATATGTGCTTTATTACTGCTGGGGAAAATTATACTTTATTGCTATGTATTAAAAATATTGTAATGAATTAAAATTTGTTCTTTTTATAAAGTACTTTTATGTATTTGGAACAGAAAACTAACTTATTGCCTAAGTTTTTTTCTGCCATATTGAAGCAAATTTTCTTTTTAATGTATAGATAAGGAAATCAGGTCCAGAGAAGCTAACATTCATAGCAGAAAACCGTAAAATTATCTAATATTGCTAAATAATTAAGAATTAAACTAGAATGCTGTATTGTATGGGAGGTTACATTTTTAAAATAATTGTAGTCAAACACTCTGACTGTAGTTATAATACTGGTAAGCCCAATGTTTCCAATAATAATTTGATAATGAAAAGCATTTCTCTCCCATTTCAGCAGAAAATTATGAAGAATGTCTTTGCAATATTGAATCAGATATCACTTTATGACAGAAAGTCTTACTCTTCAGAAAATAAATTATTCTTTAGTAAACACAGAAGATAAAAGTATGGCTTGGAATACAAAAGAAATCACTATCAACAAATTTGTATTTTGGAGGAAGTAAAATCATTATTTATTCTGTTAGCGCATTTTCATTTCTAATTTATTTTAACCTTTCAGTGTCTTTTTTCAAGGAAACTTAATGTGGTTTGTTAAGTTTTTTCATTTAAACCTCTTTAACTGAAAGTAACTAAAGAAATTAATCAAGGAAATGACAATTATGGTGAATTTGTGTTTTCCAAAGTTTTCAGTTCATTGTATAATTTTATGTAAACATAAATTAATGCATATTTATAAAATCCTGCATTAATAAAATTTATCTTTGAACCCAAAAGTTAGTAGGTTATTAAAGAAAAGTAAGATATCTTGTTAGTTCTCCTAAATCTAACACTAGTTTCTCTCAACTAAGTCCATAGAGTATGAGGTAATATTAAGAATGGAAAAAAATACCACTGAGAACGCCGGTATGAGATTTCCCTAATGTGCCCCCCAAATGACATTCTTTGGTACTACTTTTATGCTATTTTGTTTCTGAAAACGTGCAATTCTTATAGCATTACATGAATTTTTAAAAATTCTGGTCTGTTTAATATCAGCTAAAGAGGACGTCTCATAATGAAAGCACACACACAAATACAAAGAACTGTGTCTATCTTAGATTTAAAAAAAAACAACTAAACAAAAACAACAATAATGATGACAATCAATCTCCCTCTCTATTCCTCTAAGAGGTGAATAACAAATGGGGAATGTGTTTGAAAGCCACACTCCCTCACAAACAGACAATATCCTCATAACTTATTCTCTGACTTTATTCTTCATGATTCTCATGTCTACACGTGGTCTCTCATCCTATTGCCTAGATATTTTAAAACTTTACAATTTTTGGTGCAGTCATTTGAAATAATAAATGTTGTCTTAATCTGCCCCTAGATGCCCTAATAAAATACCACAGACTGCCACGTTTTGTGCTTTAAACATCAGATTATTTTCTCAAAGTCCTGGAGAATGGAAAGTCTAAGATTAAAGTGCCAAACAACTTGATTTTTGATGAGGGCTTTCCTTCTGGCTTGCAGATTGTAGTATTCCTCTGTGTCTTTACATGGAGGGAAACAAACAAACAAACACACAAACAAACCAAAAAACACCAATCTCTGTGCTGTTTCATCTTATAAGGACACTAATTCCATTGTCTCAAAAGCCCACCTGTATTAGGCCGTTCTCACGCTGCTAATCAAGACATACCCGAGACTGGGTAATTTATACAATGAAGCGGTTTAATGGACTCACAGTTCCACATGGCTAGGGAGGCCTCACAATCATGGCAGAAGACGACGGAAGAATAAGGGACATCTTACATGGCGGCGGGCAAGAGGGCATTTGCAGGGGAGCTCCACTTTATAAAACCACTAGATCTGGTGAGACTTATTCACTATCATGAGAACAGCATGGCAAAAACCCAGGATCATGATTCAGTTACCTCCCACAAGGTCCCTCCTTAGGCATGTGGGAATTATTACAATTCAAGGTGAGATTTGGGTGGAGACACAGAGTCAAGCCATATTTAACAACTTATTTTGACCATATTTAACATCAATTACTTTCTTACTCAAAATGCAGCCACACTGCATTTTAGGACTTTCGCACATGAACTTTGGGGATGGAGGAGGGACACATACACACAGTCCCTAAAAATTATAAATTCCAGAAACAATATAATAATTTAAAGAATATATTTCCACAATAGTATTTTTATTACTTACGTTTCCATTAATTTTCTCTATTGTTTATATTGCCATCATTTAGAAAATTGGAACATAGATTATCCTTATATTAAATTTCCCAACTTCAGGTTTGTGTCTAATTTCTACACTCTCATTGTTGTGATGAAATTTTAATATAACTCTACTAAGGGCATTGATTTCACTAATCTTTTCCCCCTTTTTAATATACTTATGTATTAATAATGTTACAATCTATTTATAGGAGACATTATTGAAACACAGCCAAGAGAACTCAAAACCTAATGATCTGATTGATAAAACGTATGTATAAAGAACAGTGATCTAACCATCTGTTAGTCTGATAGGGCTGCCATAACAAAATACCATGGACTGGATAGCTTAAAAACAGAAATTGTTTTCTCACATTTCTTTAGGCCAGAAGTTGAAGATCAAGGTTTCAACAGGGTTGATTTCTCATGAGGACTCTCTTCTTGGCTTTCAGACATTTACCTTCTCACCGTGTCCCCACATGGCCTTTCCTCTGTGCACCTAGAAAGAGAGAGAGAGAGAGAACTCATTTATTGCTGGTGAGAATGCAAAATAATTGTCACTTTGGGAGACAATCTGACAGTTTCTTATAAAACTAAGCATACTGTTAACATACAAGCCAGCAATCATGCTATTTGGTCTGTACCTAGAGGAGCTGAAAGCTTTTGTTTGCACAAAAGCCTACATGCTGATAATTATAGCTTTGTTCATAATCCCCACTACTTGGTTGAAGCAGCCAAGATGTCCTTCAGTAGGCATATGAATAAACAAACTGTGGTGCATCCTAACAATGGAATATTCTTCAGCACTAAAAGGAAATGAGCTATAAAGCCATGAAAAGACATAGAGTAATCTTAAGCGCATATGACAAAGTTAAAGAAGAGAACCTGAAAAGGCTCCACACTATATGATTCCAACCACGTGACATCCTGGAAAAGTCAAAAACATAAAGACACTAAAAGGATCAGTAGTCACTAGGGTTTGGATTGGGAGAGAGGAAAGAGAGATGACCAGGCAGAGCACAGAAGATTTTTAGGGCACTGAAAATCCTCTATCTGATACATAATAATGGGTTCATGTCATTATATCTTTGTCCAACCCTATAAAATGTCTAACACCAAGAATGAACACAATGTAAATTCTGGGTGATAATGGTGTGTCAATGTAGGTTCATCAGTTGAAACAAATATACCACTCTAGTGGGGGATATTGATCATGGTAGAGGTTATGCATGTGCTGAGACAGGGGAAATATAGGAACTCCGTACTTTCCTCTCAATTTTGATGTGAACCTAAAACTGCTCCAAAAACAAAATCTTTTAAAAAATGTCAGAAACACTGAGATTATAATTTGAGAATCATATTGTCTCTGAGTGTACGGTTCCTACTTGGAATTCTGCACTGTATTTGCTTTCTCCAGAGCTGCATCACTGATCATGGCTAGCTTGTTATTTACTATGACACATAGCTGTGTTTCTGTCACACTTGCACATATTGTATTTTTGCATTTTAAAATTATTTTCCTCTCTAGTTATATTTCCTTCATCTTATCTTTAATGCATCTTGTCCTGTGTGTCTTTCTATTCTTAGAGGTCATTTTAAATTGTTACCCTATCCTCTTAGTTTTAAGCCACATCCTTTTTTCCTCTTGCTGTTTAATGTTATCTGAAGTTAAGGTGCACAGTTGATATTCTACTACCTTGATTTCAGAGTTTTTTCAGGTAAATAATTCACAGCTTAACACTGACTACACATTTCTAAAAAATAAATGTGATTGATGCAGTAATCATTCTGGTTCACTTTAATTGATGACAGCATAGAACTTAAACTCATGTTTTTGTGTAAAGACTTCTAAATTTTTTCAATGGCTCCACACTACTGAAGTAAATCCAATTTACTTTTGTTCTGATATTTGCCATTGTCTATTATTTGATCCCAATGCGTTTTTTTCAACTTTACCTCTCACCACTTTTCTAGCCCATGAAGACTGGATGGTGAGAAGTTGATGGAGAAAGGAAATTAAAGTGGAATAGATGAAACCGAGGATTTCTTTCATTAATGCATGCATTCACATATCCACTCAATATTTATTAATCATCTGCTATATGCTAGACATTTTGCAGGCCTTAGAGACAAAAGAATGTAATGACATGATTAAGTTATGTTTTGGATGTAAATTATTGGAAATGCAGTTGGTTTACACTGTAGAGAGAGTGACCAGAAATATCTAGCCTAGGGTATTACACATGAATAGAAGTTAGTTGGAAGGGGACAGAGTTTAAGAGTGAGCAGAAAAAGGGAATGACATGAACAACAGTTTGGAGGAAAAAGAGAAAATGTCTCATCTTTAAAACTGAAAGAAAGTTTTACTATCTAGTGAAGAGTGCCATGAGATGGAATAGGAAAGGTCAGCTCATGAAATCCTTCATGAACTCAGTTAAGAATTCAGAATGTGGAACAAGAGCATCTACATAAATGGTTGTGCCATATACTGAGGTTAATAGCACAAAAAGAAAATCTTCTTTGGATGGCGATGATGTTTGCTTCAGTTTGGTGGAGGGAAAATGAAGATGAGGTCATTGTTTCTACTGGAGATGCCAAGTAGTTTATGAACTATATGGGTCTGGTATTTGATCTAGATTAGAGATAAAGATTTGGGGCTTACCATCAAGCTGCTAATAAAAGCCATGCTAGTGGAGGAGATGCCACAGTGAATGTGCTTGAATTTCTCATGTCGTATCGAAGTCTAGAGGTCAGCAGAACAAGACTGGAAAGTTCCATCAGGGATCCAGGCCTCATGATACTTTTGTTTTTATTGCCCGTTAAACGTGGCCACTGCATTGGACATTATGATGCACCATTGAGATCTCCACTATTGAAAAGTTTTTTGTTTTTTGTTTTTTTCCTGGTTGTTGAACTATCAGCCCCTTAAGGGGTTGTTTCAGCTGCGAAGAGCTTCTTTTCCCATGGTCGCACGCCTTGCCAGGGTAACCCACAGCCAGTGAATAAGCAATACAAGAGTATAAAGCCGTGACCACTTCAAACCACCATGAAACTGTTCTGAAGGGCAGCTCCAAATCCACAGCTCTCCAGAGCCTGCGAGGGGTTATCATGGGCCTCCATCTCTGTTCGACTTCTTCCTCTGTCCAATCCTGTTTCTTTCCCCACATTCTACTGAGAATGATATAACAAGCCCTATTAATAAATATCCTGCATGCCAAACTCCATTTCAGCGTCTGCTCAGGGAAAACTCAACCTGTGATTTCTGAAGTCCAAGATGGCTTCTCCAGCTGCTAAAATTATGTCCAAATTCTAATCAATAAGAAGGGATAAAAAAAGGGATAATAGCTGAACTCTTTCTTTCTACATTTCAGCAATTCCAAAGATTATATAGACATATAGCCTGGTGTCCAGAACTTAGTTTCAAGACTGCAGGTAGCTGAAAACTAGACTGAAAAAAAGTAATTTTAATTTTGATTGACCATGTACCCAGATAGAATTGTCTCTATGATGTCTGTTTTCCTTTCTTCATTATGAGAAAATGTCTTAAGCCCTTGTCAGTCATTTGAGTGATCTTTGTAAAGTCAAGCTGTAAATCGAAAAGGTGGGAAAAAAAATGAGGAGAGTCTACCTTTGTATCAGTGGCTAAATACTGTTATTTTTCCAAAGAAAAATATGACAGTTTCTTATTCAGCTAAGAATTTCTGATATTGAGTCCAAAGTTTGGTTTATTTTAAAAATAAGTTATTCAGCTGTATACAGATGAGGTTTTACAAATTGCATTAATGACATATTTAATATACTTTTACTCATTCTTTACTATGTACCAGATTCTATCCTATGCATTACAACAGGTTCAAAAGCTTGGCCTGAGTGATTTTAGAACACATAGATTCACTTTGAACTCTTAAGTTTGACATTGTTGAAAGGGAAATGATATTTCTCTCAGAACATTTATTGCTATGCATGATTATGTTTTATGCCTCAGCCATGCTCTATCCCATGAGGGACAAAAAAGCCAGTTGAAGAGATAACATGTAAATATATGAGTAGTTAATTAACAGATGTCATCACGTAATAGCCCAATCTGCGACACATTTACACTGAGGTTTGTGTCTCTATAAGGAACTTATGAATGTCTAAATCTGCATACTTTTCATACAAAAATAAGCCCATATCAAAATATGCCCAGGTCTCTGATGCCAAAGGGTGTAGTTTTCATCTGAACTCATTTGAACATATTCCACCTACTGAGACTGATTTGTGCTTTTAACAAAACACTTAATTTTCCTCTACTGCTATCTAACAGATACCAGGAGACCAGCTTATCAACCCAAACTGTTAGGCTACATATACTTGCAATGAGATCAATCATCAACTGTATACATATTTATATATATACAGACACACACACATAGACAGACACACACACAAAATACTTTTCATTTTCCTCTACTGCTATCTAACAGATACCAGCAGATCAGCTTATTAATCCAGACTGTTATGCCAGATATACTCGCAATGAGATCAATCACCAATTATATATATGTGTGTGGATTGATATATGTGGTTATATTTGGAGGGTTCATTATTCAGCCTACCACATTATGTAAGGCACATGATAATCTAATAATCTAAAAGTAATAGCATATCCTGGGAAAAGGTATTTCTTTCTTTTTTTTTTTTTTTTTTTTGAGACGGAGTCTCCCTCTGTCGCCCAGGCTGGAGTGCTGTGGCGAGATCTCGGCTCACTGCAAGCTCCGCCTCCCAGGTTCAAGAGATTCTCCTGCCTCAGGCTCCGGAGTAGCTGAGACTACAGGCGCCTACTACCACGCCTGGCTAATTTTTTTTGTGTGTGTTTTTAGTAGAGACGGGGTTTCACCGTGTTAGCCAGGATGGTCTCCATCTCCTGACCTCGTGATCCGCCCGCCTAGGCCTCCCAAAGTGCTGGGATTACAGGCGTGAGCCACCGCGCCCGGCCAGGCAGAGGTATTTGTTTACCAATATTCCAGGATCCTCTATTACTTTTTGCAAACATTACTCTCTTTGCATTTTTGAAGCACATGTTTTCTTGATGTTGACTTAACCTCCCAATATTCTGCTTTCATCTTTATATTTCTACTCTTTTGCCCATGGGCACACATTTGCTAGGTAGTGTCCTTGACATAAAAGTGCTGTAACCTGGAGATGCTCACATAGTTATCAGTTATGAGAGATTTGTAAGTAAAGGAAGTGACAGTCCCTCAGGGTGGAAACCCAGCCTCTGTTTTTTTATATATTTATAGAAACATGTTTTTCTAAACATGCTCCTTTTAGTCTGCAAGTTTCAGTATGCTCCTTTCAGTTTGAAAGTTCTCAACTATTAAGATTTTTCCTTGCAATTTCCTTTTTATACACTAGATAAAGGAAAAATTGCATACGATAGTAAGTTTTAGATTATTGTGTGCATTACATAATGTAGTAGGTTGAAAAATGGACCTTCCAAATATAACCACACCCTAACCATGGAACCTGTGAGTGTTATATTACATAGCATAAAAAGGGTTTGGAGATCTGATTAAATTAACAATCCTCAGATAAGGTGATTATTCTGAATTATCCAAATGGGCAGGCCTTAAATGCAATCACATGTTTCCATATAAGAAAGAGATTTAACACAGGCTACAGAAGAAGAAAACCATATGAAGGAATCAGCGGGAAACAATCAAGAGAGTGAAGCTATGCTGCTGACTGGAAGATGCAGGAAGGGCTCATGGGTCAGGGAATGCAACCCTACAAGCTGAAACAATTCTCCCTTAGTGCCTCCAGAGGTAGCATAGCCCTTGGTTTCATCCCAAGGAAACTGATTTTTCACTTCTAGCTTCCAGAAATGTAAGAAAACATATTTGTCTTGTTTGAAGCCATAGAATCTGTGGCAATTTGTTATAACAGCTATTAGAAACTAATATACTTGCTGTATAATAAATGAACACTGTAAACTTAATCCTTATAGGTCACGGAATATTCGGAGAATAAATTTTCATAATTTTGGTTTTAAGAAGTTCTTGTTGTTACCTTAGCTTTTCAGAGAGTACACAGTTAAATTCTGATAAACAAATTCTAGTATATACTCCAGACATCTCTACAGTACATGGAATAATTCTACATTGAAGCACTAACTACAATAATCATTATTGCAGAAGGACAATGCATCTGTGATTCTGGCACAAACAATTTAGGTACAATTTTCCCTCACATCATCCTTCTGATTGTTGTACATGATTTGCGTCTGAATGTTCTTAGAACTTCTTAGAAGATTCCATAAACATATGTTTTGTTAAAGCTCTACATTAAGTTTAGTTTATATAGAAATGTAAAAAATTATAGACTTACATTTTCCTAGTACTTTTTATGTACTTTGCAATGCCTAAATAAATTAGATGCTGCTAGAAGCAAATTTTAGTTGCTTTTTCTCAGTTTTAAATGATTTTCTTATTTTGTTTTCTGACAAAAGTTGTGTAGCCTATTTCGGACACTCCAGCATGTGGAAAATAGCTTCATAAGATAAAAATTAACATAATTAAAACCGTGTAATTAGAAAAATTAAATAAAATTTTTGAAAGTTAATTTGCAACACCTATAATTGCCTATGTGTGATAGAATAACAGTGAGATTCCCTACAGCCATTGAAACATTAATTGATGACAAATGATTCAGTGATTGACTTTATTGCCTTCTTGCAGCTCCAATGTAGATTATGGTAATTAATATTAAAAATCATTTCCTATTTAACATTTTATGCTGACACAAATCCTTTATTGGTTCATTTGAGAGCTCTTTCTTAAATTATGCCATTGACTGCCTACTTAGCACAACAAGTAATGGAGCGTCTAATAATTACGACAGTGAAACATGAACCTTATTTTAAAAATTTTTAATGATGGAAATGATTAAAAACCATAATCTTACTTTAGATAGCAAGCTGACCGATAGATACCACAGTCTTTATTGAAATGTTTCTCTTGCTGATCCTCTGACACACTTCCTTGCAACACCACCACATGAAAGCAGTCAGGAGGGAGGCTGTACCTTTCAAAGCCACAGAGGCTGAGCTGCCCAAGACCATGGGAACCCACCTCTTGCATCAGCGTGACCTGGATGTGAGACATGGAGTCAAACGCGATCATTTTGGAACTTTAAAATTTGACTGCCCTGCTGGATTTTGGACTTCCATGGGCCCGTAAACACTTTGTTTTGACCAATTTCTACCATTTGGAATGGCTGTATTTACTCAATACCTGTACCCCCATTGTATC
The DNA here is from genome assembly GCF_029281585.2 of Gorilla gorilla gorilla. Taxonomy (NCBI): domain Eukaryota; kingdom Metazoa; phylum Chordata; class Mammalia; order Primates; family Hominidae; genus Gorilla; species Gorilla gorilla. Next base: position 23,741,343 of record NC_073246.2, read on the forward strand.
GAGGAGGTAACTAGCTTGCTTTTGATTTCACAGGCTCATAAGCAGAAGGGACTTGCCTTGTCTCAGGTGAAACTCTGGACTGTGGACTTTTGGGTTAATGCTAAAATGAGTTAAGACTTTGTGGGACTGTTGGGATGGCATGATTGGTTTTAAAATGTGAGAACATGAGATTTGGAGGGGCCTGGGTGGAACAATATGGTTTGGCTGTGTCCCTACTGAAATCTCAAATTGAATTGTGTCTCCCAGAATTACCATGTGTTGTGGGAGGGACCCAGGGTAAGTAATTGAATCATGGGGGCTGGTCTTTCCTGTGCTATTCTCGTGATAGTGAATAAGTCTCATGAGATCTAATGGGTTTATCAGTGGTTTCCACTTTTACTTCTTCCTCATTTTCTCGTGCCACCACCATGTAAGAAGTGCCTTTCATATCCTGCCATGATTCTGAGGCCTCCCCAGACATGTGGAACTGTAAGTCCAATTAAAACTCTTTTTCTGGCCGGGTGATGTGGCTCATGTCTGTAATCCCAGCACTTTGGGAGGCCAAGGTGGGCGGATGAGTTGAGGTCAGCAGTTTCAAGAGAAGCCTGGCCAACATGGCGAAAACCCATCTCTACTTAAAATACAAATATGGGCCGGGCATGGTGGCTCACACCTGTATTCCCAGCACTTTAGCAGGCCGAGGTGGGCGGATCACAAGGTCAGGAGTCGAGACCAGCCTTGCCAACATGGCGAAACCCCGTCTCTACTAAAAATACAAAAATTAGCTGGGCGTGGAGGCCTGTGTCTGTAATCCCAGCTACTCGGGAGGCTGAGGGAGGAGAAATGCTTGAACTCAGGAGGCAGAGGTTGCAGTGAGCCGAGATCGTGCCATTGCACTCCAGCCTGGGTGACAAGAGCAAGAATCCATCTCAAAATAAGTAAATAAATAAATAAATAAAAATAAAATACAAATACAAATATTAGCTGGGTGTGTTGGTGCGTGCCTGTAATCCCAGCTACCTGGGAGCCTGAGGCAGGAGAATCGCTGGAGGCGGAGGTTGCAATGAGCCAAGATCTTGCCACTGCACTCCAGTCTGGGCAACAGAGTGAGACTCTGGTCTCAAAAACAAACAAACAAACAGACAAAAAAACCCTTTTACTTCCCAGTCTCAGGTATGTCTTTATCAGCAGTGTGAAATGGACGAATACACCTCCATTCCTTATTTTAAAAAGATAAATTTATCTCCTACCTCGCTGAAGTCCTTGAGCTTAAAATGTTTTAGATCCCTACCCTGTATTTCCTAATAAACCTTTCCTTATCCTAGTTCACTCCTGACCTCTCACATCAAGATGGGGATCTCTGCTCCCATCACACATGTCTCAGGCAAGACAATCCATTCAGCATCTTCTCCTCTACTTCTGTGCTTACATTTCTATTAAATTAATAGAAATTCATTAATTTAAATTTCTGTGTTACTTCCTGTAGTCCTGCCTCTAAATATGTTCTAGTTTGTCTTATCCTGAAAGTTTTCTTCTTTAGATCCTTAAATTTCCTTTAACTGTTTCTTTTCTTTCTCTGAAAACATTTTGAAATGTAGACATATCTTGCTTTCACTGGGTCATTATCTACTCACTTTTCAAACTTTGTGTGTGTGTGTGTGTGTGTGTGTGTGTGTGTGTGTGTGTGTGTGTGAGATAGAGTCTCGCCCTGTCTCCCAGGCTAGAGTGCAATGGCGCGCTCTCTGCTCACTGCAAACTCCGCCTCTTGGGTTCCTGCCATTCTCCTGCCTCAGCCTCCCAGGTAACTGGGACTACAGACGCCCGCCACCGCGCCTGGCTAATTTTTTTGTATTTTTTAGTAGAGACGGGGTTTCACCGTGTTAGCCAGGGTGGTCTCGATCTTTTGACCTCGTGACCCACCCGCCTCAGCCTCTCAGAGTGCTGGGATTACAGGAGTGAGCCACCGCGCCTGACCATTACCCATGCTCTTAATCATGATTTGTGTTTCCTCTTGGCCAAATCCTGTGTTGGCCTGTCTCACTTATAATAAGACGGGGACTGCTGTCCTCCAGAAAATGTTAACTAAAAGTACTGAATTCTTCATGGCATATGCTGAATACATGGGCTGATCATAGATACAATTCACATAAAGGTGAGCTACGGGACACTGTGGACTGGGCTGGCTAGAGAAAGCTTGCAAAAAGAGTGGGAACTGATGGCGCTTGGGATTAGGAGTAAAAGTCATAAAGTAAGAGTGAGGGAAAGGATACGGAGTGGGGGGGCATTCCATTTGAGAACTTCAGAAAAGAGGTGACAAGGTAGGAATATAAAAGGAATATTTACAGGTCAGCCTTGGAGGAGATAATGATTTTTATGCCTAGGAATAGTGGAAAATAAGTTTGGGAATGTAGTTGGGGCGTAGATGTGGAAAAGTGCGAGAGTACACATTTGAATATGATATTGTAGAAAACTGAAGACGGTTGAAAGGAGTGATGGCAAACAAGCAGGAATTTAGAAAAGTTAATGAGATGGGTTTTATTTATGCTTTTTGGGTAGGTCTACAGGGAGAGTCTAATGCTTGGGAATCGTTAAAGTGGTCATTACAACAATCTAAATGTGGTGTTGGAAGCAGACATTTACAAGCAATATAGATGCTTTAGAAGAGAGTATTCATAGTTCTTGAGAAGCTACTGAAATTTGTGTCAAGGTTAAGTGAGGTTTTAAAAATAGCTTCTGGAATTAACCTAAATGAATGGAAGAATATGAGTCCTACTGAAAGAAATGGGATTCTCTCCATATATTATAAAAATTTGACTGATGACTACAGTAGAAATTGTGCATCAGTTGAAGAAAGAAAGAGCTAATGCTCATAGTAAGAACAGCAGCCAGTGGCTTTGCATATTGATCACCAGAGCTTCTGAAAATTATTTTTATTTTTCATTTCTTTTTTCTCCTTCTCCTTTTATCTCTTTCTTCTACTTTCCTTCCCTTCCCTCCTTTCTTTAATTTCCACTTTTCCTTCTTCTCTCCATTTCTCCCTTCCTCAGTATTTTTAATTTGTGTTTAAAATAAATATTTATTAAGTGTTTATTCTGGGACTGTAGTTTTTCTATTTTATCTCTGGGTCAGTAACAAGCCTTGTAAATTACTTCCAACACTGGGACTGGGTATTTGAGCTTTGGATCATGAAGTCAGCCTGTTCAGTCTGATAAACTACCACTTCATTTACATAGATAATGAAAATATCAACTCCATTATTAAGATAAATTAGAAATGAAAGTATGAATTATTGGGTTCAATAAATAAATCTGCATATTAAAGAAATCTATGGACCAAAATGTATTACAATCATATATCAAAAATAAAGCATGTGTACATGGGTGCATGTGCGTGTGGGTTTATCTCATGACTGTGTGGGGACACAAAACCAATTATTGTCTTTTGAATCAATTTTCCCTGACAGTTTAGATTTAAGCTTGATGACATTTTGAACCTATTTCAGCCCATTTGGAATAAATTTATCAATTTCAACTCACATCTTCTTGATAAACCCAAATTTGTATCCCTATTTCTCCACTAATGCATGGACCATTATTGATGTTCCTTCTCTCCACTTTGCAGGATCTTAAAGTTTTTCCTTTTATGCTTCTTAAGATTTAATTACTAGCATTGTGAATACTGTATGTTTCTCCTCATCTTTCTCCAGGGTAAAGATCTGAACGTCTTTGTCAGTTCATACAAACTTTGAATGTTGTTGCCAAGCACATGATAGATATCAGAACTGGGTGTATTTCATGATCAGGTGAATTGAATTAGCTTATCAGATGAATGGTTACTTAATTTGTTTTGTGAAGGAAAGCTAACTGGGTTAGGTGACTTCCAACCAAAGGTGAATTTAAGGACACATGATTCAAGCCTTGAAATATTACAGAAAGTATGCCATGTTTAGAAATAAAACTGAATGATTTTTATTGTAAGTACTAATATCATTTTTATGTTCTCTGTAGTTCACTTCCTGCCTTGCCAATGCATTTAGGCTATTTTGCGTTCCCCATATGTGGGAATGGATATTTTTAGCATTAAGCAGAAAAGAGTCACAGATAACAGTGATTTCCAAGTCCCAGGGTGAGAAGGAAGCCAGGGATGATGCCCTTGGCCTTTCAATTGGCTTGAAAGTAGCAGCAAGAGCAGCAGAATCTGAATGAAGTCAGTAGACAGGAAAGGAGAATGCTTTAATGACAACCTGAAAGAATCAGTGACTGAAGACCAAATGGGATCAATAAAATCTCAGAAGTTACTCAGATGGACAGATTACTTCAGGGCTAGGAGATTCCAACAACATCTCAGTACTAAGTAAGCACCCCAGTTTGAGTGAGTTCGGGTTGAAATGCATATCAAATTTCAAAAGAAAACAATAGTCTCATAAGGGTTGTATACCTTATTGCCATATTTTAACTGGGCTTTGACAGTGAAATATTGAATTACCACTTTTTAAAATGACCTGACATTACAGTGTCTATAGTTTTTACTCAAATGACCTAATTTCCTTTTTATTCATTTACTAAGCATTTCTTATTTTCCCTTCTTTTGCAGTGTAGATTATGTTAGTCATAATATTTACTATAAAAATTGTATTATCTGGTAATGGTAATAGTAGCAATAGTAGATAATAGGGGTAATAGCAATTATAGAAATAGCAGCAATAGTGCCAAAGGTGGCAGAAAAACGCCTAAAAATTTTGAACAGGCATTAGGCGAAGCACTTTCTCTATCAATTGTGCTAAGCATTTTCTATAGAGTAACTCTTTTAATATTCTCAGCAACTCTTGAGGTAGGTGAGATTTTACCCTATTATATAAATGAGAAGCCTTAGGCTCAAAAAAATTAAGCCATTTCCTCACGTTATTCAGATGATGAGTGTGAGCTATAATTCCCATGGAGAGCTTGCTCTCCCAGCCCCCCTAGTAGACAGCATGATATGAAGGAGAAAAATTAGGCAGGCAGCAAATGTTAACTCTTTCCCTGACTGTTACAGTGGCTTTTGAACTTTGGCAGGTCACCAGTATCTGAAGAACTTCTTGAAATGTGGATTGCTGGGCTTTTCCCCCAGGTTTCTGATTAATTAAGACTGGAAGAAGGCCCCAAATGAACATTTCTAGCAAGTTCCCAGGTGACACTGCTGCATCTGGTCCAAGGCTCACACTTTGAGAACCTCTGTTATAGGTTTAGATATGTGAACGAAACCCACGAAGGTAAAGTGGTCTTATTGAAGGAAGTGTCGGGACTATTTATACTTGGATAAGGGCATGTGATCATCTAATTTGATCATATCTATTCACACAGTTATGACCACTTCTGTATACATAAATATAATATAAAGATGAAATATATGGTGCTTGTTTTTAAGAACCTTAAAATCTGGAGAATGAAGGCAAATCTATAAGCAAATAAGGCACCAAAGCTTATACATGTTTTGCAAAAAGGCAAAAATGTATATATGGTATAAAAACAAAGTATAAATTTTCTACTTGAATTGGAGTATGCAGTGGGGAGTAAGATAGAAAAGTTAGATAGAGAATTTGATGTCTTAGCTAAATGCTGAAAACCAAGAAGATTTGCACTAATCACTAATCACATAGAACAAGGGCTTAGGATAAAGTGTGGGATGGAGGGAGAATGATGTAATAGGTAGTGAAGAATGTGAAGGCACCAGATTAACATAGTCATGTATTTAACTAAAGCATTTGAACTTCATGCTGCACACAATAGTGAACCTTCAAATGTTTTTTAATGAGTGTAAATTATTATCCACTTTGTAACTTATACAGCATGGTCTGACAAGTTTGAAGAGTTTACTGTCCAAGAGGCAGATCAAGATCAGTATGATTAATTTTACTAATGAATTAGTCCTAAGGAAAGATGAGTTCCCACACAAGGAAGTAGTAATGTATACATAACAAGGATTGAATTTGACAGCTGATTAAGAAATGAGATTGACAAGATTCTTAAAAGTGTCTCTCGCTGGTGTTGATAGGTACTAAATAAAAAATGAATCAGGTTCTAGCTGAAAATTATACAGTCCAGTGGTTCTCAAACTTCAGCATATTAGAATTATATGGGAACCTAAAGCATACTAATATACAGGCCACACCACTTTCAATCTATTCAGAATCTTTGGAATCATTAGTAATTCCCAAGTGATTCAAATAATAATGGTGCTATTTAATAAATAGAGAACAGATCTGTAATATGGATCAGACTTGTAAAGAATGCAGAGAGAGGAAGAGTTGGAAGATATAGGAGAGGAAATGAGATAACTAAAAACAAATGGCCTGGAGACAATAGAAGAATAGAGAATGAAAAACACAGGTCGAAATACTAAACCTCAAATTCGAGAAGGTATGCTTCAGTTTCTGAGATTAAAGGAAAGTAGGTAATGCTCAAGCACCTAGAAAAAAACTAATAGGAAACTTTATTTTCATATATTTGGAGTCTAGTCTTGAAAGTCACCTCCGATGCTAGAGCACAACCCAAATTTTGTATTTTCCCTTATAAACTTAATAGGTGATACAAATATGTGTTAGAAATCAGTCTAGGATACTTTGACATATGTCAGTGACTGAGGAACGGGCATGCAAGGAATGTTTAAACAAATATTTAATTTTTTGAAAGAAGCTATAAGCATAGCAGTTTATGTAAAAAAGAAAATTCCAATAAAATATACAAGCCCAAAGTATACTATATCCATGGGTTTCTTTCTGCTTGTGGGTTGTATTTTGCAATCACTACCCAAAAGCATTGTTTTCAAGCCTATTATTTTTATCAAGAAAAGTTTGTCCAAAAAGAATTACATAAAAATATAAAATAACAAATAAAAAACCAACTAGAATGGCTCTAGCCCAAGCTATGAAAGGAAGTCATTGCTCCTACCTGCCCATATCTCCACTACAGATTGATGGTCAGTGACTGAGAGTATATCAAGTTTTTTTCTGAGAAATCAATTGAAAAAACTTGGGATTGAATGAAACCTGTCTTTTTTAACAAAATGCGGGACAAGCATAAAATTTACAGCTATTCTTTTTAATATGGTAGCTACTAACTACATGTGGTTATTAGGTCTTTGCAATATAGATAGTTAAAAAGATAGTCTGCACATTTGATTTTATAAACATAGTAAAACAGAAGGATAAAATGCATTAATAATATTTACTGTATTGATTACATATTGAAGTAACACTATTTTGAATATATTAGATTAAATGTAATATATTGTTAAAACTAAGTTCATCTCTGTCTTTTCTACCCTTTAAATGCAGCTGCCAGAAATTTAAAATTAAATATGCATCTCACATTTTGTCTTTATTAGACAATGCTAATCTCTAAGCATTTGGGCATTAGGGAACATCAATGAATATTAAGTTGGAACTTCATTTAGCTTATGGAGGATGGTCACAATTAGCTGTTTTCAAACTCTTTATATATTTTTAGGATTGAATCAAAAGTTTATTCAAAGAAGGAAATGTTTTAAAGTTATTGCTGCTATAGAATACTTTAAAAATTATAAATTACCAATACAAAAGGTACATTATATTTTTCTTTCATCTCTATTTTTCTTCAGTAGCTTTTGTGATTTTTAATAAAGTCTTGCCTCTCCATATGTATATAATTTCGAACATCTTTTTCTTTATCCCTTTTTATCCTCAGAATAACTCTGTGATAGGAAATAAATTATCTTCACTTTATCTTTACCTTTCCCTTACTAATCTGCCTATATGCAGGGAGCAGAGCATCTTACAGCAACATTTCTTCATTATAATTTAGACATTCATTCAATAATCAGTCAAGAGATTTCTGTCTTATTTTTGCACAATTGATACAATTTTGAAAGGCTGACTTTCATCAATATTGTTCTTTTGGAGCCCAACATGCTACTTATTCATCTACAGGAATTCACCGTGCCAGGCAATGCAGCCATTGAACTTTGGATAGTACATCTGTGCCTATTAGAGATAATGCCATTGAAAAGCTCCTCCTTAGAAACACTGAAGACAAGAATGCACCCCAAACTACGCTGGGGAAAAAGATGGTATTACGAAGTCAAAAATTTCTAACTTTCTTAAATAATGCCCCACATCTTCAAAAAGCTTGGCTACAGCTCTGAATTGAGGTCTTCTTCAATGAAACAATCTAGAAGTTCTAGCTGCGTACTAAGGTCACCACTGAACCAACTGAGCTGTGCTCACAATTGCCTGCTGGTGGAAACTATCAGTGGTGTGAGCCAATACTTGCATGTGCTAGATGACCTTATTTGAACAGTGCGTTTTTAACTTCATAGACGTGTCTCCATAGCATAATTACTTTGAAAACCTCTATATCAGTTTTCTAATGCTGCTGTTATAAATTACCACCGACTCGTTGGCAGAAAACAATACAAATGTATTATCTTGCATTTCTATGAGTTAGAAGTCTGACATAGGCCTCACTGGGCTAAAATCAAAGTGTCAGTACCTACTGCATTGTGTTCTGGAGACTCTGAGGGACAATCTATTTTCTTGCTTTTTCTGGTTTCTAAAAACCATTCGCATTCCTTAGCTCATGGCCAGCTTCCATCATCCTCAAAACCAGTGTCTTTGCATTTGTCGACTCTTCCTCTGATTACAGATGGGAAAGGATTCCCACTTTTAAAGAGTGTGTGTGTGTGTGTGTGTGTGTGTGTGTGTATGGCTGTATGTGTGTGTGTGTGATTAGATCAGACTCAAGATAATTTCCATATCTCAAGGGCCTTTGCTTATTTTTACAAAACCTTTTTTTCTGTATTGGATAATATATTAATATCAACAAGATCTAGTGATTAGAAAGGGGACATCTTTTTAAAGGGGATTGCATTACACTGCCTACAGCCTCCTCTACTGCTCTGAGTATTTTGATAGGAACTATATCTCTCACTAGCAGTGATCCTTTTTCCTTTCATTTTATATAGATATTCTGTCAAAAAAATGTCTCAGCCCATAGGACAATAAAATACCTATTTAAAAGCCATTTATCTTATAATGGCACCCTTAAGTCATCTAAATATCCATTGAAACCAAGATTGAGCTTAGTATAATTAACATAGGTATATAAGGAAAGTTGGTTAAAAGTAAAATTGTGTGGGTTTTTTTTTTGTTTGTTTTGTTTTGTTTTTTGTTTGTTTCTGAGATGGAGTCTCCTCTGTTGCCCAGGCTGGAATGCAGTGGCGCGATTTGGGTTCACTGCAACCTCTGCCTCCTAGGTTCGAGCAATTCTGCCTCAGCCTCCCGACTAGCTGGGATGACAAGCACATGTCACCATGCCTGGCTAATTTTTTTTTGTTTTTAGTGAAGATGGGGTTTCATTGTGTTACCAAGGATGGTCTCCATCCCCTGACCTCTTTATCCGCCTGCCTCGGCCTCCCAAAGTGCTGGGATTACAGGTGTGAGCCACCACACACAGCTTTAACACACATGTTATACATATGATATTTCATTGTCAAAAGCAATTTTCTAAAATTCCAAAAGATTTATCTTATTTGAGATTCAAAATAATGGGATTAGGACATTCTTTACGTCTCCTATTGGATTGACCATTTTTAGGGCAGAGTAAATATTAAGGCATCATCAATTAAAACTTACTCACTGTATGAGTTAGGGTAATCCAGAGAACCAATAGCTCTATCAATTTATCATCTATCTAATCATCTATCTAGAAATATATTTTAAGAATTGACTCTAGCAATGTGGGGGCTAGTAAATTTGAAATTTGTAGCCAGCAACCTGGAAATTCAGGTAAAGGTTGGTTTTGCCATCTTAAATCTGAAATAGTCTGCATATGAGTCAAGAGGCTGGAAACTCAGGCATGGTTTCTATGTTGCCGTCTGGAGAAGAAATTACTTCTTCTTTGAGATTCTTCCATCTTGTCTTTTCATGCATTCAATACATTGAACGAGGCCCACTCTCCTTTTGGAGGGTAATCTGGTTTTCCTTTAATTCCTCTGATTGGAAATTTTAAAAACACACACAAATATCTTCACAGCAATATCTAGAGGGATGTATGACCAAACAACTGGGCATCATAACCTAGTGAAGCTGACAGATAAAATTAACTGTCACATTTTCAGAAAGTATTATGGAATTAAAGCTAACTCTGAAGAACTCATTATTTTTGTGAAAGCCTTTTAAAATCAAATACTACCTTACATGCTATTGATTCAATAATTATCTATTAAGGGCTTACTGCACTGTGTGTGTATGTGTGTGTATATGCACTAAATGTATCTCTTCAGTTTTTACTGCATGCTAGTTGCTGCATTTGGTTATATAAATATGAGTGACACACTGTCCCTGACTTCAAGACAATTGTTGTTAATTATAAAGGTAAATGCATATAAAAAAAATCATAGTACAACATTCTTGGTGTTAAGAAGACTGGGAATGCAGTGGCAGGGCTGCAGCATGAATGGAGTGCAACTAACACATCCTTGGGGAGTCATGTTTGAAGGAACTGAAGAAACTGCAAATGAACAAAATAGGAAGTGGCGACATAGGCAGATCATAGATCAAATAGCATCACATTCTATTGCCGGTTTATATAACTGAGTATTTTGGTATATCATGAAAGCAGGGCAGGATGTTAGGAACATAAGTGGAGTCGTATTGTGAAGAGCCTTGGATGTCAGACCACATTTTTCTTACAGGAATGAGAGGACATTAAGGTAGTAGCTGTTAACCAGTGAAAGACCCAGATTTGCCTTTGCAGTTCTTGAAAAGGCCATTTCCTTTGCAGAAAGAGACTCAATTCTTGCTCTTTCTCTGTCTTTGTGCTGCTATAACAAAATATCTGAGACTGGGCAACAGATAATGTAAATATGTAAATAAGTAGATATAGAAATGTTATAAATTTATTTCTTGTAGTTCTGAAGGCTGGAAAGTCTAAGATCCAGTCACTAGCTGGCCTGGTGTCTGGTGAGGGCTGCTCTCAGCTTTCCAGGATAGTACCTTGCTGTTGTGTCCTCTGAAAAGGACAAACACAGTGTCCTCACATGGCAAAGGCAGAAGGGCAAAAAACAAAACTCAAAAATCCTAGAACAAAAAAAAAAAAAAAAAAAAAGAAAAAGCCGAATGCTGTTTGAAGCCTCTTTTATATAGGCCTTAATCCCATTCATGAGAGTTTCACCCTCATTGACTTAAACACGTCTCAAAAGCCCCATCTTTTAATACCATCACAGTGGGAATTAAGTTTCAACACATAAATTTTGGAGAACACGTTCAGACCATGGCACTCCCCACACACAGTGTGTGAAAAAGAGAACATGAACATTCCTATTCAGCAATTCCAAATATTAAGGGTTGAGTCTAATTTTTAATTACTATTGTAACATTTTAGTAACTTACAAAGACACTTCTGATTTATAGTACTGCCAAGAATGACAACATTTAGGGCTGTAAATCACAAGAGAAGAATAACTCCTTTTCTTTGTCTAGTCTCATGCTAATTCTAATGGATCCAGGGCACAAAATATAGAAATGAAATAATTTCCTCATTAAATATGTCTCCATAAAATGTGAAATGCATATTAAAGATGAAAGTTTTCTTTTTTTCATCGTGACTGGTTTCATAAGGTTCAACTTTACTGAAATGTTCTACTTTGTCTATAGGCACGTTAATGTATGAGTGTATTAATTTCTGTGCTTCATAACAAATTATCATACACTTGGGGCCTTAAAACAACACACATCTGGTATTTCAGTTTCTGTATGTCGGAAACCCAACCACAGCTTAATTGGACCTCACCAGGCCGCAATCCAGGCGTTGGTCGTGGCTTTAGTCTCATCAGAGGCTCTGCTGGGATCAGAGTCACCTTCAAGCTCTCTCTGGTTGTTGGCAGGATCAGTCTTCCTGGATTTGTAGGGCTGCGATTCCCATTTCCTTGACGGCCATAGCCTGCAGGCCTCTCTTGGCTCCTGTAAGTGCCTGAAGTTTTTATTTTTTTTTTATTTGCCACATGAGCCACTTTATAAGTCCTCTCACAAATGGCAGCGTACTTTCAAATCCAGCAAAGGTGAATTTTCACGTTCAGTCTGCTAGAATGAAGTCTTACGTAATGTGACCACGGGAACCATGGCATAGGCGTTCCATCAACTTTGCCATATTATGTAAGCAAACCACAGGCATGACACGCCATTACTGTTGCCATGTTTGCCATATGCTAATGGTTAGAAACAAGTCACAGTTGCCACCTCCAGCCAAGGGACAGGGGTGGCAGGGAGAGCACACAGAGGTGTGATATACCATGAGGTGGGAATTACTCGGGATCCTCTTGGGGAGGTCTGCCACAGTGAAACATAAAAACAGGTCATGTTGGTTATGTTGAAATATTTTGGAACCTCCATTCTGGAAGTATTCTGAATATCTAAAAGTTTTTTCTAGAATGCATTAATTGAGAAATATTTTTTTAAAATGTCCCAAACAATGCATTCATCAAACTGCTAGGAAAAAAATAGATAAGATTATACAACATTTTATTAAAAAGAAACTTAAACTTAACAAGGATTAGTAATCCGGGGGAATTCCAACAGCAATCAACACAGATAACTCTTTTCCTTCCATAGTCATATTTAAATTATTTTATTTTGAACTAGATATTTTCCTTAATATATGTACAGCTTGGTTGCTTGGCTTGATTTTACACATATATGTATTCATGTATATGTGAATGTGTGCATAACTTTAAATATATATTTTTAAATATCTGAAAGCACTGAAATGGGAACTTTACTGTTATGGTGAATAGATATTTCTATGTTGAAATTTTGACTATCACAAATTTGCATTAAGAATATGTAAATCCAAAACAAGCTATATAATGATCCCAAACATTGCTTTTTTGCTACATTAAGTTTAATGGCTCAATCTCAAGCTCTCAGTAGGAGAGCAAGTATTTCCACCTCTGCAAGGCTTTACAGAAAAGAAAATTTTGGTAGAATGGCCACACTCATATGCATACCCGGCAGCCAAGGGTACATGTGCTATATTCCCTATAACATAATGTGTCACTTCATAGTGAGAAAATGTCCACAGAAGAAGATGACCAATGCCCTACCAGGCTTCAAGACAGACAATGATTATGACTAGAATGAGATGATCCTGGAGCTTGTCAGTGGAACTTATGCATCAGTAGAAATGCTGTCTTGTTAACTATTAGATCTGCAAAACTATAACCAACAAGCTAAAGCTGTTCATGTTCTCCTGTAGAAATGCATCTTTTATGCTGTATTTACAATTATTATGCTGTGAATCAGGATTTCCATCTCACATCCATCACCCAGTCGTGTAAATCCTGATTTGGGACAGAATTCCAATATTTATATGAAACATGAAAATGTGGATCATTTCTCTGTTGTTATGATATTTATCCAATGGCTATGTTTTGTTCCACTTAGGGAAGCCTATTTAATTAAAAAAATACGTGCTGATTTGTGCATGATTTTGTCAGGAAGTTATTTGTTGCTATGGCTTTGTATTTTTGCTGTTATGTATGTACTCTCTCGGTACCTGGCTACACAAAATTAATGCTCCTAACTTATCCAGATCACTGTGTCTTGGTAAGCTTCTCCCACACTGTTTCCCTTACTCTTCTGTGCCCGTCTTCATATATGAACTAAAACAATCCTCTAATTTGCTTAATGTCTTTAAAGTGGAGTACGTACCTGAATCAAACAGAATATTTGCAAAACTTGTCACTCATATTTTGAGTTTCTACTTTAGTGTCTTAGTGCTTTCTCGATATGGGAGAATTCATGTCCTCCATTCAGAAGTATGCACTAAGTAAGAGGTATCATGTCTGGTTCTTGATTAGGTACTAATCTTGAAATATTATCCTACAATAGGTTAGAGCACGTATATCTCCTGATAATATATTGAATATGATAGATTTAAATAATTGATTAACTAAATACTAAAGCAAATTGCTGCACATATCATTTATTATTCATTGTGTAGAAAGTGCCTGACTCAGTGTTTGGAAATTGTCTGACTTTTCCTCGTATATAGTGTGGTTTCATGTTATTGTATATAAGACCTGACATGAACTCTGTTTACAATAATCTCCCAGTGCCATAAAGACCATAATAAATAATATAACCAATTGGTTTCTTTATGCTGTCATTTATTAGTGCATATAGCATTAGTGGAGGATTACCTTGTATTACCCGTAGTACTTAGAGTATGAATCACACATGCACCTTGAAGGAAAAGAGGTGCAATGTAATAAGAAACCAGATATTGAAAATGCAAGTTTTGTTGTGTTATTCTGGGTATGTTAACCTTTATTCCTGCCCTCCATATGCACTGTAGCAAAGTCTGCCTATTCATGCTTCATCCCACCACTTCATAGCTATTGCTCCATCTGCCTTAGTGATTGAACTTTATACTACATGAACTAGACTTCCCCTCCATGGTCACACCAAAGCATTCAATTCAATTCACAGGTACTTACAGTCTACAGAATGGGCTTTGAAAGAGGATAATACCTAAGCACCTCTTGTTTCATAAAAATTTGAACTCAGGCTGTGTAACTATAGTATAGTATAGACGTTTCTAGAAGATCATTAGTTGTATTAGAATAGAGAAGCTACTATCAATCATGTTTCCCTGAAGCTGGAAGAGCACATTACTCCCTTTTAGTGTCTGAGTTACATTACATATGTTGAGGACTGTTATAAGTAAGTTGGAGTTAGTTGACTGGGACTCTGCTAAGCAAGAGAATCTTAGCAGGTATAGTTATTTGAGTAAACAGGGATGGGAATAATTTGTAATAGCATAGAATATGGGTTTTCTTTGTATAAAGATAAAATGCTGAAATATTTTATGCCTGATGATCATTACACTGTATGTGATTTATAACAGGAATAAGCTGAGCCTCTTCCCACCATGCCATTTCATATCAGCCATAAATGAGGAAACAAATGAGAAAGTTATTATTTGCCATGTGATTAAGTAGTCAGTCAAATCCATTCTGTCTAACAAGCGATTGATTGCTTTAGAATGGGAGCCAGAATTTATAAGGGTGGGGTGATATACTTTGGAGTGTGGGGTATGTAATCAAAATTTTTGTGGTGTATTGCATTTTTCAATGAAGATCACAACAGTATCTCCATTCCATAAGTTCTTTCTACAGTGCAACCTGTGATAGGGTCTTTGCCCTCTCCCTTTGAAACTCACTGGCTTTTTGTGACTGCTTCAATATATTACATAAAAATGCCATCATCATCCACTGTGATCTTTTGAGGTGTTTGCTGCAGAAAAAGAGCCACCACGCTGTGAGAATGTTCAAACAGGCAAAGCAGTGAGACTCCATGGAAAGGATGCATGCATGAATTTTGACTGACAGTATAGCTGAGATCCCAACTGATAGCTAGTACCAAATCACCACCTATGTGAGTCAACCATTTTGGTAGTATGTTCTCCAGTTCTGAGATCAATTGCTTTAAACAGACCTCTTGAATCAAAGGCAAGCTCCCTACTAAACCCTTCATAAGCCCTGCCCGACAAATAGATACAGAAACAAAATAATTGTTGTTCTTTCAGGTCAGTAAGTTTTCTGATTTTTTTTAGCACACAGCAATGAATCATACAATCAGCAACTAATATATTGTGCTTTCCGTGATCTTTTAAAAAAAATTTTTATAAATGGAATTTGCTATAATAATACCCTTGAAACGAGTCTTTAAATGTGAACAGTTGTCCAATGGTGGAAGAAGACATTCAAGGGGGGAAAAAGGAATAGATTATGAAACATTTATTTTTGGAGGTTGTAATTATTTAAGAATAGCTAAAGCTGGAAGTCCTAAATAGGACACAGTAAAAGATGACATTGGTGGTAGAAGCAGAAACCTTATGATGGAGGTTATCTATCTATCTGTCTGTCTATCCCCTTTCTACTAAGGTTAGATTTGATTTTGAAGGTAATACAAAATCATAAAGGACTTTCTGCAGAGCAAGAGATAGTTGGATTTGCATTTTAGGAATATTTCGAGAGACAGTGATGAAATATCATCACCAGGTATATTTATCATACATACTCTAACCGAACCCGAACCCGAACCCTAACCCTATCCCTAACCCAGTTAATAGATGCCTGGTAGAAATCTGACACAAAAATATTAAGAACTTATAATCAAGTGGATCTGACTATTAATTAAATGTGAAGAGTGAAGGTAATAGAGTCTGAAAAACTTCAAATGAATGACTTTCCAGGTAATAGAGCAAAGGGCCAGACTGGGAGGGGTTGAGCAACAATAAATTCAGCTTTGCCCATGTTACACCCAGTCACATTCTTCTTCTTACTTAATTTCTCAGACCAAAACCTTGGGCACATCCTTGCTTTTTCTTTCTCAGTGACAACACTCTGAAGAATATCAAGTATCATTACATTCCAAGTCAAGGATACATCTTGTCACCTTCACCAATGCATCTTAGTCTTCAAACTGTCATCAGTTGCAAACCGATAAAGCATGTGTGTGTTAATGTTCTACCCTTTACCATGAAATCAATATTGTTGGAGCTTGTTGAATGAGAAAAGTACTAACGGAAGATGATGTCAGAAAGAAAAGATTGAGCATGAGTTGGCTTTGCAGGCTATAGTAAATCATTTGGAATTTATTTTATATTTCAAAAGAAGTTACTGAAGTCCTTTCACTAGCCAAGCAAAGCATCTGATGATGTTTTTCAACAAATGCTGCTGTCTGGAGAACTGAATGTAGGATGGCAAGGATAAATATAGCTAGAAAACTCTTTCTGTAATGTAAACATGAGGCTGGTAATTCTTTTTCCTTTGTCAAATCAAACTCATTCCAATCAATGCACCGTCCTTGTTTATTTATTTACCTAGAGGTCTTTTCCTCAGAGTTTCATGTCTTGTCAATAAGATGTAGGACATATCAAGAACAAAGAGTTCTTCTTTCAGCATATCCTTCCAAAAGTAGCTTTTCGTCTTGTCATACATTGACCGATATTTTTCCTTTGAATTTTCAAAGCACAGAGCACTCTAAGGAGTTAAATTATTTACTTAATTGTTTCTATTCCATATTTTCCCATTAGAAATGTAAGGCATCTGAGGATAGAAAATATATTTTTCTTATTGACATCATATTCGTAATGTTCAGCGTAGTACTTAGAGTGAAATTTGTATTCAACACGTTTGTAGATTAGCAAATGAAAATAAAATAAGACACAATTTAAAATTTGGGAGATATTTGATTGGAGATAAAAATTGAAGGAGATTTTCTAAAATGAAGATACTGCTTTAGACTTGATGAGGGGGAAATTTTTCACATCCATCATCAATTTATGGATTTACAGTAAATTAAATTATCTTTTAAAACATAGAAAGTAAATCATAATCTTTAATAAAGAAGGGAAATTGAAGGAAACATGTCTCCATTGAGTATTAGGCATTCTGTGAGGTACTTAATATATTTAAACTCATGCAAATCTCCAAGAGCCATGACTTTAAAAAAAATTCAGTTATTTAAATTAAATATTTATGTTTAAAGCATGAAGAGTTATACTTGTTAAAATCCATGTACTTATAGAACAATGAAAAAATCACGTGTAAAACACACAACATTCGGTGTACTCAATTTTGACAAATATTTATCTTTTTTAGCATTGAAAATAGGAACGTTATTTGCATTTGGAAAAATATTTCTCGGATATATTGGTCACTAAACAATGAAATAACATGTCATGGTTGTTTTATGTTTACCTGTCTTGCAAAAAGCTAGATTTGACTAACAATAAAAATGTCCACTGTTAAAATGCCTGCAGAAACACTTTTCACATTAAATTATAACCAGATACTCACGTTCACATTGCCAGGGCATCAATAAAACAATTCCAAGTTTATAGCACAGAGGTACATTGTACCCAGTGTTGTTATTGTGACATATTGTGCTGCCTTGTGCTCTGTCATATTGTAATTCAGACATTAACTTATGTGACTACCACTCTTTATTTAGAAAATATAGTGTTCTCATTTGTTCCAAAAATTGTAATATGCATATTTCAAACTACAAAACATATCTATTTTCACGGTAGTATCAATTATATGTTGAGCTTCTTCATAATATCCTAGTAAGCATATTTTAAATTAAGTTGTGAAAATAATGAATAAATAAATAAAATAAAGAAAGAGCTGCAAGTTGCTGAGATTCTGGGACATGTGAATATGTTATCTCAGTAAAGCATGGCCTGTGCAGTATTACTCCAGTTCCTTTCTATTTATGTTCCTCAGACTTGATTTTTTTAAGCTTTAAAATAATTAGATTAAATATTTTGTCAAACTTTAGAAAACACTTCTTATAGACAAATTGTTAGACAAAGAAAGGAACAATAAGAAGCTGTGGGAAGTAAAAGTAATATTTTGGGAGTCAAAATTGTCATTTCTCTATGCTAGGATTGAAGATGTATACACATCATCAACAGCATTCACACACTCACACGCACACACACACACACGCTATTTGTACCTTAAAATACTATACAAAATAAAATTGGTGCCTAGGAAGAGATATAGAGTTCAAACATAATTCTCCCATAAATACATCCCCACTACTATTTTAAATATGAACTCTCAGGAAGATTATAGTGTGGGGAAAAAATGTCAAATCAGCAGGTGAGCTGTTGAACTTTCAACTCATTATTAAATAAAACCAGTTTTGGTTTTTATGTGTTTCACACTTTGTTCATCCACAATTCCCTTTGAACTAGGGTTTGTGGGACTGTTGTGGGGTGGGGGGAGGGGATAGCATTAGGAGATATACCTAATGTTAAATGACGAGTTAATGGGTGCAGCACACCAACATGGCACATGTATACATATGTAACAGACCTGCACGTTGTGCACATGTACCCTAAAACTTAAAGTATAATAAAAAAATGAAAAAATAAAATTGAGAAAATCCAAATTATTTGTGGAATTCAACATTAACCTAAAAACCGAAAAAAAAGACAATGTAGGATATAACTGAAAGACAAAATGATAAAATCTAACAATCAATATTGTATTATCTTTTAGCATAAATTAATAATCTTGAGTAAGATTGCTAATATATACTTCAAATGATACATTAAGATTTAACAAATAATTAAAATTTTTAGGAAGGGTTATAGGAAATTTAAATCTATCATTTCTAATTCATTGATATGTTTAATTTAAAAACCTTTAGTCTCTCTACTAATACTTCCATTTTAAGAAGGAGATGGACACTCATAGAAGTAAAATAATATACCCAATGTTACACAGTTAATTAATTGTTGGAGATATTTCAAAGCAGCTCATAAATGCCTCAGAGTCTATTCTCTTTGACTACATTGCACTGCTATCAAATTTCATGAAAAATCTCAAAAACTTGTGTTACAGTAATTAATTCAGTTAAATGGATACTTTTATTTTCTCCAAAGTTCCTTCAACTTTAGAGAGACCAAAGTAATTACATAAGTGAAATATCTGGAAGAGTAAAGAATAAATAATAGAAAATGCTTCAGGAAAGGAATATTTTACTAGAGTATTTACCATGTCTTTAATTTGTAGTTATCGAACATGAAAATACATGGGAAAGACTTGGAGACCTTTCATAAGAGAGCAAATATAAAAGTAATGGAAAATATAATATGTAAAGAAAGAGTAGAATTGATAATACCTTGCCTGAAAGGCCTAGACAGTTTTAATAACTATCCCAAAACATGTAAATCGTTATGCTTATTAGAATGGTTCCAGGCATTTTACAGGGGAAGCAACAGAATAAAACAGCTGTATGGTCTTAAAGAATGAGAAAAAACATCCCCTGCCTCTCCCCTGTAACTGTATCATTTGATTTGAATTTTTTTTATTGCTTCTAGAATTCTTCACGGAACAGTATCTGGAAAAGAATACTATAGATAAGAAAACATATATTACGGTGGTAATTTTGTAACTACCTGTGTGACATTTTATTGGTCTGAATTTTACGTGCCTCATTTGAAAAGGGATAAAGCTGAACTATAACAATTTCTTTTGATCTTTTTGAGTCATGGACATTTTGAAAATTTGATTAAAGTTATATCTTCTCTCTATAAAAATGACTTGCACTTTGTATTTTACTTTTAATTTCAGGAATACAATGACACCCTGTAGCTCATTCATGAGTATGTCCTAGAGGTTCCTGCTAGTTAAATAATTTTAGATTCAGTGTCTAAAATTGCATACAATTCTAAAATTTCCTGGTCTGCTGTATTATCACTATTTGGATGTTTAGATATATTTTTGCTAGTATCTCTTTTTTCTAGTAATAATGCAAGCAAAACTTCCCTGTTAAATAATTAAGCATTGATCAATTTTCTAATAATTTCACTGGAATAAGAGTGAAGAAATTCAGTCTACTTTTACATTGACTCCTTAAGTGTCTGGCACTGACTTTAACATAAAACAACAGACAGTAATATATTTGAAAAAATCTGTTGCTGAAACATTCATGATAGTTTATCTCGATTAAAAGACTCACTGTATTTTTAAGAATTATGTGTAATTTTAATCATTATATCTTTCTCTATTAATTTTTCCATATCCCTTTTAAAATGAGAGCACTGAATAAAATGTCTCCCTTCAACTGTAAGTTTTATGGTAAATTGAACTTAAAATTTCAGAATCCCTCTCATGTACACATTTAATCAATGTAGTTCTGGATCTTATTTATTCAGTTTAACCCCTCATTTTTAAAAAAATGTTCACTCTCCTATTTTCAATGACATCATGTTATTATATACTTATTACATAATCGGTTTATTTTATTCCTTTAGAGCTACTTATCCTCCTTTTGTTTCCTAATTTGAGGCATTCCAAGGGCTCCATTTTTGAGTGTTGCTTCTTTTGGCCTTTTTCTTTCCCTTAGAGATTTTATTCATTATCATTTTTGTTCCAACGTTCTACATTTATTTTGTCAGCCTTGTTTTTGTGCTTTACCTCTATAACTAAGGACTCAGTAAACTGCCAAAATAAATAATCAAATATCCCTGTGGCTTAACACAGTAAACGTATATGTTTTGCTCTTCCTACATCCAATGTAAATTTGCTAAACATGCAACTCTCTTGGACGGTGCTTTTTAAAGAACTGAGATACAGGATATATGTATTCCATTAAGTGGTTCCAACATCCTTCAAAAATATGGAGCTCTCCACAGACTCATTTCCACCTTTCCAGTCTTCAAGAGGAAAGAGGGAAAAAGAAAATTTAGATAATAGACCAGGAAGAGAGATGCCTCATCTCTGCCCATATTTTATCAGCCAAAACTTGATCCCATGGTTTCACCTTTCTACAAGATGGTGGTTGTAGGCAAGAAAAGAATAGTTTAGCTTTGTGTATAGGATTGAAAAAATGACTTGGTGAGCACTTTGGAGACTCTGCATTGCAGTGCTTCATCATCCTTTAATTAAATCATTTCCTTCCCATATTGGTTGACTCTGAATTAGTGCACCTCTTTTATTATTTTAATATGTTCTCAGCAACTGGCCTTCTCCATCCATTCTGCATTATGGCCAAACACTTCCTTTGGCTTCTCTCTGTTTGTTTCATACACACTAGTCTCCCTGGACAATTCCAAACTGGAAATATAGAGGAGATCCTTGACTGAAAGACCTGTACCTCAATGACTGAAGTCCTCTGTAGTACTGAGCACATGTATGTGCTCTTCCATTACACTTTCATTTTCTTCAGTTTCAATCAGCCTTCTGGGTTTATCAAAGGCCTTGGTGAAGGACCATTTGATACCTTTGCCTAAATCTTAGAAGGGAAATGTGCCTTGATAAAAGAAGTGTCAAAATGAAGAAGAACATTGTATTATGGAAATTAGGGCTAATCTTAATCACTGGATCCTTTAAAGTACAGAAGTACCTTCTTACAAGGTAATCAAAGGTAACTAATACATAGAGATAGCTCTGTTCCTCAGTTCTGCATTTTAGCAACAACCATGCTGAACAAGATGGTTTTAATGTTCTTTTCAGCTTGACTAAATCTTGGACAGACTTCTTTCTAAGACCCTGAACTCTCATTTCTTAAAGCATATAGTTTTGACAACATGTAATTGCACGTTCTTCCTCTGCTTCTTTGAGATTTCAAGCTGTTTCAAAAGGACTGTCTTTTTCGAGGACCTGGGAGCCTTCCCTTTGAAATGTAATCATTAAGGAAGATAGAGCCCCCATCTCCCAGTCTCTATCTGAGCACAGAAGCCTAAATCTAAGTTGTAAATTTTCCTTCAGTCATAAAAAGAGAGTTTACATTCTGCAAATAATAAGCCATTATTCTAAGTGAATCAACGCAGTAACAGAAAGCCAGATACAGCATGTTCTTACATATAAGTGGGAGCTAAACACCAAATACATGTGGACATAAAGATGGAACCCTACAGACTACTAGAGGGAGGAAGGAGGAAGAGAGGAATGGGCTGAAAAATTACTATGCTCACCCACTGGGTGATGAGATCATCAATACTAAAACTCAGCATCACACAATATACCCATCCAGCAAACCTGCACATGTACCTGCTGAATCTAAAATAAAAGTTGAAATGATATTTCCTTTGAATGAGGCTAATTTGAAAACACACACAGCTTATAATCTACCACCCCAGGTCTTCAAAACTTTCCAGGCTTTTGCTGCAGCAAAGTTCAGTCCATACTGCCTTTTGTTTTATCTTCCCTGTTGCAATAGTCTTGAATAAAATCTTCCTTAGCGTTTTTATTTTGTCAGGTTTAATTTTTCCTTGAGACTATCTGGGGACTTTCCTAATTCTTGGTGCTTCAGACTTCCTGAGTTCAGTTCAGACTGCCTTTTGTTTCCTTTCCTGTTGCAATAGTCTTGAATTAAATCTTCCTTATCTTTCTAACTATGTACCTTTTAATTTCCCTCGACACTACCTGGTGACTTTCCTAATTCTTTGCCCTTCAGACTTCCTGATTATATACTCTGCTCCTGCCTCTGCAGAAATAGTCTTTTCTTATTTTTTTTTACCTTTCCAGAAATAGAACTTAAGTTCTCCCACCTTGTTTGCCTCCTCTTCTGTGGCCCTTGTCTTTGTAAGACTCTGACCAATGGCTTCATTAACTTTAACTTCATATATTTTCTATTTTGGACTAGGTGTCCTTCCTGGCCTGCTGCTTCCACAGGTGATGGATTAGGTGCGTGGGTTCAGCTTCCTTATTGTAAGATCTTTTCTTTCCTTTCCCACATTTGTAGACACAGTTGTTGCAAATATTCTTCTACTTAGCACATTTATCTTACCTGTTTTGTCCTATTTTCTTTAGATTCCTGAGCCTTTACTTAATATTTTCCTGAATTAAAAATGGAAATGTGCATATCAACTATCAGAGATGCTGGAACATAAAAAGTAATAAAGTGAAGCTATTTGTGGGCTATTACTTCACTGAGTTGGATTCTTCTCTTATTCCCACTGAGTATTTCAGTGGATTTCTGAACTGAAGAATAAACTAATTCATAATTCATATGAACTAATGAATAAACTCATTCATAATTCATAACCTAATAAACTAATTCATAATTCCCATGATACATTGCAACAAGAAGAACTCCTTTCATCTTTTAACTTTTTGTGTTACCGCATTTAGTACAGGTTTTCCATCTCCAGACATGCTTACTTTACAAGTTGCAATTTTTGAATGCAGGCAGAATAAGATATATTGATGAGGGGAAAAAAGAGGGAGTGAGATATCAAGATGGACTACAAAAAGTATTATATCCTCCCTACAAAATAAGTATCTCTGTTGTGGAGGAATAAGTACACAGTTTTAAGGTAGACTTTGGGTCTTTAAGACAAGTACTAAAATTTATGTTTTTTTTTTATTCAGTCCTGCTGATGGTCAGCTTTTCTCAGAAAACATAATGATGTAATGTATCAATCCAGATCCATGATCAAGGTGAACTCTTTCATGATTATTTTTTGTTATGAAAAAAATGAATTATTCTGCACAGAGAGAGAATATTATAAAAATCTTCCAAATATACATCATTCAAATGATAAACATTCTTCTAAACTTGTTTGATATCTTTTTAATATCTTCTTTGTTTCCTCACATGTTTTTTTCTTTTGGTGATAAAATGTTTCAAAAATATCTCAGACTTTATGGCCTTCCACTTTTCATATGTAAATGTAATATCATCATGCATAGCTAAAAATGTATAATAATTCCTTAATATCCAATCTATACAGTAAACTTTTGATAGAATTTAAGTTTTTTCAGAGGTTGGTGCAAAGTGATTTAAATCGAGATGTTTAGAGTTCTAATGAGGGCAATGTCTGTTTTGTTTGACAGCCAGGGTGAATCATTTTTTAGCATCCTCCTTGTCTATAGGACAACATTATTTTCTGGGCTATTAATAAGATGAAATAAGTGTGAATTATGGCAAAAAATTTGCAGGGTGAGAATTTTATGTTTCTGAATTTCATATATGTAGAATTATGAAAGAAAAATTCAAAAAAATATAAAATCTAAAAGGAAAATAATGGATAGTTTTAATTGCAGTATCTTTTTAAAAAGGAAAAATATATGATGTATGGATTTGTTATATTTATAAATATTACATTTTTTGTTTTCAGCCTTAACTTATGCGAATTTATCAATCACTTTATCAAAGTTGATCTTCTTCATGTACTATAGCTATTATAACCAGATTTGTCCTTCTTCTTTCTCTCCTTGTTGGTGAAAGAATACTTATTATTAATTTTAGTTTTGAAAATGTTCTATTACACGAAGAAACAAGGAATACAAATTATTAACAAAGGTCTTCAATATAAAGATGAGTTTTGCAGAAGTTTATAAATATCCTATTTGAAATACATATTATAATATTGTTTTCTTTCTTGCTCTTACAAAATTTCCCATAAAACATCTTCAACAGAAAATACACCATGAATTTTGATATTTATTAAAATATTGTTACTTTTTTGTCTTTTATAAAAATTGTAGAAACAGCTGAATAATAACAAATATTGGCATTATTATTTCATCAATTTAGAATGAGTATCCATTTATTAAACAGAACAATCTAGGCAATAAACCATCCCACTTTTAAAAATCTTTGACGATATAAGATGAGCACCTTTTTCAGTTCTCTTGGTCTTCTTCTTAGCAACTTGATTCTACTTTTCTTTGGAAGGATCCCTTCCCTTAATGTTGTGGCTGCATAATGTCCCACTCCACAGTTTCCATGTACTAATTTTCAAAGATTGATTTCGGCTTAGTGGTCCACTGTATATTTTTTTCAAGACTAATTCTGGCTACTTGCAAATACATTTTGCTTCTGATTAACCTCATTTAAATCTTTACATTAGGGGAAAAAGATAACTCATAAAAGAAAAATTGCATACAGTTCTTGCACACAGAATTATATGCTTTTGGGGTTAAAGATACAAGATGAATTTAAGGAAGGTCAAACGATTATGAATTCTTACAAATTTCCTCTCAAGATGAACATGTGTAGGTGAATCTCTTTGCATTTGGGGTTGACTATATAACTAGGGATTCTTTGAATTAAATTTCCCATAGAATATAATGTTGATTAAATGATAAGTAATACAAACTTGCAAGTTGTAACTGACAGATGTATTATTAAAACAACATTAATCACAGCAATTGTTTATAACTTAGGTTAACAAATATATCTTCTGATATGTTTTAGCATTGTCAGCTAGTATGAAAATAAGAAACAGACATTTAGTCAGTTTTATTATTGTTTTAAATTTCTCCACATAAAATACACCCCCTTATTGCCTATACCCAGAGTAGACTACTAGTATTCTACTACCTCCTACTAATCTACTCTTGGCATACAATCGGATGAGGGTCCATAAGCCTTCCCTTGGTTTTACTGTGAGAAACTAGGAAAGACTGAATTAGGACAGCTAGTGGGTGTCTCATCAGCTCTTGTAAAACTTGCTGTTGCTGTCTTGAATCTCTCGTGCATTATTAAGTCCACTTCTTACACTGAACCTAGACTTTGAAAAACACAAATCTGTTCACAAATCTTCTGGTCACTTCCCTCTGCCTGGAGCAAAAAGTTTTGAACTCCTTAGCACAGTATCTCCCCTGACTTCTCAACTCCTTACACTAAATCTCCACTTACTCCCTCCCCTACCAAGCACAATCCTTCCGTCTGCCAGAACCCGCCAAGTTCATTCATATCGATGAGTCTTTGCATGGGCTGCTGGCTTTCATTTACTAAGAAACTTCCTAATTTTGTGGCAGGGCTAAGAAAATTATTTTTCAAATTTAAGACTCAGAAAAGACTCCTATTTGAGGAAATTCTTGACTCATATCACATAGAATACTTTTATCTGGGTCCACAAATTTAGAATCATTTCTTATTCTGCTTTAAATCTTTAGTATTAAGAATATGTATACCACATGTGCAAGAAATGCTTTTTGTTTCAAAAAATATGAAAAGGGATTCTGTTCAAGCAAAACACATTTAGATTTTTTGAGGGTATTCTTTTTTTTTTTTAATTATACTTGAAGTTTTAGGGTACATGTGCACAATGTGCAGGTTTGTTACATATGTATACATGTGCCATGTTGGTGTGCTGCACCTATTAACTGGTCATTTAACATTAGGTATATCTCCTAATGCTATCCCTCCCCTCTCCCCCCACCCCACAACAGGCCCCATGGAATACTATGCAGCCATAAAAAATGATGAGTTCACGTCCTTTGCAGGGACATGGATGAAGCTGGAAACCATCATTCTCAGCAAACTATCGCAAGGACAAAAAACCAAACACCGCATGTTCTCACTCATAGGTGGGATTTGAACAATGAGAACACATGGACACAGGAAGGGGAACATCAAACACATTTAGATTTGTATAAAACCTTCCAGAGATTATTTCAACATGAAAATCAGTAACATCAAAAATGACTTTAGAAATGTTTTAAATATATAAGACGCACCTACTATCTTGAAAAGCTTATTTGCTATATTCTGGCTGTGCTAAATAACAGTATTCCTTCCAACTTTCTGTATCTCCCTATATTTTTTATTCATTTTTATTGCCTGTTTCTTATCATTTTCTATGTATCTGTGTTTACAGGTATATAAATAATGAGTTCCTACAAAGGAGAAATATTCCTTTTCTTTTTGAGTAAAATAATAAAATATTTAGAGATGACATGATCTAACCTATGAGATTTGCTTTAAAATAATATGCTAGAGCATAAGTGGATGAGGGTATAAATGAAACAAGATTAATTATGTGTTGACATTTATCAAAGCTGTGTGAGAGATCCGTGGGGATCCATTACATAATTTTGCATATGATTAAAATTTTTCATAAAACAAAATTTTTTAAAAAATATAAAATGGGTGTATATGTGTGGATGTATGCATGCATACATCACAAATTATGGGAAATTTACATAATATAAAGGTAATACACACACACATACACATGCAAAGAGAGAGAAAAAAAGAGAAAAAGAAAGTGCACAAGTGCAGTTTTGTGCCTAGAATTATGCTCATGACTGCAAAATTCATCATGTCTAGTACAGTGTCAATGAACAAAATCTTAGAAATCTTCAAAAATGGAGATATATACATCCTCACTACTATTTTACTTTTGTCCTCAAAACCTGTATGTTTAACTAAATCCAGGTTTAGAAAAAGAGCTTAGTCCTAAGTAGGGTGGAATTGATATAATGTGAATGAGTATATAACTTAATCTACATTCAGTATAAAGTATTTTAACGACCCCTAATGTGCACAGTGTACTTTTGCTATGTGCTGAGTTCATGGTCGGTGTCACAAGATGATAGGCTGGAAACCCAAGGAGTTCACAGAATGGTGGCACTGAAGGCATTTGGAGTCCTCCTGTCGCTTTCTCCAGAAAATATTTTCAGCATTTGCTAGTCCAACCTTGTGTGTATCTCCATCATTGTAGTGTCCTCATTGTGTTAGAGTTGTATTATGAGGTTGGTACAAGAGTAGTTGTGGTTTTTGCCATTGAAAGTAATGGAAAAACCTCAAGTACTTTTGCACCAACCTAATGTAATTAAATAGTTCACCAGAACGTGAAGTCCTTGAAGATAGGGATAATAGATTACATCATTTCCACCTTTGTTGCCAAGAATCTAGTGCATAGTATATTTGCACCAAGATGATTGAATCTATCTATCTATCTATCTATATATATATATGCACACACACGTATGTATAGATACATACACATATACATATATATACATATATCTATATAAGTATATATATATGATGTACCTTAATTTTTTACCTTACACTTTAAAGATTAGAAAGAATATGTTCAATTGCCTACACCTTCTGAGATTTAAAAATTCAAAATTTTATCACCTATAAACTACAGTTACAAATTTTATTGTAACAGCAATTATTATACTTTCTTAAGTATAACATTTAATTGTTAATTACAGAATATAGAAATTACAGGAAAGAGCATAATAAGTTACTCAAAAGTCAAAAAGGATATATATTATACCAACTTGTGTATATATATAAGTTTATGCAACAGGGAGAAATATATGTATATATGTATATTTCTCCTTTATGCAACAGGGAGAAATATGTGTGTGTATATATATACACATATATATGTAAATATATTTCTCCCTGTTGCATAAACTGTTTGCTTTTTTCTAAAAGCTCCTAACACATGAGCTTTTAACCTGTAGATAAAATATGTTTCGTGTTTCATTTTGATATTGAGCTGATATTTAATGTTTACTTTCAATGTTTTGAGTGTAAACTCTTAAGTACAATATACTACTTCTTTATTTTCAGCAAATCAACTATTACAATTATTCTTTGAATTTAAAAAATCATGTTTTCTATGTATCTTGTAGTTTTAAATACTTTATAAATCATGGGCTTTCCTGATAATTTGTTAAAAACTCTTAATCTTTTTCTCATCAATTAAGAGAAATGAACATAGATACAATATTTAGTGTGCATTGTCATGATATTCACACACATATTGCAATTCATTAATTGAAAGTCTTTGGAAATGAAGGTAAGGAAAGAACTTAAGTACCTAAACCAAAACATCTTCAACTTAACTCTAGGTAAATAGTATTAACTAAATTATTTCTTTATTACCACTTTATTATTTCAAAGATACAGGTAACTGTATTAAATAGTATTCAACAATTCTTAATTTATTCTGAATGTACACCATAACAGATATCATTATGTAGTGTTTCCTATATTCTGATAGCTATTGAATTATTATTTTATTATACATTCTTGTAAGTATACGTGTAGACATGAAAATAAACATGCACGACCTATATGACATGCTATGTTCAGTGATGACAGCTGTCTTCCCATTTTTTTGATGTGTTAAATGCAAGAGGTTTATTTCTTTTTAAAAAGTTGTTGTGGGTACATAGTAGACATATATACTTATGGAGTTCATGAGATATTTTGATACAGGAATGGAATTCATAATAATCACGTTATGAAAGATGGGTTATCCATCTTGTCAATATCTATTCTTTGTGTTACACACAATTCAGTTATACTGTTTTAGTTATTTTGAAATGTACAATTAAATTTTTACTGACTATAGGCACCCTATTGTGCTATCAAACACTAGGCCGTATTCATTCATTTGGACTATTTTTTGTACCTGTTACTAAGCCTTTTTCCAACTCCCCACTACCTTTCTCAGCCTCTGGTAGCCATCCTTCTACTCTCTATCTGCATGTGTTCAGTTGTTTGGACTTTTAGATCCCATAAATACATAAGAACATATGACATTTGTCTTTTTGTGCCAGGCTTATATTACTTAACATAATGACCTACAATTCCTTCTATGGTGTTGGAAATGACAAGGCCTCATTCTTTTATATGACTGAATAGCACATCATGTCTATACATACCACAGTTTCTTTTTCTATTTTTTTTTGTTTGTTTGTTTGTTTTGCTGAGACAGAGTCTTGCTCTGTTCCGCTAGCTGGAGTGCAATGGCACAATCTTTGCTCACTGCAGACTCCGTCTCTGGGTTCAAGCAATTATCCCTGCCTCAACTCCTGAGTAGCTGGGATTACAGGTGCCCACCACCACGCCTGGCTAATTTTTGTATTTTTTAGTAGAGACAGGGTTTTGCCATGTTGGCCAGGCTGGTCTTGAACTCCTGTCCTCAGGTGATCCACCTTCATTGGCCTCCCAAATGCTGGGATTATAGGTGTGAGCCACTGTGCCCGGCCATGTACCACAGTTTTTTTTTTTTTTCCATTCATCTGTTGATGGACACTGAGGCAGCTTCCGAGATTTGGCTTTTGTAAACAAAGCTGCAACAAGCATGGGGTTGGACATATCTCTTGCATATGTTGGTCTCCTTTCTTTTGGGTATTGTATTCAATTGGGTACTGACTTACAGTCCCATGTGGCTGGGGAGGCCTCACAATCATGGTGGAAGGCAAGGAGGAGCAAGTCACGTCTTACATGAACGGTGGCAGGCAAAGAGAGAGAGCTTGTTCAGAGGAACTCCTTTGTATAAAACCATCAGATCTTGTGAGACTTATTCACAATGCTGAGACCCACACAAGAAAGACTCACCCCTGTGATTCAATTACCTCCGACTGAGTCCCACCCATGACATGTGGGAATTGTGGGAGTTACAATTCATCAAGAGATTTGGGTGGGGACATAGCCAAACCTATCATTCTGCTCCTCATCTCTCTCAAATCTCATGTCACCAGATTTCAAAACCAATCATGCCTTCCCAACAGTCTGGCAAAGTCTTCACTCACTTCAACATTAACCCAAAAGTCCACAGTCCAAAGTCTTATCTGAGACAAGGCATGTCCCTTCCACATATGAGCCTGTGAAATCAAAAGCAAGCTAGTTACTTCCTAGATACAATTGGGGTACAGGTATTGGGTAAATACAGCCATTCCAAATGCGAGAAATTGGCCAAAACAAAAGGGCTACAGGGTCCATGCAACTCCAAAATCCAGCTGGGTAGTCAAATCTTAAAGGTCCAAAATAATCTCCTTTGACTCCATGTCTCACATCAAGGTCATGCTGATGCAAGGGGTGGGTTCCTATAGTATTGGGAAGCACTGACTCTGTGACTTTTCAGGGTACAGCTTCCCACCTGGGTGTTTTCATGGGCTGGTATTAAGTGTCTGTGGCTTTTCCAGGCACACAGTGCAAGCTGTCAGTGGATCTATCATTCTGGGGTCTGGAGGACAGTGGCCTTCTCTCACAGCTCCACTAGGCAGTGCCCCAGTGGGGACTCTATGTGGGAGCTTCAACCCTGCATTTCCCTTCCACACTGCCCTAGAAGAGGTTCTCCATGAAGGACTAACCCCTGCAGCAAACTTCTTCCTGGGCATCCAGGCATTTCCGTATATCCTCTGAAATCTAAGTGGGGGTTCCCAAACCTCAATTCTTGACTTCTGTACACCTGCAGGTTCAACACCATGTGGAAGCTGCCAAGACTTGAGGCTTGCACCCTCTGAAGCCACAGCCTGAGCTTTACTTTGGCCCCTTTTAGTCACAACTGGAGTGGCTGGGACTCATGCCACCAAGTTCCTAGGCTGCACACAGCACTGGGACACTGGGCCAGCCCAGAAAACCATATTTTTGTCCTAGGCCTCTGGACCTGTGATGAGACGGGCTGCAGTAAAGACCTCTCTGACATGCCCTGGAGACATTTTCCCCATTGTCTTGGGGATTGTCATTGCAGCCAGCTTAAATTTCTCCTTAGAAAATGGGATTTTCTTTTCTATCGCATTGTCCAGCTGCAAATTTTCTGAACTGTTACGCTCTGCTTCCCTTATAAAACTGAATGCTTTAACAGCACTGAAGTCACCTCTTGAAAGCTTTGTTGCTTAGAAATTTCTTCTGCCAGATATCCTAAATCATTCTCTCAAGTTCAAAGTTCCACAAATCTCTGGGGCAGGGGCAAAATGCTGCCAGACTCTTTGCTAAAACATAACAAGAGTCACCTTTGATACAGTTCCTAACAAGTTTCTCATCTCTATCTGAGACCACCACAGATTTAATCTTATTGTTCATATCATGATCAACATTTTTGTCAAAGCCATTCAACAAGTCTCTAGGAAGTTCCAAACTTTCCCACATTTTCCGGTCTTCTTCTGTGTCCTCCAAACTGTTCCAATCTCTGCCTGTTACCCAGTTCCAAAGTCACTTACACATTTTGGGTGCCCCACTCTACCGGTATCAATTTACTGTATTAGTCAGTTTTCATGCTGCTGATAAATACATACCAGAGACTGGGAAGAAAAAAGGTTTAATGGACTTACAGTTCCACGTGGCTGGGGAGACCTCACAATCAGGTGGAAGGCAAGGAGGAGCAAGTCACGTCTTACATGGATGGCGGCAGGCAAAGAGAGAGAACTTGTGCAGGGGAACTCCTCTTTGCAAAACCATCAGATCTCATGAGACTTATTCACTATCACAAGAACAGCATGAGAAAGACCTTCCCCCATGATTCAATTACCTCCATCTGGGTCCCTCCCAGACATGTGGAAATTGTGGGAGTTACAATTCAAGATGAGATTTGGGTGGGGACATAGCCAAACTATATCAGGTATATAATCAGGAGGGGATTGCTGGATCATATGGTAGTGGAACCTCCAAACATTTCTCCATAGTGATTGCACTAACTTGCATTCCTACCAACAATGTACAAGAGGGTTCTCTTTTATCCACATCCTTGCCAGTATTAGTTATTGCCTTTTTGATAAAAGCCATTTCAACTGAGATGATATCTCGTTGTATTTTTTTATTTGAATTTCTCTGATGATCAATGATGTTAAGCACTTTTTCATATGTCCATTTACCAATTGGAAGTCTTCTCTTGAGAAATGTCCATGCAAATCTTTTGTCCATCTTTTGAGCAGATTATTAGACTTTTTCCTACAGAGTTGTTTGAATTCCTTATATATTCTGGTTATTAATACCTTGTCAGATGGTAGTTTGCAAATATTTTCTCTCTTCTGCGGGTTGTCTCATCACGTCGTGGATTGTTTCTCTGCTGTGCAGAAACTTTTTAACTTGATATGAGCCCATTTGTCCATATGTGCTTTGGTTGCCTGTGCTTGTGGGGTGTTACTCAAGAAATATTCGTGCAGACCAATATACTTGATAATTTTTCCAATGTTTTCTTGTCATAGTTTCATAGTTTGAGGGCTTAGATTCAATTCTCTAATACATTTTTATTTAATTTTTATAGATGGTGAGATATAGAGGTCTAGTTTCACTCTTCTGCATATGAATTTCCCAGTTTTCCTCTTTTATTGAAGAGACTATCTTTTCCCCAGTGTACGTTCTTGGCACCTTCATTGAAAATGAGTTCACTGTATGCGGGTCAATTTGTTTCTGGGTTCTCTATTCTGTTCCTTCTGTGTGTGTGTGTGTGTGTGTGTGTGTGTGTGTGTGTGTGTGTTTTATGCCAGTATCATCCTGTTTTGTTACTGTAACTCTGTAATATAATTTGAAGTGAGGTTATATGATTTGTGCAGTTTTGTTCTTTTTGCTTAGGATAGTTTTGGCTATTGTGGATCTTTTGTGGTTTCATAACAATTTTAGGTTTTTTTTTCTATTTTTGTGAAGAATGTCATTGATAATTTTATAGGGATTGCATTGAATCCGTAGATTGTTTTTGGTGGTATAGACATTTTAATAATATTGATTATTTCAATCCCTGAACATAAAATACCTTTCCATTTTTTGGTGTCCTCCTCAATTTCTTTCATCAGTGTTTTATACTTTTCATTACAGAGATCGTTCATTTCTTTGTTGAAATTAATTCCTAGATATTTATTTTATGTGTGGCTATTGTAAATGGGATTATATTTTATTTCGTTTTTACATTGTTCACTGTTGGTATATAGAAATGCTTCTGATTTTTGTATGTTGATTTTGTATCTTGCAACTTTACTGAACCTGTTTATAAGTTTTAATAGCTTTTTAGTGGACTCTTTGGTTTGCCCAAACATAAGATCATATTAATTGCAAACAAGGATAATTTGAATTATTTCATTTTAATTTGGATGCTCTTTATTTCTTTCTCATGTCTGATTTCTCTAGCTAGGACTTCCAGTACTATGTTGAATAACAGTGGTGAAAATGGGCATTCTTGTCAGATTTTAGAGGAAAGGCTTTTATGTTTTGCCTCATTCAGTATGATACTATTCTGTATGATAGCTGTGGGTCTCATATATATGGCTTTAATTATGATGAGGTATGTTCCTTCTATACTCAGTTTTTTGAGGGTTTTGATAATGAAGAGATGTTGAATTTTATCAATGCTTTTTCAACATCAGCGGAAATGATCATGTGGGGTTTTTTCCTTCATTCTGTTGATATGATGTATCACATTGATTGATTTGTGGATTTTGAACCATCCTTGCATGCTAGTGATAAATTCCACTTGGTCGTGATGAATCATTTTTTAATTTATTGTTGAACTTGGTTTGCTTATATTTTGTTAAGGAATTTTGGATCTCTATTTATCAGGGATATTTTTGTCTGTAGTTTCCTTTCTTTCTTTTTTTTAAGTATGCCTTTGTCTGGTTTTGGTATCAGGATAATATTTGCCTTAAACTGAGTTTGGAGGTATTCCCTTCTCCTATATTTTTTGTAATTGATTGCATAGGCTCTGTATTAGTTCTTCTTTAAAAGTTTGGTAGAATTCAGCAGTAAAACCACTGGGTCCTGGGCTCTTTTTTTTTTTTTTTTTTTTTTTTTTGAGATGGAGTCTCACTCTGTCATCCAAACTGGAGTACAGTGGCACTGTCTCAGCTCATGCAGTCTCTGCCTCCCAGGTTGAAACAATTCTCCTGCCTCAGCCTCCTGAGTAGCTGGGATTACAGGGATGCACCCCCAGTGCCTGGCTAATGTTTTTGTATTTTTAGTAGACATGGAGTTTCACTATGTTGGTCAGGCTGGTCTTGAACTTCTAACCTCAGGTGATCCACCTGCGTTGGCCTCCCAATGTACTGAGGTCACAGGCATGAGCCACCGCAACCAGCCCCGGGCTTTTCTTTACTGGGAGATTTTTATTATGACTTTGATCTCATTACTTGTTATTGGTCCTTTCAGGTTTTGAATTTCTTTCTGGTTCAATCTTGATAGGTTATACATGTCTAAGACTGTGTCCATTTCTTCTAGATTTTTCAATTTACTGGTATATAGTTGCTCATAGTTGCTATTAATGATACTTTCAATGTCTGTGGTATCAGGCATAATGTCTCCTTTTTTATCTTTGATTTTTTTTTTATTTGGATAATCTCTTTTCCTTAGCCTGGTTAAAAATTTGTCTATTTTGTTTAACTTCTCAAAAACCACCTTTTTGTTTCATTGATCTTTTGTCTTGTTTTCGTCATTTCAAATTCATTTATTTCTGCTTTGAAATTTATTATTTCTTTTCTTCTACTAATGTTGGGTTTGGTTTGCTCTTGCTTATCTAGTTCTTTTACATGCATCATTAAGTTGTTTATTTGAAGTTTTTCTTCTTTTTTGATGTAGGCACTTATAGCTATAAACTTCTTTCTTATTACTTCATTTGCTGTATCCCATAGGATTTGGTAGGTTGTGTTTCCATTATCATTTATTTCAAGAAATTTTTCAATTTTCTTCTTAATTTATTTACTGACTCCCTGGTCATTCAGCAGCATACTGTCTAATTTCCATGTATTTTTATAGTTTCCAAAATTCCTCTTGTAATTGATTTCTGCTTTTATTCCATTGTGGTTATAGAAGATGCTTGATATTTTTTCAATCTTTTTGAATGTTTTAAGGCTTGTTTTTTTGAACTAACATATGGTCTATCCTTGAGAATGATCCATGTAAATGTTTATTAGATTCATTTGGTCTATAACGCAGATTAAGTCCAATGTTTCTTTGCTGGTTTTTTGTCTGGAAGATCTGTCCATTGCTGAAAGTGGGGTGTTGAAGTATCTAGCTATTATTGTATTGGGGCCTATCTCTCTCTTTAACTCTAATAATATATTTTTTAATATATGTGGGTGCTCCAGTGTTTGGTGCATATATACTTAAAATTGTTATATCCTCTTGATAAATTGAACACTTTATTATTACATAATATCCTTCTTTGCTCCTTCTTAGAGTTTTTGTCTTGAAATCTATTCTTTTTCTGATAAGAGTAGCTACTCTTGCTCTTTTTTGGTTTCCATTGGCATGGAATATCTTTCTCCATCCCTTTATTTTCAGTATATGTGTGTTTTCCTCTTTCTCCGCTCTAAGCCACCTGGAGCTGGGGGTGAATTGACACAAGAACCCTGTGGCCACCACCCCTAAGTGTGTACTGGGTCACACCTGAAGTCTGTACAGCGCTGGATCTTACCCAAGTTCTGCTGTAACCACTCCCTGGTACCACCTATGTTCACTCAAAGTGCTGGGTCTCTAGAATAAGCGTTGTAGCCATCCAGACCTATGTCCTTTCCTTCAGAGCAGTGATTTATTTCCCCTGGCCCCTGGGAAGGTCCAGAGGTTCAGTTAGGGAGCCAGACACTAGAGTCAAAAACCTTAGAAGTCGTCCTTGGGTTCTATTGTGCTGCGGCTGAATTGGCACTCAAACCACAAGACATAGTCCTTCCCACTCTTCCCTCCTCTTTCCACAGGCAGAGGAGTCTCAGTAGGTCACATGCCACCCCAATCCACTATCTCTAGGCCCAGCTGAGCCCTAGGACATGACTGGCCTGGGTGTGGCAATTCTTGTGGCCTAGACTCCCTTTCAGGTTTATTTGGAGCCACAGACCACTTTAGCCTGCGGTAGAGAGCCTTACGACAACTCAAATTCTGACCTCCGGCATCAGTCATTCTCTTCTGGCTAGGGCTGGTTTAAATGCACCCTCAGTGGACAGGCATCAGCTGAGTTTAATCTAGTTTGCTTTCTTCTATAAAGAAGGGCAGCATGGAGTTCAATGGCTCAAAATTGCTGGGTCTCCCTCTCAGGGCACAAAATCTCTCTCTAAAGAAAGCTGCTGCTGCTGGTGGGTGGGGAAAGGGTGGTGTCAGTGATTCAAGTCTGCTTTTTCTACTTCTTCAGTGCCTCTTTCAGTGATACAAAGTAAAAGCCAAGGATTATGAATGGTCACCTGATTTTTTGGTTCTTATGAAGGTGCTTTTTTGTCTGTAAATAGTTGTTAAATTAGTGTCCTTGCAGGGGATGATAGGTGGAGCCTTCTATTCTGCCATCTTGCTTCATTCTCAACCTATCCTCCCATTTAAAATTATTATGGTCTTCATTTTTGGAAACAGATGTGACAGGAATCAACAGATGTTAACGGGAAACAAGGAATTTTCCTGATGAGACAATATGGTCTTAGAACTGTTTTAGAAACCAAGTAAAGTGCAAAGTTTCGCTAGGGCCCTCAAATAAAAATGATGTAAACCAACAGATGACAGCTTAATGAGTTTAGGCAGGAGGATGGGGCTATATAGTATCAAGATAGATGATGTTGAATCTCATGGATAGATTCGGTTACTGACTCTACAGATCAATAATGGCAATCATGATGATGATTTACTGTTAGGGAAACATATTTTGGTGGTATCTCGGGCTTGTCTGACAATGCATATTCAAAAGATAGATTGAATGCCCTGGAATGTTAACCTTGTCACTGATGATTTTAGCATTTTCTTGAGATGCACTAAAAAAGACTGTTTTTTTTCCTTTTAAAATTATTTGGGCTGAATAATCATATTTAGTTATTTCAATTCTAGCTGAAGAATTTGGTATGTTTCAAAATACTACACTAAAGTTAAATTGCATTTTGTTCAAAAGGTCTCATATTAATTTTTATTATTTTAAATGAAAACTCACAGTAGCTTGGAAAATAAAGTGGTTTCACCTCTATTTAGTATACTACAAACAGTAAAAGTGATATTGAAGGATATTCATATAGTAAAATCACAAAATGATATATTGCATTATATTCAGGGAAAGCATCAGGATTGTGCGAAGTTGGACACCCTTGCATCTTTTAGGAAACAGCCATTGACATCTTTACTGTAAGAAATAATACACTTTTTTTTGGAGATGGATAAAAAAGTAATTAATCAAAATTCAATTTCAAGGCATTTGAAAGTTTCTCTGCCTTTCTCCAACATAACAAACAAAAGGATTTTCATAACTTTACTCCCGCAAGTTGTCAATTTTTTAACTATTTTTGTATATTGCTACATTTTGCATATTACTGTTATATAAAATAATATTGTGAATAATTTAAACAATTTGAATACCAAAGTTCTTTCTATTTGTCATTAAAATTAATTTTTCCTGTGTGTATTGTTCTACTCACAGAGTGATACAGAGATGTGACCTAACAGGTCTACCTACCAGGGAGGAGGCGTGGTTTTTACTGGAATATTCTGGCAGGCAAAAGTGAGTAGCTTAGTTTGAGGCCTGGAACTTCTCTATACCAGGAAGTCATTTCATTTATCTGTGCCATTGTTTTCTTATCAGCAAAATATGAACTGGGCTATCTACTTAACAGTTTTTCCATGACAAGCAAGTGAGCTGAGCCAATATGAGTAAGGGAAACAAATGCAAATCTCCAATGCCATTTCAGTGATGGATATTAACTTTCAAATGAAATACAAAAATTTACAGCATTTCCTCAATTCAATTTGATATCATTGAAACAGTCTTTATTTTTCATAATGAAATACTCAATGATTTATTATAATATAATCCTTAATTGTGTTTCATGTCTTTGAAATGACAACAATTTTACTCTTTCATGACAAAAATGTTTATTACTTTATATATTAGCAATATCTAAAACCTCCCCATAATTTTCATTTCATCCAACCCACTCTACCACCAGATCAATGTAAGGACCCAGGTTTAGAATGAATGTATCTCCTCTTATTCCCTTATTTATGCCATTCCATGACCCACCAAACATACATTTCATTGATTCTACATACCACTTTCTTTTTCAACTCCTCTTCAACATTTTGATGGTTTTTCTCTCTTCCTTACTAGATTTAATGGTATAGTTAGTCACGACAGTCATTCTCTTGCTTACATTCTCAAATCTCCTTTGTCTCTTGGTTTCAAACATTCATTTTGAAACACTTGATTAATTTCACCCCCTGACTATTTCATGCCTGTATTGCATGTAGCTGAATGCGACTGAAGAGTAGTGTGCCAGCAGGTAATTCTAATACCCCTTTTCTAATCTTTTATTCTCTTTTTAAATATTCCCAAAACACCTATTGCCTTTAACATATTACATCATTTACCTACTGCATCTACTATTTACTAGGATGCATGTCCTTACAAGGCTAGGATCTTTGATGTTTTTTCCACTGATATATCTCAAGTGCCTGATATATTAAACATTCAAATATGTTTGTTGGATATATGTTGTTCAATATTTATGTCCTTATCTTCAGATTGTCTATATGATTTAGAGTTTCCAGAAAACTGGTTAACTTTGCATCCACTGACAATGGAAAGACCACATTTCTCCTCCTGTGCAAAGGGTTATATGTGTTACAGATAACATGTTGATTCATTTTTCTATCTCATTCCCATTCTCTATTCTAGGTGAGTATAATGCTAGTAAAAACTCTAACAAAGTAATTATAATGTGTTCCGGACAGGATCTCTCCTTTTGGCTTTCTCCCTGCTTCTGAAACACATCCCTTTCCAGGCATGCATGCTTTCTGAGGCAGACAAAAGAAGAGTTGTTCAAGGTATGTCAAGATGAAATGTCAGTTTACTGAATTGCAGTTTCTACCTTTTTTCCTATAAAACACTTCTCAATTAAATGCTTAGCTTTCAGTGTCAATAAATCTGATATTATAATTGCTACAATCCTAATACATTTCTAAGTGCCTCTATATCATATTTTTTCTTTTCTTTTCTTTTTTTGTTCTTTTGAGACAGAGTATCACTCTGTCACCCAGGCTGGAGTGCAGTGGCGTGGTCTCGGCTCACTGCAACCTCCATCTCCTGGGTACAAGTGATTCTCCCACCTCAGCCTCCTCAGTAGCTGGGACAACAGGCATGCATCACCTTGCCAAACTATTTTTTTTGTATTTTTAGTAGAAACTGAGTTGCGCTATGTTGGCCAGCATGGTCTCGAATTCCTGGCCTCAAGTGATTTGCCCAAGTCAGCCTCCCAAAGTGCTGGGATTAGAGGCAGGAGCCACTGCACGTGGCTAAACGCCACTATATCATTTTCTTACTTTAAAAAATTGATTTGGGGGACACATAAAATCCTTGGTTATTCACATAGTGAGGGGACAATTTTGCTTCTATTTCTTACTTTACAGATAAGGAAACTGAGGCCGTGAAAAATTAGGAAATTTGTACAAGGTCACAAATATAAAGCACTTTTTACTTTGAAATGGTTCTTGAGACTTTTCTTTTTAGAAGCTTAATATAAACATTTCACACACGCAGGAAATTATACCTTCATATCTCTTTGGGGAAAGAAAAAATTACAATAGAAAATATTTCTCATTAAGATAGCCTTGATTCTATTTGACACTTTAACTGTACTATCTTTATCGTGTATAATAGATGGATTATGTAATTACATTACTCTATAGATTCTATTAGAATAGGCAGACATTTGAATTTGGGAAACCAATCAGGCTTAATTAGAAGAACTTAATTGAAATAGCCTGAGGAAATGAAAAATAGAATTTCTTTTACGTTAAGTCACAGATTACAAAATTATTATCTACATTGTTAAGGCTTTTTTTAAAAAAATTATTTTATTCAGATTATAATATACACTACTACATTTTAAGCCCTATAGCCTGTCATAGTTTTCTTCCTTGTTACCTGATGTGGTAATTCTCCTTCTTTAATGCAGTTAATAAAAAGGTCGAGATTCCCTAGTTCCTTCCTATGCTCTTCTTTATTATGATACCCCATCACCTGAGACTGGAAGCTAAATGAACTTCACCTTTCAGATTTTTCTTCACCTGAGAATGTACATCATATGGTAATGGGCCAGCCCACTGTGTCTGTTGGATCTGTGACCGCAGCTGTGATTATTCATCTTAATTTGCTTGTAAAAGATGCTGATTATTTCATAAGGCATTCACTTATAAAATGGAAACCAAAGCAAGCAGAAGCAGGGTTTTGTTGACACGTTTTAAAGTACAGAAATAATTCCAATTGAAATGTTAATTAAAATAATATATCATGTCTTTTAAAAACTCAGATGTTCCAGGTTTATTTGAGATGGTCTTCAGTCCTTGGAAAAATATGTATAGCTCCATCAAATTTGGTTTCTTATTATATCAAAGAAAGGAACATAGTCAATGAAACTTAAGCTCAGATACGTGTGTGACATACGTACAATGTCAGATCTAGAAAAGTCCATATTTAAAAAATATATATAGCTACTTTGGAATAAATAAAGAAAAAGCTCTATGCTTTAATAGATAACATCTAGTGAGCACTGACTATATCTTATATTAATAACTCATTTTCTTATCAAACCATCTATGTTAGGAAATTGAGACTTTAACTTTTTGAAAATATTATGATATGGCTAAAGTCTGTAACCAGAAAGTCTGAATCCAGAACCCATTGCTTAATTGCTTGTGTTACTTGCCTTTCGACTAGAAGCTTATTGATTCTGATATTGCAAAACTCGATATTCATTTTCAGATTGCAAAGATGTCTATTTTTCTCAAAGTCTTTTATCTGAGTTTCACATGTTTAAGACGGTTCCAGAAATAAAATGATGTTTTGTTTCAGAGTGTTTTTAAATGTATATATTTATTCCTAACTGACATTAACAAATAATTGTATTGGTAATGTCTTGTGATTAGTGGCACTGTTGAACAATGTTTGGACTATTTTTTTACCAGGGATGCATAAAATACTTAGAATTTAATTAATTGAAATGAAAAAAATATTTTTCTTAGTGTATAATGCCTAAAAGTTTATTATTGTCTAGAAATTTTGTAAAAAATGTATTTTAAAATATTAACCATTTAGTAATCTTCATAGATTAATTAACCTAATGGTTTAAGAAAGTGCATAGTTGCTTAACTACTTTAAAGGTTACTTCAGACACAAGCTAGTTCAGAATAAGTTTATGAATTAAATCTCTTTCTAAAACATAAAGTCCTGGGAAGTAAGCCAAGGTCAGTTTCTTGAAGCTAACCAAGTAGGCTAATAATAAGAACTCTTACATTAGCCAAACTGAATTATTCAGATGTAACCAGTAGTGTCTAAAATTTCCAAATTTCTTGGAACAACATCAATGTGATATTATGCTCTAATGTCTGGCTAGCTTCTGGAAAGATTTACTACATATCCATACTCTTTGGTTATTGCATTCTTAACAGGTGAATAGCATTTCTGATAGGACAAGATATTGGTCCATCCTGAAGGAGAGAAGAGGATTATTGCTACCACATGAAAACAAAGAGAAATAGATGGGTAATTTTCAGTGGGTTCGTTGCATTATGTAAACCTATTTAAGCACTTATTCTTATTACACCTTAAATGTATTTATTTTTAAAGCACATAAGAATCAAATTCCTTCTCCCTAATCTTTGTGATTCTCATGAAGTACTTCTGAGATGTGAATCAGGACTTTGCATTCTTAGCAAGCATCCAGGTGATTCTGTCGCAGATGAGTCACACATTGTATTTTTAGAAACACTGAGAGTAGCTGTGTTTTCCAATACACATAACTGTAAGTTTTCAGCAAGACTTGGTAGTGGGAGGCATTTAGTTTAAATGGGTAATGTGTTAAGGGATAAGCCTGCCCTAATATTTGGAGTGGCTGAATTGGTTAACAATATTCTATCAGGGAAAATTTCTTTACTTGACCTTCATTTTCACCTTTGATATGTATATACAGGTTAAGAGTAAGAATGGTGATTTGAATCCAATTAATGTGCATTTGCAAAGATTTAGATGATAAGAAGAGAATGTACCTTGACCTTGGACTAGAGAAGGAACGGAAATGTTATAGAAAAAATGAAAGGGTTATACAAGGAAACTTAATCCTAGGTAGAGCTTTACCCATGGGACTCAGCCTGGAAGGGAATAACTGAAACTGAGACTTAGAGGAAATTGAAGCTTGTAGCAGATTTGTGCCCAGGATAATGGCATGATTCTAAAGATTCCGCTTGCACAAACAGAGTAAATAAAACCTGGGCACTTTGGCTCACACCTGTAATCCCAGCACTTTGGGAGGCTGAGGTGGGCAGATCAAGAGGTCAAGAGATCGAGACCATCCTGGCCAACATGGTGAAACCCCATCTCTACGAAAAACACAAAAATTAGCTGGGCGTGGTGGTATGCACCTGTAGTCTCAGCTACTCGGGAGGCTGAGGCAGGAGAATCATTTGAACCCGGAAGGCAGAGGTTGCAGTGATCCAAGAGTAAGTAAAACCTAGGCACTTTGGCTCACGCCTGTAATCCCAGCACTTTGGGAGGCTGAGGTGGGCAGATCAAGAGGTCAAGAGATCGAGACCATCCTGGCCAACATGGTGAAACCTCATCTCTACTAAAAACACAAAAATTAGCTGGGCGTGGTGGTATGCACCTGTAGTCTCAACTACTCAGGAGGCTGAGGCAGGAGAATCATTTGAACCCAGAAGACGGAGGTTGCAGTGAGTCAAGATTACACCACTGCACTTTAGCCTGATGACAGAACGAGACTCCGTCTAAAAAACAAACAAAAAAAAGGCCGGGCCCAGTGGCTCACGCTTGTAATCCCAGCCCTTTGGGAGGCCGAGACGGGTGGATCACGAGGTCAGGAGATCGAGACCATCCTGGCTAACATGATGAAACCCCGTCTGTACTAAAAATACAAAAAATTAGCCGGGCGTGGTGGCGGGCGCCTGTAGTCCCAGCTACTCGGGAGGCTGAGGCAGGAGAATGGCGTGAACCCGGGAGGCTGAGCTTGCAGTGAGCCGAGATCAGGCCACTGCACTCCAGCCTGGGCGACCGAGCAAGACTCTGTCTCAAAAAAAAAAAAAAAAGTGTATAAAAGGAGGTGAAAAATTAGTGGGTTTAAAATTTTTTTTTTCTTAACAGTCTATCTCAAATGTCATTTATTCCAAGACCTAAAGGAAAAAAAGAGGAGCAAGATATACAAAAATCAGAGCAGACCATTCCAAACAGCTGTAATAAGGTAATAGATAGTACAATGACCCATAGAGAAAGTGAGAAAAAAAATCAAGATGCTTAAACATCCTGAAAGAAGCAAGGTTAGGTAATCAGGCAAGTATCAAATGATAGAGGACTTTTTTCTTTTTTCTTTTTTTTTTTTTAGAAAAAGTAAGTAGTTTGAATTTTATTCTAAGTGTGAGTAATTCTTTTGGAAAATTATAAGTAGGGGTGCTTATAACTCCAGATCTCTGTGGCATCCAAATGTAAAATTTTATTTCTTGCTCAATTACTTGTCAGCTGAAGATCGACTATAATTATGCCACCTGTCT
This sequence comes from Gorilla gorilla gorilla, assembly GCF_029281585.2. Classification (NCBI taxonomy): domain Eukaryota; kingdom Metazoa; phylum Chordata; class Mammalia; order Primates; family Hominidae; genus Gorilla; species Gorilla gorilla. Next base: position 23,785,849 of record NC_073246.2, read on the forward strand.
TCTTTAGTTTTGAATGCAGGTTGCAGAAATGCTTCTCTCTGAGATAAGACATTCTCATGGAAAAGGAGAAAAGAAAAAGAAAATAGAATTGCAAAAGCACAAGATGGTTTAAAACTTCTACTTAGATGATTTAAACATGGCATATATCATGTCTGATCACCCTCCATTGGTTAAAGCAAGTCCTGATAATCCAAATGTTTTGGGAGGGCCATCATCTTCTTACAGGAAGGGTCAGTGAATAATTGGGGACAATATTTTCTTCTTTATCAAAAACACCCACGACATCATTGAATTTGAAGCTATATAGACAAGTGAATAAATAAATAAACAAGCTGAATGGAGATAGAAAAAAAGAGGAAAATCCAGAAAAAGACCAAAGAGCTCCTCTGTATTTAGAGGCAAAGTGGTGGAGGAGGAGTTCGCAAAGATGATTGAGGAGAAAAATCCAGTGTAGTAGCAAGGAAAAACAAAAAAAAATCTGCCATGGAGAAAAAGAAAATGTTTCCACAAAAAGAAGATTAACCATGTGGAATGGAGCTGAGAAATAAAATAAGGTAAAAGACATGAAACAATTAGATCTGTATTTGGCAACATTGTATTTGAAATGGCAACAATACGTTTATCCTGTTGGTATAATTTTTTTCCACCAGCAAATATTGTGTACTGGGTAAGGAGATGTAGGATAAAGGAAAATGATCTCAAAGAAGATGGGGGTGAGTTAGGGAGTAGATGGTAGCTGAAAACAACCCAGAGAGTCAACGATAGTGGTGATAGTCGCGCATATTATTGAATATATGGTTTAGGCTGTGGAGAAAGTAAAGTGAGATTTCAGGGGATAAAATATTCCAGGAAATAATAAAAGTTAAGGGATGGGAAGGGTTTCAGTTTCTTATATAAAGTTAAAGCCCCAATATTAAGCCGGCAGCCCACATGAGTTTGATATTAATCAGAATAGTGACAACAGTTGAAGTGAGAAAGTCTTTAAAGTAGATCTGTAAGTTCCTGGTGAATGAAGAGGTAGGACCACAAGGTTGGCAACTAAAGATGTTGTGTAGTGTGTGCACATATGTGTGTTTATGAGTAATCATGCCATTATTCTATATCACAGAATATTTACATATTAAATATAATGAGGTACCTTGGCAGTTATAACTGGTTTATGTGTTTCATTTGTTGAGAAATGTTGAAGGTACAATTCAGAATGCTGGAAATATTTATAACGGCAATCCCTCTACATCTTAAAGTTAGATGGTATGAACTTTCCCAATTCATTAAGTGATGTTCAGCAAGATTTTGCACTGCTTTTTAATGGCAATTTGCATCATAAAGGAAAGAATAGGAGTACGTTAATTGGTTCAAGAATTATTTTCCTAAGTAACTGCACTCATTTCCATTTTGGAGTGAGGCTCCAAAACTGAACTCAAGCTCTCTATGTCCTAGGTGACCTTGTTAGAATGCATGGTTATAATTATACTGAATAATCAATGGAAAAACAGGAAACTTCAAAGGCTAATGAATAGAATGCTCTATAGTATTTAAGGTTTTAAAAAAATGAGTAGCTTTTCATTTATTTTCTTTGTGCTTTTTGCAAAACTAATTCTCACATTTCACCTGCATGAACTCTAACTGGGGCATATGATATTCTGTTGATCATATAGGCTCGTCCCATTAATAACTCTATTGCTCACAAATTTATAGATTTCCATTTTCACCCACCACTTATCACTATTTGTTTTTTAAATAACTTTTATGTGATGCAAATTGCTTTTATGCTTCATCAAGACTGAAATCCTAAATAAAATAGTATTTTGTGATTTTATGTTAGAACACTTCATTGTCTTTGATCATATCCTCCGCCCTAATCTATTACTACCATCTAATCTAATCTACTACTAATCTAACATTAAAAACAAAAAAGTAAGAATTATCATTTTTCATTTACACTTAAAAATCCCTTTGGATTAACTATAATATTTGTCCTATTTTTAAAAAGTGCTTGCTCAAAAATATAGTTCAGAAAATTATGGTCTTAATAATTTATTAAACAAATTATCTCTAACAACCAGATAGGAAGAATAAGTTCTATTGCTGTATACCATTGCAGGATGACTATAGTTAACAAAAATATATTATATAGTTTTAAGATAGCTAGAAGGAGGATATTGAATATCCCTAACACAAATAAATGATAAAAGTTTAAGCTGATAGATATGTAAGTTAATCCTTATCTTCTCACTATACATTATGCGTATTGAAACATCACTAATACCCCAGAAATATGTACAATTATTATTTGCCAATAAAAGAAGATAAACAAAAACTAACACATGCTTAAAATAAAAAAAAAACATACTCTTCAAAGATAATAGTTCATTCAAATTCTTCAGAATATACCTTTCATTGCTATCAAAACAACAGATTTAAAGGACACTTGTTGGAATTCAGGCTGTTTACTGAATATAAGTACTTTCTTTTTTTTTCTTTTTTTTTTTTTTGTTGAGACAGAGTTTTGCTGTTGTCGCCCAGGCTAGAGTACAATGGCTCAGTCTCGGCTCACTGCAACCTCCGCCTCCCAGGTTCCAGTGATTCTCCTGCCTCAGCTTCCCAAGTAGCTGGGATCACAGGTGTGCGCCACCACGCCTGGCTAATTTTTGTATATTTAGTAGAGACGGTGTTTCACCATTTGGCCAGACTGGTCTCGAACTCATGACCTCAGGTGATCCACCCGTCTTGTCCTCCCAAAGTGCTGGGATTACAGGCCTGAGCCACCGCGCCTGGCTGAATATAAGTACTTTCTTAACAGATCTGAGTAGTTTTTAAATCTGTGCATGTGGATGATAGTAGGAAACAAATAATAAAATGTTTTAGTGAATAATGTAGAAAAATCTAAATCCACAGAACACTTGGTAAATAGCCCTGTTAATATAAAAATTTAGGGGAAAAAACTGGAAATAAAATAAAAAGAACATCTATTTACTAGATCACAAGTATCCTGTGAAAACCCAGTAGCTAAATTACCAGACTTTAAGCTGTGATTTTAGGGGATTTGGTTTCCGTCATTCTCTTGGTTCCTCAGGCCCACCAAGTTTCTGGCACCCTGGGCCCTGCTTTTGTAGCCATTGCGACTTGTGTTTCCGCCCCCTCTCTCCACCTTTCTTGAAGTGGTCATCTATTTAAAATGAACTTACCGAGTGCCTAATTTTTTCCAGGCAATTGTGCTAAGCACAGTGTTAAGATTCGCTAACTCCCATGAGGCATCAGTTCTTTGAGAATGTGTTTTCTTCAATTGCCTGGACATGGGCAGCTTCTCCTCCCCTTACAGTCAGAAATCTTGGAGAAAAGCCTTTAAACTTCCTGCGATGATAGATGACCACAGAGCACTGGACTTGAGAACACAGATTTTGAAAATAGAAAACTCTGCGATTGAATCTTCATGTAGTTTTGTAATGTGTCAATGTAGCTACACTGAAATACGTTTTTTATTTCCTTTTCTGTATGTTTCTGGCTAATTGGATCACAGAAGAGACTGTTGGGAGAGATTCAGAGGGCGAAAGTGAAGGGGCAGCCATTCTGTAGCTCTCCACTGTGTCACTCACTTGCTTGTTTCCTTACTTTGAGGCAGTGGCCAAGCCTGCAAAGGTTCCACCTTCCTTTTGTTCCTCTTTTGGCTTCATAAACTCCTGTGTCAGTTGTGTGTGTTAGGTCTGGCTTATGCAGAACACCCATACCAATGAGGTTCAGAGGCAGTAACAACTGACCTAGCGTTTAGCCTGCTCTCATTTGCTACAGCTTGCACTTTTGGGTTTCATTTACTGCTTGCTCTCACCCATCTAACATCTATCCCTCCTTCCCTGCTGCCTGTGTCCTGTGTACTTCAAGGTCCAACATCAAATACAAAGACAGAAGATTTACAGATACTACTTAACCAGTTTGCATATGGTCAAGCCTCTGAAAATACTGCATGAGGTCAAATCTCTATTGATTTATCTATTTCTGGTTCTCTGACTGAACACTGAGTGATATGCTTGATATCACCAATGACTAGCTAAGTGATTTGGGAGTAATAAGTGATTTATCTTCATTAAATCTGTTTTATTTACTACAAAGTAGGAGTTTTGTGTGAAATAAAAATTAATGTAGGTACTGCACTTAGCAAGAGATCAAACATGTTATAAACACTCAATCAATAGTATCAGTTATCATTACTCTGTCCTAACAACTATCGTGTTTTCATTCTCTTTGCTATTGGACTAAATACAAAACAAAATACAACAACAGAAAAAAATAAACAACCAACAAATACACAAAGAAATTACTACTATTCCCCAATGGCAACTTAATCTTATTATTTCCTTCCAAGAGCCTGCAAAACAAGAAAAATAAAAACATCTATTAGATTCAGTATTTATCTCAAGCTCATTACACATAAACAAATTGTCCCTAATAATCAATATGGGAAGCATGCTTCTACAGAAAACATTTGAATTATTTAAATAGCATTGGTTTTTGCCTATGTGATTCTTGTTGTAAGAACATTCCTTGCATTAGTTTGAAAATAGAAACATCTAGAAAATCTACTAGATGATATTTAGTGTTTTTTTAGTATTTCTTAGTTTCTCAAGTCATGGAAAAAAGCATGTTTTAATGTTTTTAACATGGGATAAAGTTGACTTGGTTCCAGAAACCAATTAATTACATGGGAAAAGACAGAAAAATTAAAAATTGTGAAAATGAAAAATAATTTTTACATTACTATATATATAAAAAATCATACTTAGGGACATAGAACCTGTACAATGGAGAAAATCATTAGTTGCCTAAAACAGTTAAATGTCCATATCTTTCTGTGGCTCTGATTTATTAGATATAAAATGGTGCATTTATTAAAATATCCTTGGAAGTGTCAAAATATTATAAAAACATTATAATAAAGGTGATATATCCTGAATATAATTTAATAAAATTTATAAATTTATTAACCTATATATTGTATGTATACAAAAGATATATACAGAGAGAGAAAGAGCTATAGAGAGAAGAAATAAGAACACTCAAACATAGCTGATAGAAATGTAAATTGGTGTAGCTTTTAAAAAGTTAAGGAAGAAAATGTTTTAGTATATATTAAAACAAATGTGTATACATTTGAATTAAGCAATTTCATTTTCTGGAGTTAAGACAAAGACACATTTCCAACAATATGAAAATGCACCTGCAGCAGGTTGTTCATTGTTTTTAATAGCAAGATGTTTGGTGAAGATGCATTCATACACATAAGAGATTGACTGAATACACTATTACAATTACACACTGAAGTCTATGTTTCTGATTTAAGAAAACTTTGGGAGGCCGAGGCGGGTGGATCATGAGGTCAGGAGATCGAGACCATCCTGGCTAATACAGTGAAACCCCCTCTCTACCAAAAATACAAAAAATTACCCATGGTGGCGGGCGCCTGTAGTCCCAGCTACTCGGGAGGCGGAGGCAGGAGAATGGTGTGAACCTGGGAGGCGGAGCTTGCAGTGAGCCTAGATCACGCCACTGTACTCCAGCGTGGGCGACAGAGACTCTGTCTCCAAAAAAAAAAAAAAAAAAAAAAAGAGAAGAAAACAAAAACTGAGGGATATCTGTTTTGCCAATAGTGGAAAAACAGTCATACAATGTTAAGTGAAAAAAAACCTTATAGCGTATATATAGTGTGCTATCATATGTGTAAAAGAAAGAGGAGTAATAGGAAATATACATATATTTGCTTATTTTTGCAAAACAAAACCCAGGAATGATAAATCTAAAACTAATGATATTGCCCATATTAGTGGGTTGAATAGTGTCCCCCAAAATTCATGTCTACTGCAAACCTATGAATGTCATCTTATTTGAAAATAAGGTCTTTGTACATACGGTCACGTTAAGATGAAGTCATATTGGATTAGAGTAGGCCTTAAGTCCTTATTTTTGCTATAACTTTTTAGAGTAGCAGTATAGAGTAGTAGCAGAGTAGTAGAGTAGAGGTTCTTTTTGTGTATTTATTTTTTTTAGGAGAAGAAGACTTAGAGACACAGACATACAGAGGGAAGAAGGCCATGGAAAGACAAAGGCAAAGATTGGAGTTGTACTGCCACAAGCCCAAGAATGCGGAAACCACCAGGAGCTAGAAGAAACAAGCAAGGATTCTTCCCTGGATTGATCTTTCAAAGGGAGCGCAGCCCTGCTGACACTTTAATTTCAGACTTCTAGGCTGCAGAACCATGAAAGAATAAATTTCCTTTGTTTCAAGCCACGCTGCTTCTGTTGTTTTCTTATGGCAGTCCTGGGAAACTAATATATCTATTCATACATAGAAATGGAAATGGGGAGAAATGGTGTTAAAGAAAGAGTGAGCTTCTTAGACTCCCCTTTTTGGTATAGGTTTTACTTTTGGACCCATGTTAATATTTTACATAATTAATAAAATAAAATTAAGAAGTTTGAGGGAAACATCTTTAAAATGAAAAACAAACCAACAAACAAATGAACCTAACAGTATTTCCATTCAACGTATTGGAAAAATGCAACCAAACTGAAGGGTGGAGCAAAGAAGGAATCCAAATAACTTGCAAACACATTAGCACAGTATTTTGACTATAATACCTTCAGTGTAAAGACAAAAAAGACTTTCTAGAAGGTTCTGTAACCTCGTTAGCAATATTTTTGTATTGGCATGGATTGATACTTTTAGAACTGCTTTCAATGTAATCTAAGACTGACAAATGAGATTATATACTGTGGACAATGGTTGCACTGTTGGAAAAGGGAGTAACCATATAAAAAGGAGTTGGGGAATAGAGCAGATCTAGTGTGGAATTTAAATTGGGAATATCAGCTTATGAAATAGATAGATACATACATGTACAGATGTATGTATACATGTATGGATCTGTGTATATTATAGACATATATTAATATATTATGTATTCTAGTGCTCTAAATATCAATTCTGAGACAACTGGAGCTATTCAAGACTTCTTCCATACACTATATGGTCAGTTTCATTTGGGTCTCAAAGTACAAGATCCGCCAGTTACTTGTTATTAATTTTTCCATGGCATAGTCACACATATTTTTACCTGCTTTGAAACAGCTTTTATGATGTTATGTTTTAAAACTTATGAAAATGAATATTTGCAGGGATAAATGATTATAAAGTATTTAAAAGTTTGATGTAATATCATCCAAATTGACAGATCATATTCGGTGAAAACATTACAGCTAATTAGAGGACAATATTTCTTAGATTTCTACCCCCAAAAAGTAATTCATTTTATCCTCCATTTTGAGTGGTGCTGAAAAAAAGTATTAAACAGAGTTCTCAAAATATGCTATAACTAGTAGAAATTATTTTTTTAATTTCTAGTGTTTTCATTTTTCAAAGTAAAATTTATTTAAAATTTATATCAAAAATTAAGATTTATCAGACTATGTCTACTTTGGCAAAATAAACTGTTTTTGTGATCATTTTGTCTTTCACTATGAGGCAAATTATTAAGGTGAGTTTTCTTTTCAGCTTATTACAATTATCCTAATAGACAGCACAGGATGCTGTCAAAGTCTTAGTTTTGAGGGTTAATATTAAATCACCATTCTTATATTTCTCTTCCTCATTAGATCAATAATGCAAAAGGTCTAATGTAATGTCAAAGGACTTGCATTCATCAAACTGGAAATACCTTGTGGCTGTTCATTAGGGTTATGCCTTCCCCGCTTTTAGAAACTATTACTGAGGGATTTTTATTCAACCAATGAATACCTATAGGATATTTTATGAACCAAGTTAGAAAATAGACTGGGGGAAATGTATGGATAATTGGTAACCGGAACAAAACAGAATAAGTCCAAGATTATGAAACATAAATTCCTTTCTGTGCTAGAATAAAAATTGTACAAATACAATATTATTCAAAACACATATACTGTAGATTTGGAGACTCTTGTTTATCACCATTTGCCTTATATAATATTTGCATTTAATAGAAACCAAATAATTTGAAATTAACTTTGTAGCCATATTTTATTAATTTTACATTTAATTTTTATTAGTTGGGTGATACTCAGTGTACTGCTTATAGTCTGAAGCAGTTTTTTGAAATCTGTATTGAAACTTTTAAAAAATATCTAGTGGAGCTTCTTTACATCATTCTTCAGTTTGCCATTTATTTTTGTCAATATGCTAACTTCTCACAAATGCTTTGCCTCGTGTTATAATAGTCCAAAAATTATCCTAATGTTTCCTTAAAAAGTAGTTTTCTAAAGAATCTGCTACATTAATAACTTCATGTAACATTTAACATGTAATTAAACAACATATTATGGATTTACTGAGTTATTGAGTTAGGAGATTTTCACTGAAATAACAAACTGTATAGCCGATTCAGTTATAGCTGGTATGTTGTAAAAGCAAGAAACAGACAGATTTATAGTCACTTAAAGTCATATAAACTGCATAATTTCTGTAATGTATAATGTTATGTAAATTGAAAGTACACACATTAAAAGATGCTTTACATCATTAATTATTAATAAAATGCAAATTAAAAACCACAATGAGATACTATGACATGCTTGTTTAAATGGCTAATATTAAAAGAGGCTATCTGAAGTATTGCAGAGAAGAGGGTGGAACTGGAACTCTGATCCTCTGACTATGTGTATGTAAAATGACACAACTACTTTAGAAAAACAGCTCAACAGCTTGTTTTGTTTTGTTTGCTAAGCATATGTCAGCCATATGGTATAGCCAGTCTACTCCTAGATATTTACCCAAAGGAATAAAAAGGAAATATATGTCCGTATATCATGTATCATTGTAAGAGATACTTGTAATAGTCAAAATCAACCTAAATGCCTATGAATAGGTGAATACATAACACATTATAATGTACCCAACAAATGGAATATTAGCAACAAAAATGGGGGAACTGCTGATAAAATCAACACCATGGATGAACCTGAAAATGTTCCTGAATAAACGAAGCCAAGACCTTCCCCTCCCCAAAAAAGAGTATGTATTAGATGATTCCATTTATACAAAACTCAACAAAAGGCAGACTAACTTGTATTGATAAAAAGCAGGCAATTATTGTTTGGGGATGGAAAGGCAAGGTAGAATGGATGAGAGGCAGGTATTACCAAGAAGCATGAGGAAATTTTGGGGGATGATGACATGTTCACTATTTTGATTGTGGGGAGTATTTCACAGTGTCAAAATTATTCAATTTTATCCTTTAAATCTTCGCAGTTGCAAAAGGTTTTACAGAACAGGTGTTATTTTAAAGCATCCTTTAAAAGAGTGTGTTTTCATTCTCTGTCGTCACGTGCCCCATGTTGGGCTCCTTGAACCACAACTCTGTCGATGCAGACCATGCCTCTCCTTCACTGCCTTATTCCAAGTCTCAACCACCACAGGCTGCTCTAGTCAAGCTCTCCTTCTTCCTTCTCAGGCATGCGTCAGACATCAATTCCCCAAATCTCCAGCTGCTGGAAACAAATATTTAAGCTTTTCAAGTGGCACTGCACCCATAGACTTTAAGCAAATGGCACACATTTTTCACCTTGTTGAAGATACGAATTTAGGTCTTTCTAATTATACCTTTTATGTTAGATATAAGTGAGTTCTCAAACTGGTTCGTAACCACCTACCTAGTTGGAAATGCAACACTTATTATTTTTTGTCTCAGACAAAGCTACTTGGAAATGCTACTTGGAAATGCAATACCTCTTATTTTTATGTCTCAGATAAAAGTGAGTTAGGAAACTTCCCTTTAACAATCTGTTACAGATATACTGACTCAAGAAATATTTATTCAATATCTACAGTATTTAAGGTAATGTACCTGGTTCTGTAGAACATAAAGAGGTAAACATATTATATCCTCAAATACCTTTAATATAATCTAATATGAAAAACTAGATATGTGGTATAATTCAGAGAGTGGCATGCTACAAAAAAAGATACAAATGAAGTGCAATGGGAAATTATAGACACAAAGGTGTCCTTTATTCTGGATTTTCAGGATTCGGGCCAGTGGAGAGAATAAGAAAGAACATTCCTGCGGAAAGCTTATGTGAGTAAAAGATGAGTAAAATATGAAGTATGATAACTTTATAAGTAAAATAATTCTTTACCACTGGTTATTTCCAATTAGAATAATAATTCAATTTTACAACTTCAGACCTCATGACTTTGGTGTTATCCAACTATCTATTAGTATGTTTCTGAATACATTTAAATGAACCAGTTGAAATATATATGTGCATATTAAATTCCAAAAATATAATAAATCACAGAGTTTCATTTACAGTTTATTAGTGAGTAGATTACCTCCTCTGCTTCCTGGCTGCTTTCATATTGATCTGAGATTTAATAGCCAGATAGAAATGATACTTACACATTGAAATTGCCCATAATAATGAGTTTTTCTTTTTGTATTCTATGAACAGCATAACAATGTCTTATGATAATTAAAATAATCTGCCATGTCATGAAAAGCACACAATTTAGAGATGACAAAACCAAAAGGAAAAAAAGTTATGTAATGAATGTATTGTAATAAAATTTTCTTAATTCTTGATCTAACTCTATGAGGATGTTTATGAAATGAGAATATGTAAATCACGCTTGAGATGCCAGGTACTTTAAGGGTAAGATTTTTCTGGTAACAATGGTTAGGTCGGGGAGGCTGTCAATCAGGAACATGCTGCACAGTAACTGATCTCTGAAGGCTCACACTTTAATGACACAACCAATAGAGTGTGTATTGGATATAAGGAAAAAGAAGAAACTATAAAATTGTGTGTGTATGTGTCTGTGTGTGTGTATTCACCTGTATCTGTGTACACACATTCTCTTATTCCCAAACAGGAAGCAATGGTCATTGTCCTGGCTCCTTGCTACTTCTTTGCACCACTCAAAAGTGCCTTCCCTCGGAATGCAGGCCACATTGTTATTTAAACTGGACTTCGCTTTCACTATCATTATCTGGCATCTTTTAACATCTTCTTCTTCTTTATCTCACTCAGTCCTTTTATTTCAAAGAAGTTCATAGAGAAGCAGTAAAATCAAACATTTAGATTTGGTGGCAGCAAAGAGGTGAGTATGATTAGCATTTTGACCTATGTAAATGACACGTTTGTTATAGCCTATCTAGGAAATTTGCCTCTCATAATAATTATTTAAAATATATCACTAGGGTTGCCATTGCTAAATTAGGCATTGTAACTTCAATTATATTTTAATTACATAACAAAATGATAAACCAATTTTAAAAACTATTGACATATAAAGTAGTATACAAAATCAACATTTTGTTTTAAATTATTTAATAAAATTTTATCATCTAGTCAATTAGTTGGCATGACGGTAATTTTTAAATATCTGATATTTTTCAAAGAAGACTATAATATTCACAGTTCTTTGTGGTTTAAAAACACTTTTATCTGTTTTTCCAGTTGAAATAATTATAGTTTAGGGCTGGGCATGGTGGCTTATGCCTGTAATCCCAGCACTTTGGGAGACTGCGGCAGGTGGATCACTTGAGGCCAGGAGTTGGAGACCAGCCTGGCCAACCTAATGAAACCCTATTTCTACAAAAAATACAAAAATTAGCCGGGTGTGGTGGTGTGCACCTGTAGTCCCAGCTACTTGGGAAGCTGAGGCAGAGAATCGTTTGAACACAGGAGGTGGAGGTTGCAGTGAGCTGAGATCATGCCACTGCACAAAACAAAACAAACAAACAAATAAAAACAAGAAAAAAAGAAATAATTATACTTTAGGATAAAGTAGGAAATGGATTTTTTTTTAATATTTGAAAAAGGGTGCTAACAAGCTCAGAGAAATTAAGAGACTTATTCAATGGTCTTCTGACTCCATGCCTTTTATTTTTTCTATAATATTTTAAACACGATGATTGATATGGTTTGGATTTGTGCCCCCAACCAAATTTCATGTTGAATTGTGATTCTCAATATTACAGGAGGGGCCTGGTGGGAGGTGACTGGATCATGGGGGTGGATTTCCTCCTTGCTGTTCTCGTGATAGTGAGTGAGTTCTCACGAGATCTAATTGTTTAAAAATGTGTAGCAGCTCCCTGCTTTGCTCTTCCTCCTGCTCCAGCCATGTAGGGCATGCCTCCTTCCTCTTCGCCTTCTGCCATGATTGTAAGTTTCCTGAGGTCTCCCCAGACATGCTTCCTATAGAGCCTGCATAACCATGAACAAATTAAACCTCTTTTCTTTATAAATTACCCAGTCTCAGGTATTTCTTTATACGGTACAATAACTGACTAATACAATGATATTTAGAAATAAGAGACATGGATATTTTGAATAGGTTGCCACGTAGTAAAACAAATTGAAAAACAAACTAAAAATATGCATTTATCTAAACAACTATAAAAGGTATACAGTCAGTAAGGAAAGTACATTTGTAAAGGAAATTAATCACTAATATGAGACTAAAATGCATGATGATAAAATGACCTCACAAAACTACAGATGAAGTAGATCTAGGAAGGTTATAATTCGCCATAAGCTTAAGAAAAATACTCACTAATCTAACTTTCTGCTGGGTATAGAGGGATTTATTTAATAAGTGCAAACATTGTGTATTTTCCTTAAGAAGTCTAATTGCTGAAGAAAGTCTAATAAATTAAAACGAGCAGTATGAAGTTAATTAAAAGCTAAATCTGGGATGCATGTGGTGGCTCACACTTATAATCTGAGCACTTTGAGAGGCTGAGGCAGGAGGGTCACTTGAGACCAAGAGTTCCAGACCAACCTGGACAACACATCAAGGCTCTGTCTCTACAAGAAATTTTTAAACAGAAAGAAAATTAGCCAGGTTTAGTGGCACAGATCTGTCATCCCAGCTATTTAGGAGCCTGAGATGGAAGACTACTTGAGCCTAGGGGGTCGAGGCTTAAGTGAACTATGATTACAACACTGAACTCCAGCCTGGGTAAGAGAGTGAGTCTCTGTCTCAAAAAAGAAAAAAAAAAAGAAGAGGTAAACTGTGAAGCTCGGAAATTGTAGCATAGAGAGAGATAAAAGTATGCTAGTATCTAGAAGTTAGAGGCTGACTTAAATCTTAAAGATCAGTGGTAGTAGGATTAGAAAAAAAATGAAAAGAAAGATGAGGTAATTCATAAAGAAAGACAAAAATGAGCAACTATGCAACACAGTGAAGAGATTAATATAAGTATAGAAAATTTATGTAGAGAGGAGATAGCTATTAAGGCCAAGTGGGTGATGGGCTTAGACAAGTATGATAGATCTGGATTTTGTGAGAAGGCTTTGCACTCTGACTCTGAATGCAGGTTTCAAATAGATACAGAAAATTTGTGAAGAGGTAAAAAGAAATCCTATACATCTACCTTGGCACTAATCAGGAACTTGATCCTTTTATTTATCTGTTGCTGGATATTTATATGTATATATTTTTTTCCATTGGGCTTACAAATTTCCATTTCTGCTATGGGCAGGGGAAGTTTGTAAAATTAAAGTTAAAAGAAATTCAGTTTGTTTTAATTTTAAAATGGTCTCCTTTGGGGGAAACGCTAAGTCTTCTAATAAGCCCTCTGCTCCTTATTATTGCTGACATGTAGAAGATTCTTATATGTCCTCATCATAATGGGACAATGGACCTATGCTCTGATTTGGATCCTTATGCTGTCCTCGGGCTCATGAATTAATACTCCTTAGCAGTAAGTGTCTTCCTGCCATCTAGGCTGCAAGAAGTGGCCACAGTCAGAGACTTCAGGGCCCTCCTAGTGGGTCCATCCCCACCATGACTCTTGCAGATCCTGTTGAATCCTGAGTACTCAAACATGTCCTTCATTCAGTATTTGTCCTAGGCTCTTTGTGATGGTTAATACTGAGTGTCAACTTTATTGGATTGAAGGATGCAAAGTCTTGTTCCTGGGTGTGTCTGTGAGGGTGTTGCCAAAGGAGATTAACATTTGAGTCAGTGGACTGGGAGAGGCAGACCCATCGTCAATCTGGGTGGGTGCCATCTAATCAGCTGCCTGTGTGGCTAGAATAAAGCTGGCAAGAGAAGATGGAGAGCAGACTTGCTGAGTCTTCCGGCCTTCATCTTTCTCTTGTGTTGCATGCTTCCTGCCTGATAAGGTTTGGCTGTGTCCCCACTCAAATCTCATCTTGAATTGTAGCTCCCATAATTCCCTTATGTTGTGGGAGGGACCCAGTGGGAGATAATTGAATTATCCATCAGTTTCCTCTATACTGTTCTCGTGGTAGTGAATAAGTCTCATGAGATCTAATGGTCGGGAAACCCCTTTTGCTTTGCTCTCATTCTTCTCTTGTCTGCCACCATTTTGAGACGTGCTTTTCACCTTTCACCATGATTGTGAGGTCTCCCCAGCAATGTGGAACTGTAAGTCCATTAAACCTCTTTCTTTTGTAAATTGCCCAGTCTAGGGTATGTCTTTATCAGCACTGTGAAAATGGACTAGAACATCAGACTCCAAGTTCTTCAGCTTTTGGACTCTTGGACTTACACCAGTGGTTTGCCAGGGGCTGTCAGGCCATTGACCACAGACTGAAGGCTGCATTGCTGGCTTCCCTACTTTTGAGATTTTGGGACTCGGACTGATCCACCACTGACTTCTTTGCTCCTCAACTTGCAGATGGCCTATCATGAGGCTTTACCTTGTGAGTGTGCGAGTCAATTCTCTTTAATAAACTCCTTTCATTTATAAATCTCTCTTATGAGTTCTGTCCCTCTAGAGAACCCTGACTAATACACTCTTTAAGCTGTAGCCTTGGTAATGGAATCAACACCTACCCTCAGTACAAAACAGACCTACCGGTTCTGAACTATGTCTACACAACACTCAAGATTTGATGCTTAACCTTATAGGTGGCATTTTCCCCCAAATTCTTAAGTCCGTCTCTGAATTTAAACAAACCAAATACTGTTTCTCTTCTAAAATTATGTAGGTATATGACTTTCTTCAAGGTGGTCCCAATTCTCTAATACAGTCAATAAGTTGGTGCTATAATAATTACTCAATATTTGATATTTTCAAAGGAGAACTTTGTTTTTTATAGTTCTTCTTGGTTTAAATACACTTTCATATACTTTTTTCTATTTTGAATAATTTTAGTTTATGATAAAGTAGGAAATGGATTTCAAAAATATTTTTATATGAACAAATAAGCAAAAGTCCTGCTAGATCCAATCTCCTTCTTACTCTGGGAACATCTTATAGCGTTGTGGCTCTTTCTCTATGAAGTTATGACCTAGATGAGAGTTGAAAAACCTCAAGTCTGACTGTGCTCTTGCTCCTTCTTTCTCTCTGCACAAACAGTTAATTTCATAGGGGCTACCACTTTGCCTTGTTCTCCTCTTTCCAAGAGATATTCACCCTTCCCACTTTTATAGGATAGACAAAAGTTCTCATTTGGACATGACTAATGGCCTACAGAATAACATGAATTATGAAAGTATTTACTATATATTAATTTAATATTTTCACAATATTATTTGTATATTAACTGACTTCTGTATGTATTTTGTTATAAAACATATATTATCTTAGCACTAGCACGAAATTCCAGGCCATAAAGGTGAAAGAGTAAATCAGATAGTCTATGTTCTTAATGAGATTACAGTAAGGCAGGAAAGAAAAATAATTGAATAGAAACTTACAAAAAAGTGTTACAAAGATTTTGAAAAAGGAGAAATCTTCAGCGGCATACAGCGGAGTAGAGAGAGCTCACCTTCAGGCCAGGGATGAAAGGGGAAACACCTGGCAACAAACCAGAAGAGCTTTGACTTCATGTGACAGTTAACAGGGACTGGCTTCATACTGGATGAAGGTATCTGATGCTACATTACGAAACTAGTCTGATGGTAGAAGATAAGTGCATTGGAGGAGAGTGTGACAAGGATAAATGATACTGTCAGAGACCTCAAATTGTTGACGTAGAAATGAATTGCAAAGAGAACATTTTGGGGGAAATGCTATCCATAAGTTTGAAAAATAATAATTACTGAAACTGGCATTTATGGCCATGGGGAAATGTCATGATAAAATGTAATCCAATAAGATACTGAGAAGTACTAAATAATTATGGCAGAAATGGAAAGCAATCTCTCTGCTGTTCTACATCAATCAGGTTTCTATAATTGTGTCTAGTTTTAGATGCTGACCTTATTTAAGAAAGGCTGAAAAAGGAGATGGTCAGAGAAGAGAAACAAAGATAATTAACCCTCTGGCAAATAGTAATATTAAATGAATTAGATTTGTTTAGCTTAGATAAAGGAAGGACAAGGGTAATCTGATTATAGAAATGACTCATACATAGAGTAATTAGGAGGGAAATGCAGTTTTCTATGTCCACACAGGACTAAACAAAAGGAAATTGACTTTAATAAAGCAGTAATTGTATTTCTAGATTTGTTTAAAAAAAAAAAACACCATTTAAACACTACTACTAATCAGCTACTGCTCTATATTTACCATGTTTGTGTAGGTTCCCACAGGACTGTCTCTTAGAGTCTCCATTAGCATCTGTCTGTGCTGACTGCTCTACTCATGTGGTTAGAGATTTAGGACTAGATGTACTCATGGGTGTGTGATTTAAACACATTTGCAACAGTTTCTTAATCTGATTTCATAGATGCGCTCTGACAAGTGATTGAAAACACTGTAACTCTGCTCTTTTAAGTCAATAGCCTCCCCATAAAGTGTGATCTAAGTTTGCAGGGAAACAGAAAAAAGATCTGCAAGTTGTTCTGTTAGTTTTTATCTTATTGCAAAAAGTGAAAATCAACTCCTTATAAATATATTATTAATCAAGAGAGTTTTTAACATATTTTTAAGAAATTTTATAACTCACTTTATGATTTTTACCTGTTTTAGTTATATGGAAAAATCTGAAGTTACTAAAAAATTAAACTAGATATTTCTAAGTGACTCGAGAAAGTTCACGATGACTGATTTTATCATTTTTTACAAATACATAGAAACTTCCTGTGTATCGAAACTTTCTGTACCCCCTTCCTATAAACTCCTATAAGTTGCCTGTCCACAAACTGTGTATGTAATCTAGGGTCAATGGAAGGAGCTTAAACTCTACCTATAAGAGAGGAACATCAATGTATTTGAGAACATAAGTTAAATCCACCACAGTACTATACATACATATATTTATGAAAAATTTTTGTGCTGTGCTAAAAAACCTATTTCTTGCATGCTCTTTTAACCTTTAAATCTATAAAGGTCCAGTGCATTAAACAAGTCATATGTGTCCAGGAGCAACAGTCAAAACGGTTATACTAGCAAGAACTTGGGAGAAGGTTGAGCTTTGAGTGTGATGTATTGTAAACAGTTAGTCTGGAAGAAAATTGGATAGCGCAAGCACAGGAAGATCAGAAGGTGGAATCACAACTTTGTTTCGAAGGCACAGGTCGCTAACACATTTGTTTGGGCTTGCTTGTTTGCTTCTTCTTATTATTTACTATGAAAAGCAGGGATGCCAAGGTGACATGTGCTTAAGAACTGTAGGTTAGGTAGTATCAGTGGTAAGCTGGTGTGAGTCCAACATTAGGATTAAGGGGGGCCGGGTGCGGTGGCTCACTCCTGTAATCCCAGCACTCTGGGAGGCCGAGGCGGGAGGATCATGAGGTCAAGAGATCGAGACCATCCTGGCTAACACGGTGAAACCCTGTCTCTACTAAAAAATACAAAAAAGTTAGCCGGCCGTGGTGGTGGGCGCCTGTTGTCCCAGCTACTCTGGAGGCTGAGGCAGGAGAATGGCGTGAACCCGGGAGGCGGAGCTTGCAGTGAGCCGAGATCGCGCCACTGCACTCCAGCCTGGGCGACAGAACGAGACTCCGTCTCAAAAAAAAAAAAAAAAAAGGAGTAAGGGAGACATTTTAATGGAGAAGTTGAGAGACATTATCATCTTACCTGTGTGAGTCAGCAGTGTATTGCAGATGACAAAGAAACATGGGTTAATGGAGACAGATGCTTTGGAGGTAAAACTCACTGGCTTAGTTGACTTAAGATGTAGGAGGTGCCATGTTCTAATACCTAAATCATGGCCTTGTCTTTCTGTTAAGAAGTTTTCTCTAAGGGTCAAATTCTTACAACCATTTACATTATAATTGCTCCTTATTATTAGATAGTACGAACATTTTAACAGAAAGTCAATTTGTTTTAATTTGTATTAAATATTATATATGTTAGCATGATATCAGTATTTTCCTAACATTTCTAAAAGGTTTAATATTTTTAAAGTACAATGTAGCCCCTGTTTTATTACTCTCATTTAAAAAATAAATCTAAAATTTTGATTGAAAATTTGAGAATTTTACTCTTCTCATTCAAAAATAACAATAAATACATTAACTCTAAGTGGGAAGTTTAAAGAGTTAATCTTTGGTGAATATAATATAAAATATGACAGCATGATTTATTATTCTTGTGGCTATTTCTCAGGTTTTTCTCAATATATTACTAACTTTTAAATAATAAAGTCAATTATAAATACTGCATTTTAAGTTGACTACAAAACTTAGCTAATTTTCTTATAAAATTTACATTTTAAAACCATAAATATGAATAAACATGTGCAAATATTTTAAAATATGCAATATTATTTAATTGTAATTATATATATTGTATACTCCAACAATATTTTAATACTTTAGAGACATAATTGTGTTATTCTAAAAATGCTTCAATTTTTCATTAATCAGGAGCAATATCATGCATATTGATGTAAGAATTTGTACATATTCACTGTTTAATAATGTATAGTACAAATTATGTACTGTTTTTATGTTACATATACCAATTTAACTATGATATAAAAACAAGCTTTTAGAGTTGAAAGTCATATCAGTTCATTTATTTATAAATATGATTTAACTGCTACCTGAAGACATTGTTTTTATTTTTGTTATTTGGTTCTTCACATAATATTTGAGGGCTTTATTTTCATATTTGTACAATATGATAAATTAGTCTAATTTTACCTCGTGTTGTAAGAAAAACTAGCTGAACATTCTCCAAATTTTTGTTTTTAATATGGGTCTTTTGGCAATAATGCAATCATTTTATTTTTCTGCACAGTGCTGGTCTGTGTAATGGATTTTAAATATTTATCAAATTAATCAATTGCTTGAATAAACAAATTCCATTAATAGCTTGAGATTTATGTGAATACCGTATGTAGATTATGAGCCTTTCATTGCCAAACCATTTTACTCATGCACCTGTATTTCTAAAATTTGTGAGCACATACTCCAATATATGTATGATTTGCTTATAGTTTATATACTTATACAACTTATACTGCCATACTGATATGTATGTATATTGCAAAAATCTACAAAAGAGAAATGAAAATTAACTAAATAAAATTAAAATGATAATGAACAAACAATAATGTCAAATGATTTGATATTTTATATCATCCATTATTTTCACAAAAATTCACAATAAAATAAATTTTGATACTTATTACTCTCAATGAAACAATCACTGACGCTTAGTGCTTAGTTCTTAACAATTTTGCTAATGATGATGGGTAAATAGTATTATTAACAAGCATCTCAAGGCATAACACACTCTCATGACATTAAATACATGTTTCCAATTAGTTTCACTTTATTTCCATTTTTGTTGTCATCCCTTGAAATCTTCTTAAATTGGCATTTGCTTTATCCTGTAGTTCTTGACAAAGTTAATATGCTCTAACTAAGAACATATATGCTCCTCCATTGCTTGTTTGCTTGTGTTTATACTGTGACCAATATTGTCAACTAATGGCTCTTTGCAGGGATATTTTTCAGCTGCTTGTTCATGTTATAAAACTTACTTTTGTTAAAATAAAATAATACTATCAGAAATTCACTAAACCTGAAATAGGAATGTTGCATGCATGATAACTTGTTAGGGGAAAAAGAAAGTAAGATTGTCACTTCTCTTTCTTTAGGGGATATTTATTTACACAATGTAGGACAACCCTCCATCTGTCTTAAGATGAAGTGAGAACATCAGTATTTATCCATATATTAAATATTATAAAAATAATATTTCTCGACATTTAAATATTATCCATTGTAACGTTTTCTTCTTATACCCCAGTGGATCATCTTGATGCATACACCTCACTTTGGAGACAACTAATTTCAGGAATACACAGGACAACTGTGCCCCTGCAAACAAGGGGTACACAAATGGTGTCTGGAGTCTTCCAAACCATATCAGGAGTATAGCTAGTAAATCAGATTTTGGTAATTAGGAAGTTGTCTAACTCCAGGCTTGCAATGGACATAGAATACTTATTAGGTTCTACCCCTACCTATGAATAGAATATGACAAAGTTGTTCCAGACTTTTGCACATCAAATTGTCCAATAATTGATGATACATACCACTCAAATAAGCAACCAATTTTGTCAGTTTCCTTTGAAAAGAAGACTATGCACAACATGGTAAATATTATTTCAGCTTAGTTTAGCTTAAGTATCTGGACAACTCAGAATGCTTTCAGTGTATGCATGGACTATTAATTTATTCTACAAATATTTGATAAATATCTGGCACTCTTCTAATATTAGAACAGTGGCGAAAAAAGGAAAACTCACCCTGAACTAAGGGAGTACTCAGTTACAAAGGATAAAACGTCAAGTAGCAGAGAGAAAAGACCAGTGTTATTTTCTGCAGGGTGACCAGGAATAGCTTCTTGAATAAGATGATAGTTGAAGAGACCAGAAGGAAGAGAGGAAGCAAGACAAGCAGGAGGGTGTACTAGTAGGGCCTATAAATAAAGACTATGGCACTTGCAATACTATAGGTGAGACAATGGTGGCTTATAGCAAGTCAGTAACTGAAGGCCATGAAAATTGATTAGATTCCGACTATATCTTGAAAGTATGACAGTAGTTGTTGGGAGTATGCATTCTGGAACCAGACTACTTTGGTTTAAATCCCAAAATTGCCTGTTTCTTGCCACATAGCAGAGTACTACTTAAACTTTATGATACCTTATCTGTATAAAACAGGTTACTGTGTTACCTACTTAATCTAGTTGTGAAAATTTCTCCTTTCTGTGTGCGTGTCTGTGTACTAGCTAGAACACTATTTGACACATAGTAAACACTGTTAGCTTTTGCAATTACTGTGGGAGGAGAGAAAAAGAGATGAGTCTAGGAAGACCCCAAGGTTTTGGTGTAACCAATATAGGAAGAGTGGGATTGTTTTTTACTGAAATGGGGACAACTGAAAAAGAAGTAAATTCAGGAGTGATTGAAAATCAAAGTGAAGAATCAAACATGCTAAATCTGTGATGACTCAGAGACATAAAAATGAATGCTTTTCATAGGAATATCTCAGGTGAGAGATTCAGCCTGAGGCAAAGAAGTGAAGTTTTCAACATTTATATGATTTTTAAGGCTATGGAAATGGGTAGGATTACCAAAAAAGTCATTATAAGTACAGCAAAGATAACTCAAGGCTCAGCTCTGGACATGAAAACTTTAGAAGAAGAATCAGCAAAAGTGCCTGAAAGGTGAAATGAGAGAAAAATTATTAAGTCATGGGTTTTGGTTACCAAAAAGTAAAACCTGTTTCTGTATGAATGAGTGATCATCTGTGCCAACTGCTTCATATAACTCAGGTAAGATGAAAGCAAAAAAATATATATCTAGTAGATTTAACAAACAAATCTCATTGGAAGCTTTAACTGTAATTGTTGTATTACCAGACATGATGGAGTTCAACGGAGAATGGAAGAAGAAAAATCGGATTCAACAATACAGACAACTCAGGAGAGTTTTACTCCAAAGTGTGTAGAGCAGTGTTGTTGGTGATAGCAGAGAGACTGTGCAGCCAAAAATATTTTAAAATTCATTCTGCACTGAGTTATTTCATAATAGAAAGTACAAACGTGTATACAAAAAAATCATTTGAGAGAGGATAATTTCATTGTACGAGTTTAGGATTTGGTCTTTGGCGTTAGATAGTTATACACATAAGACAAACTAAACCAGGTGGAAAACCAGCGAGTAGAATTGCAGAGATAGGTAGATAGTGCCTGAAAATGTATTGTATTTTACTTCTGATTCATTGTCCTTTTCAAGTTTACGAAGATAATGTTTTAGAAAAAAACTAAGGTATGATATAGTCCTTGAGATTAGAACTGTACAGTAAATATACCAGGAACATTGAGTAGGATCTTTGAACAGAAGGTAAATGGAGGCTGCTAGTCATAAGTTAAAAGCAAGATGAGTCAGTGTGGGTGTGTGTGTTTTTCTTCAACTACTTTGAGTTGCTCAGAGGCAGGCATAAAACAGGGAGAGAGCTTGATTTAATTAAATTTGGGTTTTTTTCAAGGTGGCAAAATGCAGAAGGAAAAGGGACAAGGGGATTGCAAATACATGCAACAGAATGATTCTAATGATAGCTCATAGAAACCAAAGCAGGTAATGAGAAGAATGAAGACATAATGGAGATGACAAACAGCAGTAAGTCAAAGGATTGAAGGAAGTTCAGGTAGGAAAAAAATGGTCTTGGAATTCTCAAGTAATAAAGAATTTGGAAAGATAAGAAGTGGTGGCTGGAGAGTGTGAAGGTTCAAGCTGATATTAAGGAAGAAATGTAGTCGCTGGAAATAACAACCAGGGCATGAACACAGAGTCAGTAACTGAAGGCCCAGATCATTGGAAGCGAAGAAGTCTCAGAACCCTAAGGTTAGGGGACTAAAAAGACCTTTCATGTTAATAGTAAATCACCAAATTTTAGCAGAAATTCTACTGGGGGGATAGTGTAACAAGTGGTACATCTTTATACAGCAAACATCTGGGAAATAAAGTCAGAGTCATTCTGTTGGGTTATTATCTTCTAATTCAACAAGATAATGAGCAGAGATTTTATTATTTGGCAGCAGCAAAGTTCAAGATGCTAAAGGTTATCTATGGGGCACATAGTTTAAGTGGCTAAGGCAAAACATTCCATCAGAGAAACATTAGTGGAGAATATAAATGAAAAATTCCTGTAAATGGCTACTTCATTAACAATAATACCTTAATTATTTGTCTTCTATATAGCAGTTGACAGTTTTTAGAGCATTTTATTTGATCCTGACAACATCTATGTGAAGAATATGGAGACAGTGTTATGCTTCTGGGGAAAAACATGAGGGCTTTAGATATTAACCAGTCCTGACTGAAAACCACTAAATTAATGGCAAGCCCCAAAATATTATATGGCTTTGCTGAGTAAATGTGTTGCTCTTTGCTCTGAAACATTATTCCTATTTCTTTTTTTAAATATTTATTTCTATTTTATAGCATGTCTACTACAGGTGAGTAGAGTTTTGTTTGAATAAACCAAAATAGGATATTAGAAACACCTATCATGCTCAAAACAATGATAAGATTCTGTTTATTTCATGAAGTTTCCATTAATAAGTAGAATAAATTTTGGCACATACATGTGGAAAATATATACATATGTGAAAAATACATATATGTATGGAAAACAGATCTGGACCTTCAATTGAGGGTAATATCTATGGAAAGAAAATATTTTTTGAAATTTTATATTATTCAGAAAGTTTAGATAGCACATGATTTTTAAAATTATAGGATCTTTATTACAGTATTATATGACATAGAGCAATATACTGCAGAAGAGAATTATTAAACACTTCAAAACATTTTTAACTGTTTGCCCCAGAAAAAATATTTTCAAGTTCATCCTCTTCCAAAATGCTTAAATATTTCTACGATTTATTTAATTCATATCAGAGTAATGTGGGCACTTTCTATCACATGGTCAACTTACTGAATCTATTGAAACTTCAGATTCCTCATCTGCAAAACAGAGATAACAGTGCAACTCCCCAGGGCTATGATGAAAAGTGAAGGAGGGAATGCATGAAAAGTTCTGAGCACTATGCCTTTGCCATTGTAAGCACTTGATCAATGGTAGTTGCTGTTGTTATACTTACTAGATTTTTATAATTTGTTCCCCTTTCAAAGTTACAAAATAAATAATATTCTGATATTGTAACTCTTTTTTTAATGATCAAAGCACATGCCTGAGTATCAAATATTCCTCCGTGATTTACAACTATTTTGCTGTCTCTTGGACAGGTAATTTGAAATCATACTCTAGAATTGTTTTTAAATGCTTGCTCTAGTGTATTTAACATATATAGATTTTTTTATCCTCTTTGTATTTCAAATGCATTTTCTCTCTAAAATTAACTTCAGGCTTCCTTTTCTTTCCTTTGGGTAGAATGAAGTAAAGATAAAAGTAAGTTCTGAAATAATAAATGTCGTCCCAGTATGTACTCCAAGCTATAAAGAAAATTATAAATATAGAGAACATAAAAAAGGCAAAATGAGATGGTGAAAATAAATTCTATCATATCAAAAACTCAATACATATAAATATGAATATATTTCCTAGGTAACAAAAACATTGGAACATTCGAATTTTCTGTTGGGTTTTCTCAGAAGCAGACCATGAGAAAAGGATTTGAGTACATGCAATTTATTTGGTGTTTGCATGAATACAAGTAGGAAAGTATGAAATGAGAAGCCAATAAAAAGATGCATTTAATTGCTCTTATAGATGTCAAGTTAATTCTAAAGGAAACCTTTGGGAAACTATGCAAAACATACATATCAGAATTTGCTCCTAAAGGGCTGAGGGGGCTGGAGTACACAGACATCCACTTTGCAAAGTCAGTCACTGAGGTTTCTTCGAAGCTGGGTTTGGAGAGTGGGTATTTCATTCCCTGTATCCAGCAAAGAAACTTTTAGTTTTTATCGATGTATTATAGTGGTAGTGCAATGTCTTCTGATGCTGAATTTGCTACGTTAGCTATCGTGTGGGTGTGTGTGTGTGTGTGTGTGTGATCTAAAAGGGTGTATTTATATGTCATTCACAGTAGAGACAAACAACACACCCAGAAGATAATAAACCAAATTTAAAAATTAAAGATGGAATATACACAGAAAAAAAAATTACCAGGCAGTTAATAATAGCTAAATAGCAAGAAAGCAAACAAAATACTAGTATAAAGAGTATTAAAATATCTCGAACTGAAAATTCAATATGCCAGATTTTAAAAACATTCCAAATTTCATGTATCTAACACTATAGTTTCAAAATATGTAAAGAAAGATGAAAATACAAGGAATTATTGGCTAATCCACCATCTTATTGGGTGGTTTTAGCACACCTTATACAGTGATTGACAGAAAAAGTAGACAAATTTAGTGAAGCTATAGAAAAAGTGAAGACACTATAAATAAAATTCAGCTAATAAATAACCACTATAACTATATAGATACCAATACATATTATATTTATACATTACCAAGTTTATATATATACCAATCTGCCTATGTCTCAAGTTAAAATTTTCATTCTCAAAAAACATTCAATTAAATTACTGTATTTAAAAAAGAGATAAAATTGATTCAAGGGTAAGAATGTTGCCATTTTTGGGGGAGTCTAAGGAGTTCTGAAGAAAATGTAAACAATGACAATGTATATAAATAAAATATAAAACAACAAAGAATAAAAATTAACAGAGCAAGTCTTTGCAGCATTAAATTGTCAAAATTAGAGTTGACAGAAACTATTTCATACACTTTTTAATAGTGGATAAGACGTTCGAAGCAATGAAAATCCATATGATATTTGAACCCAGGTTATCATATCTGAGTCTCATCCCAAACAGTTACAGTTTATGTCAAATGAAATTACAGGCAAAAATATTATACGAGACATTGGTCTGGAAGACAATGGATCTGATTCAATCTGACAATTACCAGGATTTTATCAGCAGAATTGTCTCTTGATCTGGAAAGGAAAACATACTCTCGTTTTACTCATTAGCCTCTCTGGAATGGCTTCATCAGCATGATTATGTAAACCTGGTCTGGATCCAAATTATAGAATGCACCAGAGTGTGTTTCAAGAAATAGATGGTCTCAGATTTTGCCAGTGTTGTAGGCTAAAGACTTTTGATACTAGAACCATGCCATTATTAAGATATATGTAATTTTTGAAGAAAATTTTTATTCTTGGGTAACAAGAAGATGTTTCTAAGCAGATTAAATTTTATCACTAATGTAGTATTAAGAGAGGAGTACTTATATATCCATGAAATGAATTCACACAGGATTTCATCAGGACATGCAATCAAAATAATTAAGATACTATCTATAAATTAGGATTTGAGACACAAATCCTTAGGATTCTGAGATACAAAATAATTTGAAATACAAAATGAGTGAGAACCTGAAAGGAAATGGAAGTAGAGCAAGCAACATATAAAGCAAGTAATTTGTATTGGTAAAAATATCAATGGGCTTTACTATCATTAGTAAAATTGGCCAAAAAATATTTTAATGTATTTTTAATAAAATCAAAGTAAAGATTGACAATGAACAGAAGCAAAAACAAAACACTTATGTTATACTGGAAAGGTCATCCTTATATTTGGTGATGAGCAATTTTCAATTTTCTTTACATGGATTGAAGAAAAAAATGTACTTACATTTGTAAAATAATTGGTGGTAGAAATTATATGATTTCTCTATGTTAGAGAAAATAATATAATTATTTTATATTCATTATATAATGTGTGATATAATTTGATTGTGTTACATATCATTAAAATAACATAATTCTTTAGTCAATATTATTTAGAAACCTTGTTGTCATTTTCTGT
Organism: Gorilla gorilla gorilla; assembly: GCF_029281585.2. Taxonomy (NCBI): domain Eukaryota; kingdom Metazoa; phylum Chordata; class Mammalia; order Primates; family Hominidae; genus Gorilla; species Gorilla gorilla. The sequence continues at coordinate 23,812,611 of NC_073246.2, forward strand.
TTAATTATCATGTAATCATGCAGCTCATTCATACAGTTAAGAGAGATTGTCAATTTTAAAACTTACCAAATATACATCAAAAAATTTGTGAATATAATTTGAAACAAAACAAATATTTTACTCTACAGTTGCATATAATTTGGTATAAAATTACCTTTTGGGAGAAAGATATTTTTTCTCACCATATTAATTTCACAAAGAACTAGTAATCATATGGATTCCAATTTTCTTTTTCTTTTACAGACATGGTCTCACTTTGTTGTCCAGGCTGGAGTGCAGTGGAGTGCAGGTCACATTGATACTGAATGTTGATAGTGAATTCACAAGGATACTTATGAAATAGCCTAAAAAATTAGGCAATGAACATAGAAAAAGGAAAGTTGGGTTGCTTTAGGGACTGTCAAGTTGGAGGATATGCATCCTAGCAGAAAGTGAAAAGAAGAAACAGTAGAAAAAAATGTTAACAATGGTGTAACCTGATATGCAGATTTTTGCTTCAGCAGATCACAGTATATATGAAATGTGGATAGTAGTCAGAATAACGCATCCATAAGATCCAACCCCGGATGACTCTTCCTTTCTCATGATCTACTCAAAAATCTGCCCACCCTTTGTGTAAACCTGTACACGATGTCTTAATAGTTCATCTTTGTTACTGTTTCTTACCCACTGTTAATGAGTCCTCACTAATGGTTTCCAAGACAGAGAAGCTAATAATGTAATCGCAGCTGTAAAATACTTTTTCTGGCTTGCATAAAAATTATTGTATAGAATTATGGAACTTGGTGACTTCTCCTCTGCAATGCTGGCAAGATTATTAGATACACAAGTATCTAATACGTGGCCATTAGACTAATCCTAGCTGTATCTAATAATTTCAAATATGACAGGTGTTCTTCAAGTCGAATTGTTAGAAATTATTTTCTTAAAAATGTAGCTGTACATTCTGGCAAGAAACACATATTCTGGCAAAGTGAGCCTATTCACTGTTAGAACCAGAGTCCTACACACTATAGGAATGTGTAGATACACATCTTAGGATATTGAATTGCTTAGTATTCTTCACATTAGGGAAGATTCGTAACTTAATCATGTTTGCCAGTTAAAATTGGAAAATTGTTCTGGGTAGAGGGGAGGTTAGACACAAGCCTGCCTTACAGGTTTCTGGAGCCATAAGGGACAGCACTTGTACGGCATAAAACCCTAAGCCTAGAATTTAATTTACAATGATCACATGTGGTTAATCCCCATAGATGCTAAGCAGATGCACTTTCAAGCTCTGCCTGTAGGAAAGCAAGACATCTGTCATTATTTTGTTATAAGGTAAGAGGGGTGAGGGATCGAGATAGAGCAGAGAACATTTAATTGAAGACAATACACTTCAGAATTAAAATTATGTTTAGTAACAATATTTGGATACTTTTATTCACAATTAAACTGATTTGAAGCAATTAGACAAGATGCCTGCTAAGACTTCTTTAATAAACTTTATGTTAACAGAATTTTGGATTTACAGAAAGGCCGCAAGGTGAGTAGAGAGAGCTCCCAGTCTCCACTGCCACTAACGTCGTGCATTAGTAAGATCATTTGTCACAATTAATCAAACATTATTGAATTTCTCATTAACTACAGTCAATATTGTGTTCACGTTTATCATTTTTAATCTCTTGTTCTTTCCGTCAATATTATGTTCACATGTTTATCATTTTTAATCTCTTGTTCTTTCTTCTGTTCTAGTATCCCATCCAGGTTGCCATACTTCATTTAATGACCATTATCTCCTTAGGCACCTCTAGAAGATGAGTGTGTCTCAGACATTCCTTGCTTTTGATGATCTTGACAGTTTTGAGGAGTACTGGTCAGATATTTTGTAAACTCTCCATCAATTCAGATTCATTTGGTGTTTTTCTTATGATTAGACTAGGATTTTTGAGAAAAACATCACAACGGTAAAGTGCCATGTTTATCATATCACCAACATGATATCATTTTTTTATGCTATCCTTGATCACCCGGCTGAGAGAGTGCTTGTAACATTACTTTTCTCTTCCTCTTTTTTATATCATGCCTTTTAGAGTTAAGTCACTATGCACAGCCCAGCATTTTAAGGGGTGGAGACCTTAAGTCATTCAAGTTAATATTAGCAAGGACACCAACAGCTCGATATGCGGAGCCTTTGATTGTACAATTAATAAGCAACTCCCAGGACACCAAACCTACATTCACCCCCCAGGAAGATATTCTCCAATATCCTCTTACTCTGACCAGGGCAAATTACTATACAAGGAAAATTTCCCAGGGGGACAGCCAAAATGCACTCAGGACCATGAATAAGGGAATTACTTCTGAGGTGCCGTGTCCTGCTTAGTGACATTTGTTAAATACTTTGAATAAGGCCTATTGTTTCCTCTTCCGCCTTTTTTCAAATCAGATTTTTATTGTTATTCTATTCCAAATTCAATGGTTTTTGACATGGGGAGTGTAAACTTGTCTTTTAGTTATCTAAACTAAGTGTCCCTATTGGAACTTCCAGTATATTATCCATTATTCATTAACATTTAATGACATTGTAATTTAGTAGGGAAGGGTTGTTTGTTTTGTTTTTGTTTGTTTATTTTTTGCTGGAGATGGGAAGAGTTTGTATCATTTGTGAGAAGCGAGCGCATGGATATTTGGCCACAGAAATCGATGCAAAAATAAAGGACATTGTCACCATCTGTTCTTTCATAGTAACAGAACTTTTATTCTGGACACAGTATTGCCCAGAAAAAAAAAAAAAATCACATTCCTTTCACTTCTAAGGAATTAGGTGTGTTCATGGAACGAAATTCTCTTCAATAAGAGATGTATGCTGGTGTGAATGTAAATTGCTACAGCCACACAAAAAACAGTAGAGAAATTTCTCAAAAAAAAAATGAAAATAAAACTATCATGTGATCCAACAACCCTTCTCCTGGTTATACATACAAAAGAAATGACATCAGTATTTTGGAGAGAAATCTACATTCTCATGTTTATTATAGCATTGTTCACAACAGCTAAGATATGAAAGCAAAGTGTTCATCAATGGATGAATGAATTTAGAAAATGGGGTGCATATGCATAATGGAATAGTATTCAGCCTTTAAAAAGAAGGAAATCCTGCCATTTGAAACAATGTAGATGAACCTGAGGACACTATGTTAAGTGAAATAAGCCAGGCACAGAAAGAAAAACCTTGTATGGTCTCACTTACATTTGAAAGATTAAAAAGTTGAACTCACAGAAGCAGAGTTAGAAGAGTGGTTAGGAGAGGCTGGGGATGGAGTGGGTTAGGGAGATGTTCATAGATAATACAAAATTTCCACTTAATATGAAGAATAAGTTTAAGAGATCTATTATACAACATGATTACTCTAGTTAATAATAATATATTGCACCTTGAAAATGACTAAGGGAGAATTTGTGTTCTCACCACAAAAAATGAGTGTATGAGATAACGCATTTGTTAACTAGATTAATTTAGCCATTCTGCAATGTATACATTTTCAAAACATAATGTTGTACATGATAAATATGTATAATATTTTCAATTAAATAAATAAATACAATGTTTTAAAAATGTAACATGTACAGTTTAAGGGTTAGGTCATAAAGGAAAAGAATTTAACTCCTACCTTGACTTCCCGGACTTCTTTCTGTCTGAAATGGAGATGTATTTTTGAGTCATTTTTGAATATGTAAATTAAAAAGTCTGCATTTTTCATTTAAATGATTCAAGTTGAATTTATGTGGCTTGCAGCTTCTTTTCTATATCAATAAAATATTGTTTTGGCTGTAACAGAATGCACAGCTAATTGTGACTCATAAAATAACCACATTCAGTTATCTCACATAACCAGAAGTCTAATTATTAGCTGTTTTGGATTGGTTCAGAGCCCCAGCAAGCCCTGGAGGACCCAGGTTCTTGCTCTCCATTCTTCTATCTTCCTTGTAGTGGCAATATCTTCCCTCATAGTATAAAGTGAAATGTCTTGTCTCTAAGAATTGTATCCAACTATGGCAGCATTTGAAGCAGGAAGGAAAAGAATGAAGAACAAAGTTTTCTTCTTTTAATACCTTCATTTATTAAAGTGGAAATATTTTTCCAAATCCCTCACTACTCCAAATAGTCTTCCCTGAAAGCTCATGGAAGAGAACTGAGTTGTTTTGGTCACTCCTATTCAAAATATTAAGAAGATGCACTTCAACAATCTTCAGCCTCTGTCAGTCTCTGTTACAGAAGGTTGATTTTGGAAAGAAAAATACAAATGAGAAGGCAAATGGCTGCTAGGGAGACAAGTATCTGTTCCTATATTTTAGTGTACTTTTCTGTAAGAAAGTCCTTTATAGTTCAGATAGTCAAAGAAGTGGGAAAATGTCAAATGAAGATGATGACTCCTCATTTTTACAAATTCCCTGAAACTTCCCTTTCTATATACTCAAAAGATGAAGTTTGGTGTACAGATAATTCCATCACCCAGGAAGTGAGCATAGTATCTAATAGGTAGGTTTTCAGCCCACACCCCCTCCCTCCTTTTCCCTTCTAGTAAATCCCAGTGTCTATTGTTACCATCTTTTTGTCCATGTGTATTCAATGTCTGGCTCCCATTTATAAGTGAGAATATGTGGTATTTGGTTTTCCATTCCTTCATTAATTCACTTAGGATAATGGCCTCCAGATGCAACCATGTTGCTGCAAAGGACACGACTTCATTTTTTATGGCTGTTTAGTATTCCATAGTGTATATGTGCCATATTTTCTTTATCCAATCCATCATGGATGAGTATCTAGGTTGATTCTACGTCTTTGCTATTGTGAATACTGCTGTGATGAACATACGGGTTCATGTGTCTTTTTGATAGAACTATTTTTCTTTGGGTTTATACCCAGTAATGGGATTGCTAGATCAAATGGTGGTTCTGTTTTAAGTTCTTTGTGAAGCCTCCAGACTGTTTTTACAGTGGCTGAATTAATTTATATTCCCATCAACAGTATATAAGTGTTCCCTTTTCTCCACAGCCTGGCCAGCATGTTATTTTTTGACTTCTTAATAATCACCACTCTAACTGGTATGAGATGGTAGCTCACTGTGGTTTTGAATTGCATTTCTTTTATGATTAGTAATGTTGAGCATTTTTGCATATGTTGATTGGCTGCCTATATATCTTCTTTTGAGAAATGTCTTTTGCCCATTTTAGAATTTGGTTACTTGGTTTTTGCTTGTTGATTTGTTTAAATTCCTTGCAGATTCTGGATATTAGACTTTTGTTGGATGCATAGTTTGCAAATATTTTATCCCACACCATAAACTGTCTGTTTACTCTGTTGATAATTTATTTCGCTGTGCAGAAGTTCTTTAGTATAATTCTGTCTTCTTTGTCAATTTTGTTTTCATTGCAATTGCTTTTGGGGACTTGGCCATTAATTATTTATCAAAGCTGATGTCAAGTGGGCATTTCCTTGGTTTTCTTTTATGAATTTTTGTAGTTTGAGGTCTTACATTTAATTCTTTAACCCATCTTGAGTTAATTTTTGCATATGGTGAAAGTTAGGGTTCCAGTTTCAATCTTCGGCATGTTGCTAGCCAGTTATTCCAGCACCATCTATTGAATAGGGAGTCCTTTCCCTATACAGTAACATGATGTGCAGGTTTGTAGTCTAGGAACAATAGTTCATACCACGTAGCCTAGGTGTGTAGTAAGATGTATCATATGGGTTTGTGTTGGTACACTCTGTGATGTTTGCGCAACAATGAAATCCCTAATGATGCATTTAGTATATGAATACTAAGGCAGGTCTTAAAAATTGTATATTTAATAAACAATGTACCTAACAGGGTTTCTATAAGAACCAGGTGGCATAGTCAAATTTGAAGTTTGGGCACAGTTTATTGGATGCAAACAAGGCATATATGACTGTTCTGTGACCTGAGCTCGGTAGCAGTCAAGAGACACCAAACCACAACCCTTGAGGAAAGGAAGCAGTGATAATAACCTGATAGAAGAAAATTATGGAATAGAGGTTCCCTTGAGAGCAGCAGTGACATTGAATTAATTGCACAGTTCAAATCAACCTCACAGAAAAGGAAATCAGGGGAATGAATACCCTGACCTACTATCTTCCCTCTTTTTTCCTCTAACTCACAGCATCTAGTAGACTGAGCCAAACTAGAACAGCAGGACACAAGGGAGCCCATTGATCCATATATTAGAGGTCAGCTTCATGTAGTAGATAACAGAGTTGAAAAGTCTGGAGAGTGAAACTAAAGGAGCAAAGGAAAGGTACCCTGCAAAACAAGCAAAACATCCCCATGGAAAGAAATTCAAAGGGAGAGACACATTTGTTTTGACACAAGCTCGGTATTTCAGTTCACTGATCTGGAGGTAGCCACAATAGGTAGCCAACATACAAACACTAAGAAAATTGCCTTTAGATTTTTGTCTTAACAACGGTAAGAGTTGATGGTTATAAGAAGTAAATGAACCTAGACAGAGAACACAGGATTCGAGATATATCACTAGACTAGGGGTGCGTGGGTGGGGTACGGGAAATATTATATTTGTAGGATTGGGAAGATCTTTGCTAAGTATTTGGATTTATATATATCAAATATGAACCAATTAATTGTATAGCAAGGCTTGCTTCAGGCCCATATTCTTTCACTGATGTAATTTAATTAGAATGATCTTGCTGATTCTTTAACTCTTGTTGTATGTTTTATCTCTTTATACCAACACATTATACCCTGCCAAACTCAGAATCTTTTTTTTTTTTCCTGTGATGGTTTAGAAGTTACACCTAGTTCTTCTACTCTCTTAGTTGTTACTTTTAACTTATATATCTAAATAAGTATTTTTATAATTACTGCTTCTAGCCCCTGGCTGTTAAATAAGACACTGTTAGCAAATTTTATCCACTTAGGAAACACTTTTTCACATTGTCCTAATTGATTCTATTTAGAAATTAAATTCTAATGGTTTGGTCACTATTATTGTTTTCACACGTGACAGTTAACTTGCTAATATATTTTGGTCTTTTATTGTAGTCATCTTTTTTGGCAGCATACTGCTTTCATATAGGTTGCCATTTACCAAAATATGTCTTGCAGATTTAAAGTAAGGGGTGTGTGGTATGTGAGTCCTCTTCATAGTTACTTATCCACATCAATTATGAATGATGGTGCACCTGGATGGATAATTTTTGGTGACATTTACCTTTTTTGATGTAATTCTTAAACTTTTTTTGTTGTTGTTTTGAGATGGAGTCTCACTCTGTCGCCCAGGCTGGAGTGTAGTGGTGCAATCTCGGCTCACCGCAACCTCTGCTGCCCAGGTTCAAGCGATTCTCCTGCCTCAGCCTCCTGAGTAGCTGGGAATACAGGTGCCTGCTACCATGCCTGGCTAATTTTTATATTTTTAGTAGAGACAGGGTTTCACCATGTTGGCCAGGCTGATCTTGAACTCCTCATCTCGTGATTCACCCGCCTTGGTTTCCCAAAGTGCTGGGATTACAGGCGTGAGCCACTGTGCTGGGCCAACTTTTTTTCAGTGACCCTGCCATACATTAATGATTAAAAACTTGCTGTCAATCTAATTAACATCTCTAAAATTTCTTTTTCTTTTTATCTGGGAGTTCCTGTAATTTTCCTTTTAATTATACCTGGTCTTCCATTTTACTGCAAAGGGCCTCAGAGTGGTTTTCTTTGTAGTTATATTTTGGCACTGTCAATCTGAGACTTCTTAGTATTTTAAAATGCTAAGAAAAGCATAATTAATTTTTATCTTCATATACTGTTTCTTTGACATTTCTTCTATTATCCTGTGAAAATCCTACTAAATATGTGTTGCAGTTCCTAAATCTTCCTTATTTTTATTTTTTGGCAAATTACTTTTCTTGTGTTGCTTTCTGGGCAAATTCCTCAGAACTGTCTCTAGATGCACTCATTATTTCTTTACTATGTGTGGCCTATAATTCCTTCCACTCATTAATTTTTTTAATTCAATGACTACATTTTCTCATATTCCTGATAAGTCAATCTTATAACCACATGAATTTATTTAATATACGCCTTTTTATAATTTTATTCTTTTTATTAATGGGATTCCATGTTTTATCCCTATGAGATATCTAAAAAATTTATAATAAAGTCATTTTAAGTTTCATTGTTATGATCTGAATGCTTGTCCTCCCCACCCCCACAACCCATATTCAGATGGTGAAATCCTAACCCACAGCTATCATGACTGGGAAACATCCCTTTATAAGATAGGCCCAAGGGAGCTCTTTCACCCATTCCACTATGTGAGGACACATATAGAAGGTACTGTTTTCATAAACTGAGAAAAGGGCCTTTGCCAAACACCAAATATGCTGGCACCTTGATCTTGGACTTCCCAGCCTCTAGCATTATGAAAATACATTTCTGTCATTTAAAAACTACTTGTTTTATGATGTTTTACTATAGCAGCCTAAAAGGACTAAAAAAATCCTCTATTATTTTCAATTTATCTACTCTAAATTCATCTTTCAATTGATTTAGTTTGCTATCCTTATTAATAGCAATTTGAGTTTCCAGCTTTTGGTTTGCAAGTTAGTACCAAGTTGGGGGTTGTTTATATTTTTATGTTTTTCTCTCTTTATCTTTGTGTACTCACCCCTTCCTATAATGTGGTTTTGTGCATTATAAATTTCTTCTAACCAGAACCAGAAAGTTCTAATTTAGTTGGTTCAGAATCCATGTTCCATGGTGACATTGGTAGATAATATAAACAACATGATTAGCTGCATGGCTATATCTGCTTCATTCCACTTCATTAGGTGTGAACTCTATAACCTCAGCCAAAACAGCCATCACAACTTTTTTTTTTTCAGTCTCCTTTCAAAGTAAGAAACCAGGCTCACGTCTTGATTTCAAAAAGTCAGGAATGTTCTCCATTTCAGGGAAACCTTTTAAAAGCTATTATACCCAAAGATAACTCATTTTCTTCTTCCTCTGCTTGTTTTCTGACTGTGATACTAGCAGGCCTGCATATTTAAACCTGCTTATTGCTGTGTGTTTATATTCTTTTTGGTCCTAGAAGACATCTGTTGTAAGCTTAGATTCTTCTAATATCATTATGCACTTAGAGTGGGGCAGAGGGTGGTGGATCTCAAATCATAACCCTTGATTCATTGTTTAATGACTGATATTTTTGTTCCCATTTATAATTATTTGTATGTATACATATAGATATGAAGAAATGAATATGTTGTTTCACTGATGGAGAAAAAATAATTTAATAATTAAAATGGGTATTGCTTTGTTTTCTTTTATAGCTAGGTGAAGCATTTACTCTTGGCAACTCTGCTACTTAATCCTGTGCATTAGATGATATATGAGACATAGCTCCTATAATGAATAAGTTGTTAATTACAGAGATGTACAGATTAAATTAGAGAGAATGTATTGCATTTGGCAATGTAATGACTATAATAAATATTTAAAGTAATGCACTACATATTTTAATTGTGCCAGAAATTTTTTTACAGTGCTGAAGCAATTATCTGTGGGTAAATCCAATTGGGCCACCTGGGTCATCACCTTGACATGCAGGGTGTTCTCTACAGTATATTCTTAGAACATTTGCAAGTTGCAAATGATGTAAGCTGTAGTTCTTCATAAATGCCTTCATAGCCAAAGTAAAGCTTCTTTCATTTAATAGTGCTCACAGTGAGTCAAGTAATATTATAGAAATATGCAGATTGTATTTTTGTCTTTCAGTATAAGAAGGGTTGAGTACACACAAATAAAGTTGCACAGATCAGCTAAATAGTTATGACTATCAGCATGCAATCAGATTTGGAAGTATGTCATAAGATCAGTCTTAAGATCACCTTCTATATCTAGGGAAGAGAAAGGTTTATGTCTACTCTCTGAAGGTTTGATAATTGATTCCACAAAATAAACTGACAGTGGTGAAGTCAAAAGCATCTGAGACAGGTTTCAATCAATTTAGAAAGTTTATTTTGCTGAGGTTAAGGACACACAGGTGACAAAGCCTCAAGAGGTCCTGAGGACATATGGCCCAAGGTGGTTGGGGTATAGCTTACTTTTATGCTTTTCAGGGAGACATAATACGTCAATCAATACCTGTAGGATATTCATTGGTTTGATCCAGAGAGGTGGGACAACTCAAAGCGGGGGCATCTAGCTTACAGATAGATTTAGAAATGTTCTGAAAGGCAATTTATTCAGTTAAGTTATTTTCTAAAGATCTGGAATCAATAGAAAGGAATATCTGGGTAATGATGATAAAGGGTTCTGGAGACCAAAGTTTTATCATGCAGAAGAAGCCTCCAGGTATTAGGCTTCAGGGAGCATAGAATGTAAATATTTCTTACCATGTTTAACTTATGTGGTGATGTCAATGCTGGTTGGCTTTTCCTGAATTCCAAAAAGGAGGTGGGTATGTTAAGGCATGTCTAAACCCCCTTCCCATCATGGCTTGAACTGGATTCAGGTTAACCTTGGAATGCCTTTGGCCAAGAGGAGGGTTCCATTCAGATGGTTGAAGGGCCTTAGAATTTTATGTTTGGTTTACACAGTAGACAGATTAACAGGAGAAAAAAAACATGCATGAGAGTTCCACAAAATGTGAGACTCAAAGAAATGTCAGATGATTGAAGTTTATACAGCATCCTTAGCTATAGAAAGGAATGGGAGCCTGGAGCTTCTGTGGGTGTTGATGGTGACATGCAGGACAAACGAAGTTTGTCTGTTATGCAGATAGAAAGTCTCCCAGGTAATAAGTGGTCTCATAAGAGCCCATCAGAAGAATAGATGATAGTCTGTGACAAAGTGTGTCTGCATGTGGTATCTCCTCTGAGTTAATCTTCTCTGGTTAATGAGATTCTTGAGAAGGAAGCTCTTGAAAATTGAGTTCCCTTTTGAAAGATCAGTCTTTAGGTAGGTAAAGGAAGTTCAGAGAGAGTTCCTCTCCATGCTTTGGGAGACAAATAAAGGAGGGCAGGAAAAGGTGCAAGATCTTGGTTATCGTTTAGCTTAAAGCACTCAGCATGCCGAAGCACTATAGTTTGGGATGTCATTTTTCTGAGCCCCAATACAATTTCTCACATCTGAAAAAGAAAAATGAAATTCTAAGCCCCTCAACTCCCTCCTGACTAGGGGACCCCCGAGAAACTTTGCAAGCTGAGTTCCCTGCCCTGGTAGGATGGGGCTTCGGACGCTTCTCATTACACCCACTCCCTCGCTAACTGCTATTAGGCATTCTTCCCTAAGGGATAAACCAAAATCAGTCCTTTCAAAACACTCCACCCTGATCATGTTAATTACTATCTTATCTTTCTAGGTATAGAACAAAGACGAGATTCATCATTCCTTCACCCCTCTCTGAGATATCTGCTTTCTCTGTTCCCTTTTTCTTCCAACATTCAACTTATCTTGTAAAATGTAGATGTAATGAGCATTAACTAAAGTCTCAGAAGTATGTAACTATACACCTCACATCCCTTTCTGAGGAAAAATGTATAAATTCCAAACCTCCTGGGATCCTTTTGGAAAAAAGCAGCCACCAATGTGTCTGTGACTCGCATTTTTCCCAGATGGACCATCAAACAGGCTCAATAAACCTCCATTGATTGAGACACCAGCCTCAATTACCGTGACATCCTTCATAAAACATTTCCAATATATGGTAATTCAATTTGAGCATCCACATTTTCAAATCAAATGATGCCACAGTAGGGGACAAACTGATCCATGGGGATGGGGTGGGGATAATTATTAGAAAGCTTTTCCAAATTGTGACTTCCGATTTTTCTCATCACAGCTATGCCAGACAGCATCCAAATCTTTATACAAAATGCCATGTTTTCAAATATGTACCACAAATTATTGCTGTTAAATGTCTTTTCTCTGTATTTACTATCATCCATGCCCCCCAACAATTTCTTAAATACTATGGCTTTACTTGTCTTCATTATTCTGCGTATACTTCTAGAGAAGAGGTAATGTAGTACATCATCGTTTTCTTAAATGTATTTCATCAAGAACTTAAGGTAATATTTCAGATGGAAATAATCAGCATAGCAAAAAGTGTGCTTATTATCCTTTTTGCCTTATGCACTGTAATTTCTTAAACTCGACCATGACCTTTCCAAACCTTCCCTAATTTGGAACATTTAGGATTTTCATTACTTATTTTTTCTAGGTACCCAAGACTCAACTAGTTGATGCTGAGTTTGCAATCTTGGACGTGGTCAATATGAAGCTTTAGCTAGTCTGGGGTCTAGACTTAACTTTCTCCTCTTAAATATTCAGTCTATATTTTTTCATCTTCATTTGGCTTCCCATCATTTCTCAAAGATATTTGACATAACTTTAATTAACTCTTTTTGAAGTTTGTTCATTGCCCTGAGATGTAATTTGTCTGAGCCATGAGTCAAGCTCATTTAGTAAGCTAGTTGCTCTCTTACAATTTTTCTCAATATATTTGATTGATTGTGTTAATCAATTTTTCTTCTTACCGATTGGTTTCAATCTCATTTCCAAATTACAGAGAAAATAGAAGCAAAATAACAATTAAAGACCTTATTTTCTTATGTTTCAGTTTGTTTTTTGACCAGATCTATGGTGTCTCTGTTCATTTTCTTCCTCCAGATACAGTCAAGTTAACCTGGTCCTCTCCTCTGCAGAAAAGGTGGGTCCCCGACAAAACCCCACCCTCAAGTCTGAAACCATGACCCAAAGTGAGAACTTACACCCCTGCTTTACTGTTCTACTGTTGCCTTTTTCCTAAACCATCCATGGCGCCTCCTCCCATCCTGTGCCTGTAAAAACTGGCAGAGAGGAAGCTAGCTGGACATTGAAGCCTACGGTTGGATGTCAGAGAGAAGCGGCTTGACTCTAGAAAGACTGCTTGGTGGCATAGCTTCGGAGAAGAATCTGGTCAGAGACGGTCGGAATTCAGGGGAAGATTATCATCCTGCCCCATCCCCTTTTCAGCTCCCCTTCCCATTGAAAGCCACTTTTATCAGCCATAAAATCACCTGAATTTACCATCCTTCAATTCATGCAACCTAATTTCTCTTGGACTCCGGACAAGAGCTCGGGAGACACAAGTATGGATACAAAAGGCAGAGGGCCCATTGAGGTGTTAACATTTAAGCTGTTCACGGATGGCAGAGCAAAAAAAGCACTGTAACACTCCCTCTGGGGCTTCCGGGGTTGCAGGCACCACCCCCAGATGCTGCCGCGTGGCTTGCACGGAGTTTGCTCCTGCCACCGCCCAAAAACTCTTGCCCTGACTCCTGCACCGGCTCACCTGTGCAGCAGGTCCCAGTGAGTGGAGTTCGGCCCTGCTGGCGTTGAAACAGCTGGCTGCTTCCAGCGTTCATGCACTCCAGTTCCACAAGGAGTTGAAAACTGCAGTCTAGGTAAATGAGACACCCCTACTGAGAGTCCTGTGAAGGGGTCAGAGAAATATAATATCCTTTATCACATAGGCTATATATATTAGGTATATGTGTGTGTGTATATATATATATACACACACACATATATATATACATACACAGTCATGTACTACATAATAACATTTTGTCAGTGACATATTGCATGTATGATGAGAGTTATATTATTATGGTGCTGCCCTATATACTGTCATGTTTATCTTTTATAACATATTTTTACTGTACTTTTTCTATATTTAATATACAGATAAAATTGTGTTATAGTTGCCTACAGTATTCAGTACAGTAACAAGCTGAATAGGTTTGTAGCCTAAAAGCAAAAACTATACCATATACCCTGGATGTGCAGTAGACTACACTATCTATACCTATACATATACTAGATTTGTATAAGTACACTCTGTGATGTTCAAACAATGACAAAATCACCTAAGGACACAATTTTCAGAACATATCCCTATTGTTAAGTGATACAGGACTACACACACACACACACACACACACACACACATACATATGGAGAGAGAGAGAGAGAGTTATCATGGAATTTATTTCTTATGAGAGAAAGAATTGGTTCACAGTATTTTGGAGGCTGACCTCTAGGGTGAGTTGATAAGCTGAGGTCCCAGGAAAGCCAATGATTTAATGTTCAACCTGAAGGCCAGCAGCCTCAAAATCTAAGATCCAATGTTTCAGTGGGGTCTGCGGTGGGAAAAACACTGATGTTCCAGTTTGAAGGCAGTCAGGCAGAATAAATTCCTTCTTGTTTAAGGGAGAGTCATCCTTTTGGTTTCATTCAGACCTTCAGCAGATTGAGTGAGGCCCACCCACATGAGAGAGAGCAAGTGAGCTGCTTTACACAGTCTACTGAGTTAAATGTTAATGTCACCCAAAAACACCTCCAGAGCAATACCCAGAATACGTATCGCCAAATACCTGGGAACATATTGGCCAAGTCAAGTTGCTCTATAAAATTAACTTTACAGTCCCCTAAGACTAACTTTATAGATTCTTGAAATTTGTATTTTCTTTTGGTTATTAACTATTTTTTTAACCTTTAGATGTGTTAATTATGGACCTTTATGTTAGACATATTAATATCATTAAATCATTTCACATCTGCACTCTCATCCAACTCATTTAAAATTATATTTACAGAGTTTAGTTTTCAAAGATCTTTAAGATATTTTAATGATACATTTAAAATTCAGACATTGTTTTTATAACTTCATTTTTTTCTAGTTAAAATCTAGGACACTTGTTCAAATCATTCTAAAATTTTGGTCCCCATAAGTCACCAATTTCAGGTTATAGTGATCTCATTTTCATTGGATTTTTAGCAGATAATTAACTTTTGTTGTTAAAAATTGGTCTAGTGCAATAGTAGCCCTTATTTTTTCAATATTATGGAAAATACAAAAAGCATCAGAAATATACTAATTATTCAGACCACTCTAGCAGTTTGTCTTTTTCCACTGTTATTTCCTATTCCTGTTCTAATTTGGTGAGCTTCATTAAAAACACATTACTCATTTCAGTTCATTTTACCCGTTTACAGGTGTTTGCCCATTATGTTATGATCTTGCTCCTAATTCTAGTCTCCCCCTCCCTCTCTCTCTCTCTCATTTGTTAACCAACATCTCTCTTTTTCCCTCCTAAATCAAAAATATCCATGGGGACAAAATTTATTTCTGTTTTTGGGAGGGGACAAATCTACATCCAAAAGAAGGAGCACCCTTGTTGTTTCTGTTCTGGCAATTTTATTCTGCTGCGCATATACCATCTGTTCAGTATCCGGTATTGCATATAGCACACTTTTAATTAGCTTGTAAGTTTTTGTTTGTTTCTTTTGGCTGTCTTAGCTTATAGCCATGATTTCACTCTAAAAATGTTGATTGGCAGGTACTATTTCTTTTTCACCAGTGTGTTCCTTGTTCCAAGAAAAGTGCAGGAACATATAGTGGAATCTCAGTATAAACTTGTTGAAAGAATGGATGATGCTTCCATCATGTTTTGGCTGTGACTATAGGATTAGATTTGTCTCTGGAATTTTCATTTTAGCTTATGTGTTGACTATACTTCATGCATTTATTAGAGATAACATATGGTGACCTGGATCATAATCCCCTTTTTATATTAATAAAATCCAGATTTATAACAAAGTAGTGGAGGGAAAGAGGCTATAATAAAGAGATAGGAGACAGACATAACTCATTTCTCCAATACAAGCAAGTCATCTGTGGGAAGAGGAGTGGGATGTTCCTAGTTTATAGTCCTTTAGTGATAAGGCATGCAGTCAGCCCTCTGTATCGCCATGTTCGGCACAGCGGATTTAGCCAATGGCAGATGGAAAATATTTTTTAATCTCGATAAAAAATAATACAACAATTAAAAATATTAAAAATAAAAGCAATACCATACAACAACTATTCACGTAACATTTACATTGTGTTAAGTGTTATAAGTAATCTAGAGATGATTTAAAGAATATAGAAGGATGTGCATAGTTATATGGAAGTACTGTGCCATTTTATGTCAGGCACTTGAGCATCTTTAGATTTGGGTATCCCAAAAGTTCCTGGAACCAATCCCCCATGGATATATAGGGAACACTGTACAAAAAAATGGTTCCAGGTTTCTTCCCGCTTTGAAATGTAAACATGTCTGTCCAGGGATGACTCTGTATTTCTCTGGAGGTTTTTATCTATTCAATTATCCCTTAACTTCCAAGATTTTTCTTTTAGTGCAGGTTTTTGTGCAAAGTTGCTTTGGCCACTCCAGGTCTTTCAGATTTTCAAATACTTGTTTAGAATTAGCTTGAGAACTTAAATAGCAACAAAGCCTTGATGGGTTTAGAGATTGCATTGAATTTATCAGCCAATCTAGTTGGGGGGTGGGGGTGGGGATTGAATGTTAACAATATTGAGACTTCTTGATCTACGAGCAAGGTATCTCTTTCCATTTCTTTGGGCCTCCTTTAATTTCATTCAGTAACGTTTTGTAGTTTTCACTGGACAGGTAATGCACATGTTCAGTCAAATTTATCCCTAAACATTTAACATTTTGAAGCTATTATAAATAAATTTTAAATAAAATAATTCTGATTGTTCATTGCTAATATTTAGAAATACAATGGATTATTGTATATTGGTCTTGTGTTCTGTAAACTTTCTAAAATCACTGGTTAGTTCTAATAACATTGCTTTTTATTTCCTTTTAAAGATTTTATCAAGTTCCATCAGATTTTCTTTATAGACAATTATGCTTTCCACAAATAAGACAGTAAGACAATTTTCCTTTTTGCATAAATCTAGATGCCATTTATTTCTTTTCCTTGCTTTTGTTCATTGGCTAAAATATCCAGTACATGGTGAAATGAATATCCCTCTATTGTTCCTGATCTTAGTTGGACAGCATTTAGCATCAATTTCGCCATTAATTATTAATGTTGGATGTATATTTTGCATACATTCATGTATTAATTGCTTGTTACTCCTGTAACAAACTACCACACACATATTCACTTAAAACAGTACAAATGTATTATCTTACAGTTGTGAAGATCAAAAGTCCTAAATGACTCTCATTGCATTAAAAAACAAGGAGTCATCAGGACCCAAAGCTCCCATGCCCTCCTGAGGCACATCACCCTCCAGGAACTGAACGAAGGATGTGTTCTGCTATCCAGCAACTCTCCAAACCCAGTCCTTTTTGTTTTCTATGGGGGTCTCATTACAAGCATGATTGATTAAATCATTGACCATTGGTGATCAACTCGATCTTCAGTGCCAATCTTCTCCCCAGAGTTTTAGTGTGGGGCTGAAAGTTCTAACCCTCTAATAATGCCTCATTCTTTCTGGTGACCACCTCTCATCCTGAATCTGTCTAAGGGCCCCCAGCCACCAATAAACTCATTAGCATACAAAAAGAGAAACAGGGACTAAGATCAAATATATATTTCACAAAATCACAGTTAATGTTAACATGGTTAATTATATTTTATGATTTTGAATGTAAAACAACTTTGTGTTTCCAAGATAATAATTATGGTGAAATATTCTTTTTATATATTTTTGGATTCTACTTGCTAAACTTTAAACTTTTTTTGCATCTATATTCATATAACATACTGAACTATAACTTTCATTTCTCACAATATGTTAGAATAATGTGGTTCTCATAGAATGAGTTTCGTTCTCTTCAATTTTCTGAGTTTCTGTAGAATTGCCATTATTTCTTCTTTAAATATTTGCTATCAGTCTCTTGTGAAAAATTTAGTAATAAAGAGGATTCTTTGTGAGAAAGTTTTTAACTAAAATTTTACTGTTTTCAATAGATATGAGATATCTAGGCCACCTATTTCTACCTCAATAAAATTTGGTCTTGTTGTTCAAGGAAATTGAAATATTGAACTTAATAAATTTATTGAGTAAAGTTCTTCCTAAAGTCAACTAAAATACATTTTTCTAAAGAGGAATAATGTTTATTGGGAAACAGGGTATTTCAATATGAATACACATGCCGTATTAAATTATGTGTGGATTTAGAAAGGTAAAGGACAAAGCTTTTAAAGGAAACATGAAGATTACATAATTGTGTGGACATAATTATCCTTGGCTGCAAAGATCAATAAGATCAATAACAAGCGTGATGTCAGTTCTAGAATGAACAGGCAATTACTGGGCAGATGTCTTTGGAGAAGTATTTTTTGTGTAAGTTTGTGACGGCCTTTGTGCAAGTCTGCAGTTTTCACAGTCTTTATTGATATTTTTTGTTATTAGGCACACAGCATGAGAACTTTAATATGCTTCCCAGGTTCTATTCGTCAGGGTTTCTTTCCCTCCCTTCCTCTCTTTCTTCGTTTTTCTTTCTTTCTTTTTTTTAATTTTTTTTATTTTCATAGGTTATTGGTGAACAGGTGGTGTTTGATTACATGAGTAAGATCTTACTGGTGATTTGTGAGACTTTGGTGCACCCGTAACCTGAGCAGTATACACTGCACTCAGTTTGCAGTCTTGTATCCCTCATCCACTTTCCACCCTTTCATTTTGATTCTGACAATTTTCACAATAGTCTCTAATTGTATAATCACCTAGAGTTTTTTTTAACTTTCTGATTTTTTAAATGGATTATTTGTGACTCTTCTCTCTTTTATTGATAAATCTGGCTAGAGATTTATCAATTTTATTGATTTTCTCAAAGGACCAGTTTTGTTTCTGTAGATGTTTTTACATTGGTGTTGTGATTTTTACTTCATTAATATCTATTCTGATCATTAATTTTTCTTCTTATTGCTTTAGTTTGAGTTTGATTTATAGTTCTTGTTTTATTGTTTTGGAGTCGATGACAAGGGCATTGATTTTAGATTTTTCTTCTTTCGTGTCATGACTTTCTCCCTTAGTATTGCTTTAGCAACATCATACGAATTCTGATATGTTGTTCTTTTGTTTCCATTCTGTTCAAAATACTTTCTAATTTCACTATTATGTGGCACATGTATTATTTAGAAGTGTGTTCTTTCTTTCCATATGATGGAGAGATTTTTTGTAGATCTGTCTGTTAATTTGCTTCTAACTTAGTTCCTAGGTTACTTCCAGGGATTACAATCCTCTTTAATTACTCGAGACTTGATTTATGGTCCAACTTGGTAAATATTTCATGCATACATATGAAGAATATGTGTTTTGCTGTTGTTGATTGGAGTGTTTTATAATTGTTAATTAGGTTAAGTTGATTGGTAGTGTTGTGTAAATATTCTATGTCCTCATTCATTCTTACTCTATTTGTTCTCTCAATTGTCAGAAGAGGAGAATTAAAATTTCTAACTACATTTGTGAATTTTCTTGTATATTAGTTTTAGTTTCATGTAATTTAAAGCTATGTCCTCCTGATAACCTGACACTATTAACACTATAAATTAATCTTCTTTATACTCAGTAATATTCTTTGCTCTGAATCACATTTTTTATATTAGTATAGTCACTTCATCATAATTTTGACAAGCATTTGTATGATTTATCTTCTTAACCTCTTTTACTTTTAATCTATTTGTGGTTTAAACTAATAGTTCTTAAAGTTTTTTTTCTTGCAAGCAGCATATGATTATAGCTTGCTTTTAAATGCAATCTGAAAATCCCTGCCTTTTAATTGAAGTATTCAGGCCATTAAATGTGATGTGTTAGTGATATAGTCAGACTTATGTTTTTCATTATGCTATTTATATTCTATTTACTTCATCTTTTCTCTCTCATTTTTCCCTCTTTCTGCCATATTTTAGATTAATTATTACTATTGCTATAAATCAATTTGTTTCTCTTCTATAATTTATTTAGTTATAGCTCTTTATTTTGTTATTTTAATGGTTACTTTAACTTGTCACAGTCCAGATGAAAGAGATATTATACCACTCTACACAGTTCACAAGATCATAGAATAATATACAGTGAGTCCTCACCTAACGTCATCAATAAATTCTTAAAAACTGACTTCAATCCATCTTGAAGTAATTTTTGTATAAGGTGTAAGGAAGGGATCCAGTTTCAGCTTTCTACATATGGCTAGCCAGTTTTCCCAGCACCATTTATTAAACAGGGAATCCTTTCCCCATTGCTTGTTTTTGTCAGGTTTGTCAAAGATCAGATAGTTGTAGATATACGGCATTATTTCTGAGGGCTCTGTTCTGTTCCACTGATCTATATCTCTGTTTTGGTAACAGTACCATGCTGTTTTGGTTACTGTAGCCTTGTAGTATAGTTTGAAGTCAGGTAACGTGATGCCTCCAGCTTTGTTCTTTTGGCTTAGGATTGACTTGGCGATGCGGGCTCTTTTTTGGTTCCATATGAACTTTAAAGTAGTTTTTTCCAATTCTGTGAAGAAAGTCGTTGGTAGCTTGATGGAGATGGCATTGAATCTATAAATTACCTTGGGCAGTATGGCCATTTTCACGATATTGATTCTTCCTACCCATGAGCATGGAATGTTCTTCCATTTGTTTAATTCAAGATGGATTAAAGACTTAAATGTTAGACCTAAAACCATAAAAACCCTAGAAGAAAACCTAGGCATTACCATTCAGGACATAGGCATGGGCAAGGACTTCATGTCTAAAACACCAAAAGCAATGGCAACAAAAGCCAAAATTGACAAATGGGATCTAATTGAACTAAAGAGCTTCTGCACAGCAAAAGAAACTACCATCAGAGTGAACAGGTAACCTACAAAATGGGAGAAAATTTTCGCAACCTACTCATCTGACAAAGGGATAATATCCAGAACCTACAATGAACTCAAACAAATTTACAAGAAAAAAACAGACAGCCCCATCAAAAACTGGGCAAAGGATATGAACAGACACTTCTCAAAAGAAGACATTTATGCAGCCAAAAGACACATGAAAAAATGCTCATCATCACTGGCCATCAGAGAAATGCAAATCAAAACCACAATGAGATACCATCTTACACCAGTTAGAATGGCAATCATTAAAAAGTCAGGAAACAACAGGTGCTGGAGAGAATGTGGAGAAATAGGAACACTTTTACACTGTTGGTGGGACTGTAAACTAGTTCAACCATTGTGGAAGTCAGTGTGGTGATTCCTCAGGGATCTAGAACTAGAAATACCATTTGACCCAGCCATCCCATTACTGGGTATATACCCAAAGGACTATAAATCATGCTTTTATAAAGACACATGCACACGTGTGTTTATTGCGGCACTATTCCCAATAGCAAAGACTTGGAACCAACCCAAATATCCAACAATGATAGACTGGATTAAGAAAATGTGGCACATATACACCATGGAATACTATGCAGCCATAAAAAATGACGAGTTCATGTCCTTTGTAGGGACATGGATGAAACTGGAAATCATCATTCTCAGTAAACTATCGCAAGGACAAAAAACCAAACACCGCGTGTTCTCACTCATAGATGGGAATTGAACAATGAGAACACATGGACACAAGAAGAGGAACATCACACTCTGGGGACTGTTGTGGGGTGGGAGCAGGGGGGAGGGTTAGCATTAGGAGATATACCTAATGCTAAATGACAAGTTAATGGGTGCAGCACACCAGCATGGCACACGTATAGTAACTAACCTGCACATTGTGCACATGTACCCTAAAACTTAACGTATAATAATAATTAAAAAAACCTGACTTCATATGAAACAACATGCAGAAAATGCTTGAATAATGTCATTTAATTCAGTATAGTTTCATTACATTATTGATGAGGATAAAAGTTGGTTTCCTTATATATAGTTTATATTAAAGTCACACTCACTTTTCAAGAACATATCAATGAGATTAGGTGAGGATTTACTGTACTTTCCTTTCTTCCTTCTAGGTCTTTATGAAAATGTTGTTATACATTTGACATATACAGTTGATCCTTGAAAAACACAGAGATTAGGAGTGTCAATCCCCATGCAGTTAAAAATCTCCTTATAACTTTTGATTTTCTAAAAACTTAACTACTAATACCCTACTGTTGACAGGAAGCCTGACCAATAACATAAACAGTCAATTACCACATATTGTGTATGTTATATGTTATATGTTACTGTAGTCTTACAATAAAGTAAACTAGAGAAAGAAAAGCATTATGAAGAAAATTAGAAGAAAAAGAGAATGCATTTACTATTCATTAAGTGGAAGTGGATCATCATAAAGATCTTCATTCTTTTTGTCTTCAATTTGAAGGCTAAAGAGGAGGAAAAAGAGGAGTTGTTCTTACTGTTTCAGGGGTGGAAGAGCCAGAAGAAAACCTGTGTATAAGTAGATCTACGTAGTTTAAACCTGTGTTGCTCAAGGATCAACTACTGGATGTGTGAATGTGTATGTGTATGTGTATGTGTATGTGTATGTGTGTGTATTATATGTGTGTGTGTGAGATATATATATATGTATTTGACATATATGTGCTATAAACTCCACAGTATTTTAAGCTGTCAATTACCTTTTAAAGAGATTTAAGGCATGCAACTCATTTATTTATCCCTGTAGTTATAATTTCTGGTGCTTTTTATTCCTTAAGGGTTATCTCATATTTTCATCTGGTATCATATTTCTTCTGCTTGAC
The DNA here is from genome assembly GCF_029281585.2 of Gorilla gorilla gorilla. Lineage (NCBI taxonomy): Eukaryota > Metazoa > Chordata > Mammalia > Primates > Hominidae > Gorilla > Gorilla gorilla. Next base: position 23,835,192 of record NC_073246.2, read on the forward strand.
ACTTACACTTGTTTTAACATTTCTTGTAGTGTGTGTTTGTTAATACTGAATTCTTCCAGCATTTGTATATGAAAAAATATATTTACTTCTTTTTCATTTTTAACAAAATTTTATTTTGAAACACTCATGTATTCCCAGAGAGTGAATATATATTTCCTCATAAGCCCTTTGCTAAGTTTTCCTCAAAACATCTTCTAAGACTAGAAAGACTATAAACACAAAGCAGTAAGTGTGTTTAAATTAAATATGCAAGATTGCTAGTTTCAAAGTCAAAAAACAAGCAGAGAAAGAAATTAGAACTCTGTGAGTAATAGGAATGAAAAGTTTGACCTATGATGTGAGATCTTGCTGACCTCTTGAAATCGAGATCTGAGATACTTTCCTTGCTCTGAGCAAAGACTGCAAAAAGGCAATGATGGATCGTATATAAACTCGATGCTTAATGAGGCGGAATGAAGCAGATACAGCCATGTATCCACAATGTCTGGATATATTATACAATCGAAATTCAAATCTAATGCATCTTATTCTCATTTAGTGTTTCCTATTTCTTAGCTTCTATTTTATCTTCTCATGTTTTTAGGCATCCACATGGCATTCTATGTAATCTTAGCTTAATCTTACAGTTCACTAATTTTCAATTAAGCCTCATTTAATGAGCTCTTTAACAAATTCACTGTTTTTAATACCAAATATATAAATATATATGTTAATATATGCAAATACACATAAATATACATACATATTTTATATTTTTCTGTTTTTTGTTTATTTTGCTTTTTTGTTGTTGTTTTTTGAGACAGAGTCTTGCACTGTCACCAGGCTGGAGTGCAGTGGCACAATCTTGGCTCACTGCAACCTACGCCTCCTGGGTTCAAGTCATTCTCCTGCCTCAGCCTCCCGAGTAGCTGGGAATACAGGTGCACTCCACCACACCCAGCTAATTTTTGTATTTTTAGTAGAGATGGGTGTTTCACTATGTTGGCCACGATGGTCTCGATCTCTTAACCTCATGATCCGCCAACCTCATCCTCCCAAAGTGCTGGGATTACAGGCGTGAGCCACCGCACCCCACCTGTTTTTTTTTGTTTTTTTTGTTTTTTTAATTTTCGTTATAAGGCTGACTATTCTTGTCTGTGTATGATGAATTATATATTTTTGTGAACTGATTGCTTTACATAGAAAAGGCACAACTTTGTAATAATTATAAATTTAGGATCACGTTTTGTTGTACAAGTCAGACTCAGGATAATGGGAGCAGCTAATTCCCTTATAAAATTATCTAAGATGCATTATTTTGTTAAGATGACTTTATTTTTGGTTCATAATTCTATATTTTATTTATTGGAATTGTAATTTTTAAAATATATCTGTTGGCTTTGAAATTGCTTACCATTTGACACAGGGAATAAAAGTGAAATGGCATAATCATTAGATTTTACTTTTTGGCAGATAAAATTTGGCAGTACCCAAGCCAAAAACACTTGATTAAGAAAAATGAGATTACACAACACATAAAGAATCCAAAGCCATTTTAAAGAAATTAATTCCCAACACATATATCTTTTATTTATTCTAGGAACATTCAAAATATTCTCTTTCAGTTATTTGAAATGTATTGTTAATGTTAACTATAGTTACCCTACTGATCCATTGAACATAGGTCTCATTTCTTCTCACTGTGTATTTGTACCCATTAATCGACCTCTCTTGATCCTCTGCTCCCCTCTATCCTTCCTGGCCTCTGGTAATCACCAATCTAACATTTTCATGAAATCCACTTTGTTAGCTCCCACATATGAGTGAGAACATTTGATATTTGTTTTTCTGTGCTTGGCTTATTTCACTTAACCTAATGAGCTTATGACTTCCAGTTCCATCCACGTTGCTTAAAATGACAGAATTATAATTTTTATGGCTGAATAATATTCCATTGTGAATATATAAAACATTTACTGTATCTATTGTTCCACTGATAAGCACTTAGGTTGATGTCAAATATTGGTTATTGTGAATAGTGCTGTATCTATCTACCTAGTAGTGGAATTAATGGATTGTATGGTAGTTCAAATTTTAGTTTTTGTTATGAAATAAATTTCACTTGGTTGAATATAGTAACATAGAATAACAGAATGTAATACTTAGTAAATTACATGTTTGCTTATTCAGCCTTTACATAGAGTGACAAGACACTCACAGAAGACCTTGAATACCCATCCCTAGTAAATTGTATAATTTCTATGTCATGCAAGTATAAATTATTATAAAAATAAGTTCCAGTTATTGAGGAATATATAGAAGTATAGGTCAAATGTTAAATTTAATGTGCATGTTACTGCTAATATTCATTATCCTATTCTCCAAAATAGTAAATAGAACTTTTTTAGAGTATTATTTTAAAATAGAGTAACTTCACCGAATAGAGGCCTGACAAAAACTACCTCAGCTAGGTGATCAAGATTAGCATGGTCAGTGATAAGTCATGTTGGTAGCATGTATTCTGGAAATGATGTGACAGAAATTGAACTTTGCCTTTAAGATCTTCCTCTCCAAACCCATAATCCCAGTTTAATGAGAAAAATGTCAGACAAAATTAATTGGTTGACAATCTGAAAAATACCAGACATGTACTTCTCAAAACTGCTAGGTCATTGAAAACAAGGAAAATCTGAGAAATAGCCAAGAAGAATCTAAGTAAATGTGACAACAAAGATTGGGGCACATTTCCAAGATAAGACAGATAGCAAATCAGATAAATACATCCCATTTTCTTGATGTTTGATACATTCAACATTCATGGCCTGAAACACAAATGTAATATTACTAAATATTATTTAATTTTATTGATAATTTATTTGTTATATAACAGGAAAATACAGTAGTTTGAAACATATTTAGCACCTTATTTATTTATTTAATTTTTTTGAGACAGAGTCTTGCTCTGTCGCCCAGGCTGAAGTGCAGTGGCGCAATCTTTGCTCATTGCAACCTCTGGCCTCCTGAGTTCAAGTGATTCTCCTGCCTCAGCCTCCCTCCTAGCTGGGACTACAGGCGTGTGCCAACACACTGGCTCTTTTTCGTTATTTGTAGTAGAGATGTGGTTTTATCATCTTAGTCAGGCTGATCTCAAACTCCAAACCTCAGGCAATCTGCCTGCCTCGGACTCCCAAAGTGTTAGGATTATAGGCATGAGCCACTGTGCCTGGCTAGCACCTTTATTTTAAAACTGGCCTTCAGGAATTTGTTAATAATTGTAGAACATCACATTTATATCAGCTTCAGCAATGAAATATGAGATAAGCTAGAGAATCTTTGCCAAAACTGCCTAACCTGAGAGCCCAGCTGCAGAATTAATTGAATATATTAAAATACAATGCTACTGATCCAACTAGTCAAAATTTATTTGTGTTTCTCAAAAACGTACAATGGGAGCGAGAGAGAGAGGGACAGAAACCAAAACATGAAGTTTGGTAAACAATGCCCTTTTATAATTTTTGAAGATGTATAATTTCTTCATAAATTCTACTGTGCCCTTTTATGAGTGACATAAAATGAAAAAAAAGTCTAATACCTGATTTAATGGTAAGAGGAGAGGCTTTAGTGTTAGTTGGGCATAACTTCTTAATATTTATGAATTCCATAATCATCGACAACTTCAACAAACTAAAAAATCAATTTTATGAAATCTTTAGCATAATTTTCCATTTTTAGGTTTAAAGTGGTTTGTAACTTTATTCTGTTTATCATAATGTTATATGTTATTTTCTTTGCGCTTTGAAATGGACTTGAATAATAAAATAATGATAATATAAGAAAAAGATTGTGCAACCTTTTAATTTCTATAATATCTAGTGTAATTATAAAAAAAACTTGAAGGTGTTTTAATATCAGAGTTTGTTGAGGTTGTCAGGCTAAGATGTTGCAGTACCCCGCATTCTTCACACCCAGCATCCTTCTCCAATGTCCGATCCCACTTGGCTGATAGATTTATTATGTTAAATAGCTATCCAAAACATTTTGCCGGTTCACATTCTCCTCCCATAATCCATTAATAAAGAAACATTAATTAAAATATCTGCAGTTTATGTAAGCTCTTACCTTACGAGAATGCTGTCACTCTGTCCTTCACCAGGTCAATGGCAGAAAAAAGTAACCAGAAAAGCCTAGTTAAGACTTGTTTACATCTCTCTCCCTTGACTACTCACCCCTCAGAGTTATTCCTTCTACTGAATTTTGTAGACTGGCACTACCAACTAACCAAAAACAGAAACTTGGATATTATTCCTATCACTTCTTGCCCCTTCCTGGCCATTATTTGGGAACATTGCATGTAATAGCCACTCAATTAACATCTATTAAAACAATAAAGAAATACAGCACTGATTTCATACAATATCATCTTGGTACCTGGATTTTCCACTTGACAATGCTGTGAAATAATTTGAGATTATAATCCGTAACTGAGAGGTGAAGCCGGCTGGGCTTCTGGGTGGGGTGGGGACTTGGAGAACTTTTCTGTCTAGCTAAAGAATTGTAAACACACCAATCAGCGCTCTGTGTCCAACTAAAGGTTTGTACATGCGCCAATGGGCACTCTGTAAAAACGCACCAATCAGCACTCTGTGTCTAGCTAAAGGTTTGTAAACGCATCAATCAGCACTCTGTAAAAACAGACCAATCAGCGCTCTGTAAAATGGACCAATCAGTGCTCTGTAAAATGGACCAATGAGCAGGACATAGGCGGAGCCAAATAAAGAAATAAAAGCTGGCCACCTGAGTCAGCAGCGGCAAGCCACTGGCGTTCAACGTTGTGGAAGCTTTGTTGTTTTGCTCTTCACAATAAATCTTGCTGCTGCTCACTGTTTGGGTCTGCACTACATTTATGAGCTGTAACACTCACTGCAAAGGTTTGCAGCTTTACTCCTGAAGCCAACGAGACCACGACTCCACCAGGAAGGAATAAACAACTCCAGATGTGCTACCTTTAAGAGCTGTAACAGTCACTGCGAAAGTGCGCAAGGTCTGTGGCTTCACTTCTTAAGTCAGCGAGCTCACGAGCCCACTGGAAAGAAGACAGAACTCCAGATGTGCTACTTTTAAGAAGTGTAACGCTCCCTGTGAAGGTCTGAGGCTTCAATCCTGAAGTCAAGCGAGACCGCGAACCCAGGGGAAGGATAAAACTGTGGACACGTGGACATTGGAAGGAGCAAACTCCGGACCCACCATCTGTAGGAACTATAGCACTCTGTGAGGGTCCGTGGCTTCATTCTTGAAGTCAGCGAGACCAGTAACCCACCAGACAGAACCAACTCCAGACACATAGTGGTTACTGTTTTATGTCTGTCATTATGCTTGGATGATAATAATTATTGGTTATTGCAGAATGTGATGTAACCAGTGTTAAATGGTGACATCCTCTCCCAAGTTATTCACTGTTATATTCCATTACTCAACTTGTTCACCTAAAATAATATGTCAGTATTTTTCCATGAATAATTTGAGAAATTTTACATATTCTGTGTGAAGAGTAGTCAGGAATGAGTCATCCTATTTCTGTCATTGATTTTTATGTGTTCTGTCAAATTGTGGAGAAGACTTTCAAGTGCAAGGAACAAAAACAAGACTGCTTATAGCAGGACTGATTCTTTAGCTGGGTAATATCAAGTTGCCCTGACAGCTTTTTCTGTGATATTGTTACTCCTCCAGTACTGCCACAAGGCTGGCCCCTGGCATCCCTACACATCATGGCTTACAAGTTGTGTCATCTGAGAGCATTTTCCACATGCATTTGTTGCTGCAATACACATCTCCCATGTATCATCATTTCATGTTCCTACCTTGCATTTTTTAAAATTGCATTTGTTATTTTAAATTAGAAGAACATCTTTTTTTAACTTACTCATTTTTGGTCTCACCACCAAAATGTAAACTACATGAAGACATGGACTACTCTATCTTTGGTATCCATACTAATTCCCTGACAGGGTCATACTTGCCTACGTGATGAATCGGCTTTATGTTAAGGCACACGTCTTTTGATTCAGAAAATGATATCAATCCAGAATAGAGATCATTTGACCATAAATTTATTTGGATCATATGGGTAAGTTATTTGACTGAAATAAACCCTCCAAATATGTACTTCCTCAGGTTATACAAAAGTTCAACAAAGTGTAAAGAACAATTTTGAAAAATGTGAAGTCAAATTTATGTCTTACAATGCTAAAGTTTTTTCTTAAAGTGAGGAAATTTCAGTATAAGATTCAGACAGAAATCTTGATTACAAGGAACAGGCAGAATGTAAGACAATGAAATATAAGACAGTGAAACTGGACTGTTAACATCTTCGCTACAGAGGCAGCAGTTGTTTAGAAATGATAGCCACTTGCTAAGTGGGAATGAAGGCTAAATATTGTCTTATCTTTTGTTTTTGAAAAAAATTAAAACCTAGATATCAATTTAAAGGCCCTATGAATTCAAGTTTTGGAAGTTAACTTTAAACTTTGTGAACAGGCTAAACAATGAAGAGGACTGTAACCCATAGGTCTTCAATTTTTAGCCAGACAGCTACATGCTCTTATCAATCGACTTAGGGTCCTTTTGGAATTATTTTTACTCACATACACATTATTTTGAGGGCCATACTAAGAAATAATATATAAAATTACTTTTGTGGTTTTTATTGTAATAATTAAGCAGCATTGCTTATAACCTTAATATATATTCTTTGAAAAACTTAACACAGTCCTTAGTATTTTTACCTTTAGAAATTGATTTTTTCATTTTTACAAACATTGTGAATTAAGTAATAATGTTCCACTTTGTGATGGCTGCAGAGAAGCCATCTCTAAGAATCTCAGTAGCATATATGAATATAATGACAGAGATGTCAGATAACTTTCATGTATCGCATCACTAAATCTTAACTGAACTTGTGATGTACTCCAAATAAACCTCTAAAATATTAGCCTGGGCTCAAGCAATCCTCCTGCTTCATCCTCCTCAGTAGCTAAGACTACAGCATACCACCACACTTAGCTTCTTTTAAATTATTTTTTGTGGAGACAGAGTCTTGCTATGTTGCCCAGATTGGTCTCAAACTCCTGCCCTCAAGCAATCCTCCCATCTCCGCCTTCTAAAGTTCTGGGATTAGCATAAGCTACCATGGCCAGCTCTTTGCCCGTATTTGAATCAGCTTCTTTGTTTGCTTGATTTTGAGATGTTTGAGTTCCTTATATATATCTTAGATAGTTGCCCCTATTCAGATGTATGATTTGAAAATATATCTTACCATTCCATAGGTTTTTCTCTTCAGTCTGTTGATTGTTTTCTTGAATATGCAGAAGTTTTTTAGTTTAATAAAATCCCATGTGTGTATTTTTGGCTTTTGTTACCTGTGCTTTTGAGGATTTATCCATAAAATCATTGCCCAGCCCAAGGTCCTGGAGCTTTTCACCTAAGTATTCTAGTAGTGTTACAGTTTCAGTTTACATTTAAGTCTTTGATTTATTTTGAATTGATTCTCATCCTATGTTCTCAGTGGTGGCAAAGGTTGTTAGAGTCTTCAGTGGTGATGACTGCTGTGGTCCTACTGATCTCTTATTCTCCCACCAAGGTAGTTGTGGCTGAGGGGATCCCTCTTGGCAGTAGGTCCGGCGTGCAAGTCCACTTGCAGTAGTGGTGTTACCAGTGTGTGATGAGTAGCATGTATGGAGTGGTCACACAGCTACAGTCTGAATTATGGTATAAGTAGAGGAAACTATGGCTCGGATCTGCAGTGATAATAGCCCTGGTGTCCAGGGTACACGCAGCCCCACTGCCATGTTGGTAACTATATGTGATGTGCATATGCTTATGAAGCAGCCAGGGAGCCAAGAGCAGGAGCATAGTTATGTGCAGAGTTACAGTGACTCTGGTGTTGGGGTGGATTTTAGTTCTTCACAGTAGCTGAGCTGGTGCCTGGAGCACAGGCATGCTCAGAGAGACCTTGGTTTCAGGCCTGGATTGATAACTAGCTCCCTCACCATATTGATGGCTCTGGTTTCAGAAATGTGGGTGTTTGCAGAGCCCAGGTCTGGAGTGTAAGCACTCAAGAGGTAGCCACGGCTTTGGGATTGGGCCCAAGTGGGGCTGGGAGAGATGGCAGCTCCTTACCCAAAGTGAGGCTGAACAGTGTCTGCTTCTTAGGGAGTTTGGAAAAGATGCCTGAGGTTCCTTGGCAGGAATAGCTGTTGGTTAGCTTAGTGGCAGAAGATGCTGGTGTCTTTTGCAGAGCAGGCTGCCAAGAACTATGGTGGTACCTGCTGTGTGGCTGACACCAATAGCCTCTGACTTTCTTCTTTCTTCCTATCCATTTTCTAGCATCTCAGGTATGCCAGTATAACCAGAAATCATATCTATGTAGATATTCTCTGGTGATTTGCTCCACTGTGTGTGTTACAGAAGATTCTTTAATAGGACTTTGAGTTCTCTCAAGGTTATTTTGGTTTGAGGATAGCTCTGTGTGTGTTTATGTGTGTGTATGTACGTGTGTGTGTGTGTGTGTGTGTGTGTAAGGGGGTTGAAGGTTGGTATCTCCTACTCTGCCATCTTGGTGATGTTATACCTCCTTCTGTTTCAAAATATATATATATTGTTTGATCCTAATGGGATCAGCGTTTCATTCCACAAGAATGTCTAACTTTCTCAATGTTATGTGTTTGAAAAGGAATTATCAATTTGTTTTTTGACTACTATTTTTTGAGCCCCTAACCAATCAAAGTGATTTATAAGTCAATTCATTTAATCTAAAAAAAACTCATAAGTATTATTATGTGTATTTTACTTTAGAGTAAAGCAAGTCTTAAAGGAGTTAACAACTTACCTAGTATTATCAACTATGGGGAGGAGAGCCAAATTCTAAACAAGGGATTTCTGACTTGAAAATACATCCTTTTAATCCTCTCCTTATGAAAATGCTGGGTGTCTAATTCAGACCCTGAAGTCCACAACTGCAAATGAGGTTCTTCTATCCAAAAAGTGATAGACATTAACAGAACAACAAACTTCAATAATTCAGAATATGTGTACTGTCCAGGCTGCCTCGTATATTCTTTTCATATCAAAACTATTAAGATTTATGATCTATTAGCTTCCATCTTCTCTATTCTTCAAAAACACTCCATTGTTATGATGTTTTCCATGCATTACTTGCCCTAGGTCTCCTGATAACAAAGTAATATCTCATATTGCCTTGTTCCGACCACATAAAGGTTTCTGGCCCATAAGAAGTGCTTAGTAAATATTGCTATTTGTTTATCTGATTCTTCATTTGGCAGCTTGCAATTATTTTTATTATTTCATTTCCAAAATATCCTGTCAATAATTGAATTAATGTTTATGTCTCTGTTCCTGACACTATTTCCATTGTGTCAGGAATTAAATTTTTTAATACAAATGGACTCGTTTATTACTGTGAGTTCCAACGGGAGGGAACTTTCAGACTGACAGTGTTGAAGTTGAATGCGCTCCTTAAGGCAGGCTGATATAATTACTATCCTCATAGGTCATTGTTGCACTATTATTGTTTTCTATTTCCTGTAGACGCCCCAAGAGAATTTCAGATGTCCATGTGGTAAGTTGACCTAAAGTTTACAAATTCTCACTATTATTTTTCTGAGTTCAAAAATGTAAACACTGTGTAGATACTTTTTATTAAATTGATTTTATAGCACACAGTATAATAGTAAGTAGAATCATGGAGGCAACTTTTCTAAAACAATGTTTTATTACTCATGATTCTGTTTTTTCACACACACAACATAATGTGCACGACTGTCACTGAGACTCCAAAACACTGATCTAATAAAAAGTTTAACAAATAATAAGATCAAGACATTTGAAGCATGTTGTTTAACTTTATTGATTCACTGAAATAGCAGCCACCACTGCCCTCAGATTATAGATCCAATGAAACTAATGGCATATCCATGAAAGGTTTAAACCCCCTCTCTTAGTGATTTGAAAACCAAAAAAAAAAATACATACAGAATATGTAATACTCTATTTTAGTACCTTATATTATAATCACAAAAAATCATAGCATTTTTCTTTCAGAAATAACTTATAAAATAGTGAAAAATAATTAGGTAATACAACTAATTTATCCTAGCTGCCAAACTGTCCTTTAGCCTATATAGTATAAATTTGGAATTAAATGCTGAACTTCAAGACGTAGTACTAAATATTTTAGGACCATATCAGCTGATCACAAGCTCAAATGCATACGGTGTTACATCATAATGAATATGATCACTTTAAAGTGTATGTATACTTCAGTTTTAATAGCAGAAACAAAAATAACCTATTAAATATAATCTTTTTTTCCTAACATTCCAGAATTTACATGGCAAAGTACTTGGTAATTTTGCTTGAAACGTCCAGTAAATCAGAAGAGAATGACTGAATAAGCACATTTATGTGTGTGCATGTGTGTGTGTGTATGTTAAAAATATAAATCAACTATTCTTAAGAATACCAAAGTATGAGAACAGAACACTATATTACAATTTGATAAAAATCTTTATCAATAATACATACCAACTTAAACTCGTGCTACATTATAATTTTTTTCATTCATCAAATGACTAACCAATATGTCATTAAATAAAGAACCTAATGTTCTATGTATCTTCATTTAAAATAAACACGAAAATATGTTAAAGGAATAGTTGTTCAAAGCATAAAATTTATTCAAAACGCAAAGTTGAACAAATAAACTTCTTACTTTTGTGGATGAATTCACTGCTTACCAGAATTCAATCAATTGAATACATTTACCTTACAAAAGAAATGCTCTAGTAAACAGTGAATAGCTCATTTTAACATTGTAAAGTTTACAACAGTCACCATGCTGCGCTACGGAGAAACATTTAATACAGTGAGAAAGAAAAAACAGAAGTCATCTTTACCAACAATTACTACAATTTTCATTGCAATGTCAGAGGGGTTTTCTGAAATAACTTTTTTTAAAATAGGGTAAATGCTTATCCCTGCTGAGGTTAGGCAGTGCACTGGAGTGTTACATAAAGAAAATCTATTGGCCTTTTAGTTGTGGAAATGGGCTCTATATTCCAGAGAAATGCAGCTGTAAAATACTAAAAGTAAATTGAACTAAAGGAATTTCTTCCCACAACCCATGTCAAACAAGTAAGAGGCATATTTAATTGCTGTTTGAATCATTTATAACTATTGTCATGATGTAATGTATCCTGGCAATTACAGCCAGCTTTTTTCATTAGGTTTTCAGACTTAATTTCAGAAAATGAATTCATATTTAAAGCACAGAGCACCTGGTCTATGACTAAGCATTGCATCAATACAAACAATTGGACTGTTTGATGAGAGGAACATGCTTCTGGATTTAGTTGGCATTTTGTGACTACGGCTGCTAATTGCTAAATGGCTTGGCTGGTTTGACAAACTGACAATGATCCATGTATTTAAACTCTCTTTTTAGCTCTGTAGATCTTGCTCTGTATTGCGTGTGAGTTTTCAGAGTTGTTCCAAAGCCCAAATAACAGAAATTTTTAGTAATTTAGAATAGTTTTAGAAACAAAATGTGAGTTTTCAAAGTTGTTGCAAAGCCCAAACAAATTAGAAATTTGCAGAGTAATTTAGAATAGTTTTAGGAACAATAGTGTCTAAGGTTCAGGCTGTAAACTAATCGGTTCATATCTTTGTAAGGACTTCAGAGGGCAAAAATTAGGATCAGAAATTCAAAGTGAAAGTATCTTCAGAAAGTCTTAAAAATAACAGGAATATTATTATTAGATGGTTACGTTAATGGTATATGTGATTTGTTTATCAACAAGTTCTATGTTTATGTTTCAACATATGTAATTCAGTCTTCCCAAGAAAAAAATATACTTACTTTTACATAGATATATTGATTAAAGGAATTACACATTTGTTTCTAAAACACTTTCTTACCTATAATCTCATTTAATATCTACAACAGCATAAAGTAAATATTGTTGTTATTAGTATTCTATTTATAGATTAGATATAGAAAAAGATATTTTAAATGTCCTCCTGAGCTGTTCCTTTATTTATTTCCCTTCTTCTCTATGTTTAGTTTGAGGGTCCATAGCATCTACATCTCTGGGAAGCTTGTAAGAAATGCAGAATATTGGGCTCTATCAAATAACTACTGCATTAGAATCTGAATTTTTAATAAGACTCCTAAGTGGTTCATATAGACATTAAAGTTTGAATAGCAGTGATGTAAATTACATAAAGGTAATCTTTTAGTGGTTTGAAAATAAATATTGGCCTCTGATATTAAACCTTCATCCTATGCACGATGGCACAGAGCAGACCTCATTCACAACATATAAATACCCATAGTTTTTCCTGGACATATAACTGGGTCACATTTCTATACTGTGATTAGCGTATCAGGAGACACATTAATAGTTAGTATTCCCTGAACAACATAATCCAGAAGAGAATATAAAACCATATCAAGTTACATGAAAAACAGGGATACTAAATTAAGTGGTTTAAAAGTGGTAAAAAAATTGAAGGACTACTGTGTACTAAGCCAGCTTACCATGCATTGGTTATTGATCTGCAATTTTTACTATTTTGAACGAGCCTGGTAAGACAGAACGTTCACACACCAGGTTAAGCGAAACAACTTTATTACTCACAGATAGGTAACAAGTGGCAATGGAAGCCTAGGATTTATGGCAAGCTGATCCTGCAAGGCTCAGGAGAACTTCCCAGGGTAAATGGACTCTTGTCTGCATGTGCTCCATGTTGTACAACAGCTAAGAGACCCCAAAAGCAATGAGCTGTGGGTTTTATGCCCAGGGGTCACTGAATTCATTGGGCTACAGTGTTGAGGTGTATCCCGTTCTAAGGACAGAACAGAGCCCAGGCTGTTCCAAATAGTTCCTCCATATATCAGGATGTTGCATTCCTAGAACACTCTACATTATTCTGAGAAGTGCAAAAAGAAAGGAGGGGAAAGAGCTAGGCTGGTTATGGTCATCTGGGAACCTGTCCTGCATGAAGACACACACACACACACATACACACACACAAAAAAAAGAGAGAGAGAAATTACAATCAGCTGAATTAGACAAAAATTGTTAAGAAAGCTTAATTTGAATTTGAAATTGAAGATAAATACAACGTAAACAGATACCTAAGAAGTGTTTCCTAGGGTGTAAGCAAAAGTCCAGATGTAAGGGAAAGGTATTTTTGTTTTGCTTTTTTTCCCTTGGGTGAATAAGTAGTCTGTTAGCTCAACTATGTTACACAATGGAAAGTTAAGAAATTCGACTGGTACGCCGGGCACGGTGGCTCACGCCTGTAATCCCAGCGCTTTGGGAGGCTGAGGTGGGTGGATCACGAGGTCAGGAGTTCCAGACCAGCCTGGCCAAGATGGTGAAACCCCGTCTCTACTAAAAATACAAAAATTAGCCAGGCGCTGTGGCAGGCACCTGTAATCCGAGCTACTCGGGAGACTGAGGTGGAGAATTGCTTGAACCCGGGAGGCAGAGGGTGCAGTGAGCCAAGATGGTGCCACTGCACTCCAGCGTAGGAGACGGAGTGAGACTCTGTCTCAAAAATAAAATAAAATAAAATAAAAAGAAATACAACTGACAAAGTAAGTGGGGTGATATTTGATTAAGAGTCTGGAAATCTCCTTAAGGTGTTTCCACTTTATTAGGTATCGTGATTCTTTAATGATTTTCATTAAGAGACCGATGTGATTGTAACAAGGTTTTCACAAGATCTGTGCATTGTTTGTAAAAAGAATGCTACAAAGGATAGAGAAAATGTTGAGGAAACAGCTTTCTCTTGAATCATCCAGGATATGAATGGGGATAGTGGTAGTAAGAGTAGATGAAAAGATTATTAGAAATAAATGTTGGAAATGGAGAACTACAATATTGAGTGCCAATTGGGTAAGATAAATGAAGAAGAACACCGAATAAAAGTTAACTAAGTGGGTTTTAATTTTGCTTGAGAGATAATGGGCAAGCCACGAAGAGAAATTAAAAAATCAGAAAAAAATCAGTTTGGGACATATTGATATAAATTGGTCAGCTTTAGGATATTTAGTGTGTCTATGTTTCTATGATAATGAATCAGAGGAGAAAAACATATCATTTATGTATCTGAGAGTTATCAATAAAAAAAAAATTTAGCTGTTGGCCAGGTGTGGTGGTTCATGCTTGTAATCCCAGCACTTTGGGAGCCCAAGGCAGGCAGATCACGAGGTCAGGAGATCAAGACCAGCCTGGCCAACATGGTGAAACCCCGTCTCTACTAAAAATACAAAAATTAGCCAGGCATGGTGGCATGTGCTTGTAGTCCCAGCTACTCAGGAGGCTGAGGCAGGAGAATGGTGTGAACCCGGGAGGCGGAGGCTATAATGAGAGGAGATCCCACCACTGCACTCTAGCCTGGGCAACAGCGCAAGACTCTGTCTCAAAAATAAGTAAATAAATAAGTAAATAAATAAATAAATAAATAAATAAATAAATTAGCTGTAACTGTGGAAGTGGATGACATTCTAGTGAAACCAAAGGGACAGGAGGGTAAGGATACATTTTAGTCTGCTTTACCCTTTTCTGGCTATGAAGCTATCAGCATCCCAGTCAAAAATCTTACTGATTTTGAACTTTATTACATCTAATTATGGCATCCTTTTTTTTCACAGTTAAACAAGTTGTTAAAAGCTGGCTTTCCTCACTCTAATAAATGTAACAAAACAGCAAGGTCCACTGCCACATCCATTCTTTCTTCTCTAGTCCTAAGTATAGAACTTGCTGTCCCTGTGGCATTAATAGCCTCCGCCTACACCCCCAAAAATTTCTGCAACTTTCTCTGCAGCAGCTAGTGTCATGTAACACAATTTTTTACCAATAAGATACAGGAAGATGTTCCTGGGAGCCTTTTAAGGGGAATGTATTGATTTGACATGAGCCTCATTTGTGTTTTACCGTCTTTCTTATGAAATATCAACTTTATGGCTGGATTTCTGGCTGCCACCTTTCAAATATAAAAATGAGGACATAACAAATGAACAGATGCAAATGATGGTAAAAGGGACTGATTTGCTTTGAAAATATGTTGATGCCACAGCATCCATCCTAGATTTCCTTTTTAAAATTTTTCTAAATATGCTTTTTGGTTACATGTATGTTTCCTTTAGAAAAGCGTCTGTTCATGTCCTTTGCCCATTTTGGATTTTTTTTATTGTAAATTTGTTTAAGTTCCTTATAAATGCTAGATACTAGACCTTTGTTATATACAAAGATTGCAAATATTTTCTCCCATGCTGTAAGTTGTCTGTTTACTCTGTTGATAGTTTCTTTGGCTGTGCAGAAGCTCTTAAGTTTAATTAGAACCCATTTGTTGATTTTTGCTTTTGTTGCAATTGCTTTTGGCATCTTCATCATGAGATTTTTGCACATTGCTATGTCCCGAATTGTATTGCTTAGGTTGTCTTCCAGCGTTTTTATAGTTTTGGGTGTTATATTTAAGTTTTTAATCCATCTTGAGTTGATTTTTGTATATGGTGTAAGGAAGGGTCCAGTTTCAATTTTCTGCATATGGATAGCCAGTCACCGAAGCACCATTTCTTCAACAGAAACTTTTTTCTGCATTGCTTGTTTTTGTCAGCTTTGTTGAAGAGCAGATGGTTGTAGGTGGGCAGCCTTATTTCCGGGCTCTGTATTCTGTTCCATTGTTCTATGTGTCTGTTTATGTGCCAGTACAATGCTGTTTTTGTTACTGTAGCCCTGTAGTATAATTTGAAGTCTGATAACATTAAGTTTCAGAAGAAAAGCTCAATATCACTGATCATTAGAGAAATGCAAATCAAAACCACAGTGAGATACCATCTCATACCAGTCACAATGGCTATTATTAAAAAGAACAGATACTGGCGAGGTTACAGAGAAAAGGGAACGCTTGTACACTGTTGATGAGAGTTTTCATACATTCAAACATTGTGGAAAGCAGTGTGGCAATTAATCAAAGGGCTAAAAACAGAAAATTCAACCTATCAATCCCATCACTGAGTATATACCCAAAGGAATATAAATCATTCTTCCATGAAGACACACACACGCATATGTTCATTGCAGCACTATTCAGAATAACAAAGGTGTGGAATCAACCTAAAACCATCAGTGCTGATTGGTTAAAGAAAACGTGGGACATATGCACCATGGACTACTTCACAACCATAAAAAAGAAGGAGATCATGTCCTATGCAGGAACATGGATGGAGCTGGAGGTCATTATCCTTAGCAAACTAATGTAGGAACAGGAAACCAAATAATGCATGTTTTCACTTGTAAGTGGGAGCTAAATGATGAGAACACATGGATACAAAGAGGGAACAACAGCCACTGAGGCCAACTTGAGGACAGAGAGTGGGAGGAAGGTGAGGATCAGAAAAAATAACTATTGGTCTATTGGTTACTAGGCTTAATACTAGAGTGATGAAATAATCTGTAAAACAAATCGCCATGACATGCATTTACCTGTATAACAAATCTGCATATGTATTCTTGAACCTAAAATAAAAGTAAAAAAAATGAAGTTTCTACAAATGAAACAATTTTTAAACATGGATGGAGATGGAGGCCATTATCCTTTGCAGACTAATGCAAGAACAGAAAACCAAACATCTCATGTTCTCAGTTATAAGTGGGAGCTACATGACGAGCACACATGGACACGTAGAGGGAAAAAACACACACAGGGGCCTATAGGCAGGTGGAAGGTGGGAGAAGGGAGAGGATCAGGAAAATAACTAATGGGTACTGACTTTAAACTTGGGTGATGAAATAATCTGTACAACAAATCCCCATGGCAAATGTTTACCTATGTAACAAATCTGTGCTTGTACACCTGAACTTAAAAGTTAAAACAGTCATGTAAACCACTGTTTCTCTTAGCCAAGTTCAATTCCTAATTGATAAAATTAATTCAATGTGTTTTTGACCCTATCTTAGTCAATCTGAATATGCAGACTCTATATCATTATGGGCAATGTGTACATTTCAAGGGGAAGGAATGTTGGTGTACCACACTGAGCTGCATAATCAATGTGGCTTAACAATGTGTTAAACTAGGTGTAGATTTTAAAGAAAGGTGTGGTTTTTAGATGACAGGTGTATTTATCATGGTAATATTACTTCAGTTTCTGTTCCAATTGTCTTATGTTGGTAGGAGCAAACATGAATGCCATCTTAGCAACCACAGCATCAATTACAGGTACCAGCTGAGAAAGCATAACATCCTAAAGTTCCTTGATTTTATATTCCTATCATGCTGGGCTACTGTGCTGTGAAATGCATGCAGATCTATTAGGGGGTGATAAAAGGCAACATGATTAACTGGTGATTTATATCCTTTGAGATTGACGGCATATAGAGAATAGTGGCAAATGGGGAATCTAGTTGGATTGAGACAGATTATATTAAAAATAAAAAGCCTGATTACTTATCTTGTGTAATTCATCATTCTTACCTTCGTCAGTTATCTCCCCTTCTCCCTGCACAGTAACCAGCGATGCTAACTCCCACCCTCACTCCCAAAAAAGTACATGCTTGACTTACATGATTTATACTATTAGAGAAAATTCAGGTTTTACTGTTCAGGAACATATAAAAGTCCTCAAATTATACTCTGCAAATGATGATATTATAAAAATATTCAAATTGCATGGGGGAATTTAAAAAGTCCAACTCATATTGCAAGTGCATTTGCCTTATCCATTCAAAACCCCAGTCAAACATAACTAGGAGCTGATATATCAATGCTTCATACAATCCAGGTGAAAAAATTATCTGACTTTTATTTAAAAATGTGCAAAAATAATAAAACTCAGATTTTTGAACACCATACTAGACTGACTGTATCAGCATATTTAGAGGTGGTAACTAAACATTTTAAATTAAAGTAAAACAAAATGAAGACTCTTTTAGTTGGTCTTGGATTTTTAGAAACAATAATAGCTATGTAATAAACTTTTTTAGTATTTCAAAATTTGGGCACCTTTGCATTTTCACCATCACATAAAAATTCATTAGTTTAATATTGTCATGAAGTCTTTTCCAAATACTTCAAAATCTTATTTTATAACTAAGTAATTTTGCAATAATTAGCACTCTTCAGTCTCATATAGTAAAACTCGTGAGCATAATTATCAGCATCAGCAATTTCTAAAAATTTGTTAAGCTTACTTTTAAGCATCTGATCAATTCAGCATATTCTCTTCAAACATTCCAAACAAATTGATTTTTACTATTTTTTTAATAAATGGTATTCAAAATTCTAAGATTGTATTTAAATTGTCAGAAATGAGGGCAATAATGCAAACTCTCAAAGGATATAGAATCTCATAAGCACAAATGAATCTATTTTAATGATGGTTAGTTGGTGGAGGCTTCAGATGATTTCAGTTGTGTTGTTATCTCTGTTGTCTGCATGACCTAATAGCAGAAGAACTTCACTATGAGAGAAGAAAAGAAGGAAGGAAAGAAGGAAGGCAGAGAAAGGAAGAAAGAGAGAAAGGAAGAAAGAGAGAAAGAAAGAAAGAAAAAGGAAGAAAGAAACGAAAGAAAAAGAAAAAGAAAGAAAGAAAAAAGAAAGAAAGGAAAGAAAGAAAAAGAAAGGAAGAAAGAAAAAGAGAAAGAAAGAAGAAAAAGGGAAGAGAGAAATAAAGAGAGAAAGGAAGGAAGGGAAAGAAAGAAAAGAAAAGAAAGAAAACTTATGACCTAAGGAACATGCTTTCTGACTGGGAATTGGATTCCACAACTCAACTGCATCATCTGCCTGCTGGTCATCAGAACCCACAGGAGTTGGGTAAAGAAAATAACTCACCATCCTCGATATAAACCTAAGAATTTATGTGTATTCCTCAGAGATGCACCTGCAGAGTGGGTTGGAACATTTACAATTCATAACATGCCATTGTTCATACTGGTAATCAAACCAGTTTAACTGCTGAAGAATAAGATCACCACAATCATTACCAAAGATGCAAATAAACAGAAAATTAGAATGTCAGTAATACTCTGTCAAGAGGTTCCATGGTAATATGATTTGTTGTTATACAGCAATTCCTGTATCACATCTTGTGATGTTTTTATAAACCAGTTCTAAAAAGAATTTAATATGCAAATATGCCAGCAGAATTGAGAATACAGCACATACCTAGTGCTTAATTTTAAATATGCATGAAGCATAATATCTTCATGTTTAATTCTGTTATAATTTTGGGGGTTTATATTTCCACATTCAATTTTTATATTTCTTCTTTTTGTTATTAACATACAGATATGAGAGCAATTTCCTGAAGAATAACTTTCAAGGCTTCTCCCTTGACAAAGATAAAGTTGTTATTACAGGGCATGACTGAAGTAATCTCCTTTCTGTTGATTGACTAGCACACAATGTGATTTTCTCTTAAAATTTTTATCAAGATTATTTATGCACAATACAGGCTTAACAACCCATAGTGATAAGTGAAAATACAAAAGTGCATTTTACCATCAACATATAAAGGTGTTAAACTTATTTCAGGGTACATCAATAATTTATTTAAGGCAATCTTCATAAAGTTAGGACACTAGTTTTGTTTTTATTGTTCTGCAAAACTGCTTGTCTAAAACTCATTTTTAAAAGATAATGTAGGAGTTTTAATGGAAACATACAAGTGGATTATTTAATTTATTTTTAATTGGTGTACTTATTATTCTCATGTCTTATGATGTAGATTCATCTTTCTCTTTTTATATACCTGATACATGTTTCCTGAGTAAACTTACAGAGATTATTTACGCTCTGGTGTATGTTGCCACACAGGGGTGTAAGAAAATATTCTTGATCACGCTATTATTTTGTTAATGATTATAATAGAAATGGTCATTAACTTTGGTACCGAACACTAGGTTAATGATCTTCAGATATTCCTTTTATAGTTCCAGTTCAAAGTCTAGTTTATAAGAAAAGAGTTTTAACATAAACAAGGTCATTTTAAAAAGTCAGTGCTTCTTGGTGATGAAATTGAGATTAAATCATGCTATTTACACATCAAAAGCCTGATTAACATAAAATGCCTGTAACAATTACACAGCCCAGGCACACAGATCAACTCATGCATCAACATAAACTACTTTTATCAGAACCACTAACATTTTAGGAGTTGTGAATTTATCACTGATTTACTTTTTTAAGAAATTTCAAGTATGACAGTCAAAAACCCTTAAATTTCTAATTTACAAGGCAGTTGAACATAGTCACTAGAAATTAAGAGCAAATGCATCAAAATTCTCTGTCTACCACAAATACATTCTTCTTCCTTTTATATATGTACTCTTTAGGGTCACCAGTGGAGTCTTCTCAATTCCCAGTCCCCTTCCCTGAAATCAAAACCTTCCTTCCTATTCGGAGTATCAGTGACAATTTTATCTCTATCCTCTATTTAACCTCTCTCACATTGTAGCTAGTACAGACCTGTTTTTTTTCCTAAGCTATAGTAAAGTTGTTTGTACTTTCACTTTGCCACAGAATTCACACTTGCACTGTTATTACCAACTACTCTAAAAATAGAATTGAGAACCTGCTATGAGTCAGAGGTTTTAGGTCATTTCCCATCCTCTAACGGTGTCCTGTTTTAGCCTAGGAATGGGAAAATGGAATAGTGGATATTATCAGCTTCTAATCTCTAACTTAGATATTCTCAGAACACACACACACACGTTACAATTGGTCCCATTTCTCCATGGTTGGGTCCAAGGAAGGAACATTAGAGAAATTCCTCATGACCACACGGGAGGCATATGTGGGATCTGTCATTGGCCTGGTGGGTGATTAGAGCTTTTTCTTTCTCTCACATACACTTTTATGGCTTTCACAGATGTCCCATCCCCTGAACGTTCAACAGATAGCCTCTTGGTAAGAAAGCTGTTTTTGTTTTTTCGGGGTAAACTGTTTAAAATCTCTTTCTATAAATATTCTTTCTAATACAGTCAGCTTGCACAGCAAACACATAGAGCTCTCCCCTACTCCCAAACAACCTCCCCTCACCTCTTAATTCTTACTAACTTTTGCTGAGGCGATGGGATAAGGGTACTAGCGCTGGTTTGTAGCATGTATTTGCAAGTCCTGTATCAGTTCATTCCTTAGGCAACACTGGGCATTTGTTCACTGTCAGGAAGTATTCTGACCACTGAAAATGAACAAAAGAAAAAAATCTGCCATCACTGGGCTTAAAAACTTTTTTAAAAGACTCAAATATATAATGATTTACATGATGATAATTGCTAAGGAAGAAAAATAAGTAGAAAAGGCAATATGAAGTATGTATGTGTGGGTAGATGGAGTTGAACTTTTAAACAGCATTTCCAGAGCAAGTCTCCCTGAGAGAGTGAATTTGACTGGAGATCTAAAGAGAGGATAGGGGATAATATTTCCAGAAAAAGTGATCAACCTGTTCAAAGGGCCATGAAGCAAGAGCACACCTGGATGTCTAAGAAGCATGCAGAATCCACAGCCAATAGAGAAGAATGAAGTGGGTTAAGAAGGTAAAGAGAGGTAAAGTGGGAAGGACCAAGAAGTGCCATGTGCCACTCATAGGACTTCTGGGTTCTAAAGACTCTTGGATTTTTACCCTAATGAGATAGGAGGCCACTGGAGGGTTTTGAGCAAGGGATGGGAATAAACTTGTTTGTTATGCCTTATTTTGTTCAGTATGATTGCTATGCTAAAACTACTGTGAAAAGGGCAAGGGCAGGAATATGGAAATCAGTTACTAGATTCTTGCAATTACCTGGCAAGAGGTAATGTGACTTGTACCAGGAAGGTGGCAATGGAGTTGTTGAGAAGTCAAGTTTGGTATGTATCTAGAAAGTAAAGTCAATCTGATTCACTGGAAACTAGATGTGGGTGAGAAAGAGAAGAGTCAAGGAAATCAAGTTTTGTGGCTTTAGCAAATAGAATAAGGGGGCAAAATCTCAGGAGCTGAGATGTTAAGATTGCAGGAGCAGGCTTAAGAGTAGGAGGGGTGGGACCATATGAATTTTTAGATGTGGATTATGCTCGTATCTACAGGTGTCAGGTAAGATATTAAATACATGAACCCGGAAGTCAGTAGATAATTCATCACCTCAATTTTTTTCCACCAAATGTTTGATTTCCAACATATGGATTACAACAAAAATAGAGAGCAGTCATTGTACATATTCTAATCTAATGCCTTGTACCATGTACATTTTCTCATTTGATTGAAAACTAAAAGAATTCCATGGCTGTTATTTCCCCAATGTAACAAGTTAGGAGAAGGAGACTAAAATTTTATAGTTATTTTGTCATTTTAGATAATAGATAAAATCACTTACTATATGTTTCTGAGAACATTAATGGTTAAAAATCAAGGTTCTAGTTAGAGCAACTCATGCCATTTTGAAGATCAAAAAGTCTTTTAAAGAACAAAACTTATGTTCTAGCTTTTCTCTTAAATGAGATATCTTTTCTTTGTCTGGGTCCCAAGTGCCTCTACATTTCTAAGATGTATGATATACATTTGTCTGTGTTTCCAGATTTCCCAGACTTCATGACCACCCTGTTCACACAAATACAAAAGCTCAAAGTCAGACAACTCTTATCTTGATTCCTCAAAATCATCTACAAAGAACTTCTTCAGTGGAGGGTGTTTTGGCTTCTCCAGAGTGCTTAGGAGCTTCTAGATTTTGGAAGACCCTCTGGCCCACTCATTCATGGAACAACTTTCATGGGAAGGGCAGAGGAGCACAGAGGCCAAGACACACCCTACCCTCTGGAGAAGTGGACACAGGTTTGAGGTCTGAGGACAAGTAGCATGACCACATCAGAATTTACAAACACAGCGATGTGCCAGCCCCATCAGTCATTTTAGACTTAATTTATTTAACAAGCACTTATTGAATGCCTTCCAGGAAATAAGACTTGTGCTAAGCTAGCAGTTTTTGAAATGGTCCAGGGACCCCAGGAGTGTCTAAGATGCTTTCAGGGGGTTCATGAGATTAAGACTATTCCATGGAAATATTAAGAAGTCATTTTGGCGCACACCTGTAATCCCAGCACTTTGGGAGGCCGAGGCGGGCGGATCACGAGGTCAGGAGATCCAGGCCATCCTGGCCAACATGGTGAAACCCCGTCCCTACTAAAAATACAAAACAAAATTAGTCGGGCGTGGTGGCGGGCGCCTGTAGTCCCAGCTACTCGGGAGGCTGAGGCAGGAGAATGGCGTGAACCCGGGAGGCAGAGCTTGCAGTGAGCCGAGATCATGCCACTGCACTCCAGCCTGGGCGACAGAGCGAGACTCCGTCTCAACAACAACAACAACAACAACAACAACAACAACAACAACAACAACAACAGAAGTCATTTGCCCTTTTTGCTGAGAAATTTCACTTTCATATGAACATGACACTGATTTAACAACTTCTCTCAAATGACACGGATCTTTTAATTATTTTTTTCCCTTGGGAGTTATATTTTTAAATTTATTTTGTATACTATAAGACATATATTCAATAAAATCTTCCCTACTTTAAATTGTATATTAATAATTAATAAGCTTTGGATTCCAAAAAACAACCTTCAAAGTATAATAGATTATATATATACCACGTGCTTCCTGATGTTAAGTGAAGGAAATGCTTATTCTGCAGCTGGGCTTTGTGGGGCTGGCTCGGACCAAAGTTTTCATGTCTCCCTCTTTCCAGGACCCAGGATGAAGGAGCGGCTGCTATATTGAGCAAAGTACTGTCCTAGTTGAGGGCAGAAGCTGGGAGGGGAGAAGGATGAGGAAAGGATCCTAACTATACAGTGCACTTAAAGTTCCAATTTGAATGTGGTTTATGATGTGTCTGTTTACATTCAGTTGAGAGAATAAAATCCAACTCATATTTATCTCTTGGTCTAAAATGCAAATGAATAAGTTAAAAAGCAATTATATTTCAATCACACATATTCCATTTATACTGAATGAGTCAGCTGAGGTTTACATCCATTCTATATTCTTCAGCAGTTGCTTTAGTCATTTTTATGGTATGACCCTGTATTCATGTCCCGCCAGATAGCGCTTTTTCTAGATGTGATGATCCTTGGCACGTTGTCAGCTGAGGAATACTGTCATGTATTCGTGGTTGCCAAGAGGTTTTTTCACAAACAGAAAGGGCCACAGAATCTAAAAAAGCAAATAAGCTATTGAAGTTTATAACATAAAGTAAGTTAAACAAATTGGATATGAACTTCTCACAGAAGAAATCTCTTGATTTTTTATATAGATGTGTACAATAGTTTCTCACGCTTCTGAGAGAGATTCTAAAACTTTTCATCTCTGAGATAAAGAAAAAAACAAATCATGCCAGGGAATGAAACCATGCTTTTAAAGTCAGCATGATTACATTTTTTTAAGGTACTACTGTGAGGGGGAAAAGTCATTGGAACAAGAAGCAGAACTTAATTTTTTGGATGTGCAGGAAGGGAATTATTTCTGTTTCAAAGTTAAA
The DNA here is from genome assembly GCF_029281585.2 of Gorilla gorilla gorilla. Taxonomy (NCBI): domain Eukaryota; kingdom Metazoa; phylum Chordata; class Mammalia; order Primates; family Hominidae; genus Gorilla; species Gorilla gorilla. The sequence continues at coordinate 23,859,764 of NC_073246.2, forward strand.
TCAGGAAAGATAAGCTGAGAATACTTTGCTTTGCTCTATAATTTAGGTATAACCAGATTTACTCAAAAATTAGGTGGGGATATTTTTTGAAGGAGTAAAGAAAATTGTACTTGGTGATTAATTAATATAATCCAATTATATATTATTTCATTTCAAAATTATTTAAGAAAGCGTGTTATACCATCAAAGTCTCCATCCAAAATACATTTAACCAGTGGCGACTCAGCCTCCCCAACCCTAAGTTCACTTTAAAGTAGGTTTTATCTGAGATCCGGGACACATATTCTGGATATGTGTATGTGTATATACACATATACATGCATACATTAATGTATGTGTATATTCAAAGATGCTTACATACATGTCATACACATGTGACATACATATGCATATATGTCATATATACTTACATGCATGAAACAAACATTTCATGAAACTGTAATTACTATGTTTTACTCTGTTATTTCTGTTCTGTTTACTTTTTTAAAATTACATAGTAAATATATTTTATGACTCATCAATTCGCAAAGCACTGTTTTAAACCGTTTGTTTCACCTTTTGGTTATAAATAAAGACACATACAAAAACTGCTTTAGAGAGAATACAAATGTATTAATTAATATTTGATATCTCAGGAAGGGCCAGAGAATCAGTTTTGGAGTTTCCACAACCAGAGCTTACACTCAAACCATACGATGGAACTGTTCTTAGGACCCTTCATGGCTGTTGCTGGGCACAACCGCTATTTGTGTCACAGACACTGGACACTGTAAGCTGCCTTTGAAAGATCTGGCCCTGCTGACACTGAAGACGCATAGGAGGGCACCATTTCTTGATATCTCAAGTTTATGAATAAAGGCTCGAGCAATATTTCTGATTGTTGGGGCTTGTATTAGCTTCAGCTGCCAAAACAACATACCACACACTGAGCAACTTATACAACAGATATTTAATTTTTCACAGTTTTAGGAGGTGGAAGTAAAAAATTCAGGTGCCTGCAAGGCTACTCTGATGAGGTCTCTCTTCCAGGCGTGCAGGTGGCCACTTTCTCTCTGTGTCCTCACATGGCCTTTCTTCTACGAGTATACTGAGTAAGGAAGAGAGCTCTGGTGACTCTTCTTCTTACAAAGACACTAGTCCTATGGAGTGAAGGCCCAACCTTCATGACCTTATTTAACCTTAATTATCTCCTTAAGGGGCATACATCCAAATACAGTCATATTGGCAGTTAGGGCTTCTGCATATGAATCTTAGAGGGACACAATTCAGTCTATAACAAGGCTCATGTCACATGTCTGAATATTGCCTGATGCAAGCCTCAGAAGATGATCTTCTGGTGAGTTTCTACCCGGGTGAGGCACATACTATCAATATGGTCAATTTCACAAACATAGGAAACATATATAAACCTTTTGGACCACCAAAAAGTGTGATAAATGTCATCTGCACTGTAAAACAAGGAAAATCTGCCCCATGTTTATAAATCTTCACAGTAAAAGATTTTCCAATTTGGAAATCTACAACAATAAGAAAACCACAAATTAGTTGCAAAATATAATATAGCACACATTATCGATTTGACTAAAAGATTTAATCCTGTGTACACTGTTACATATTTTTCATAGATATTTTCAATAATTCATTCTAGTTAATGCTTTATTTAAAACAATGGGAGACAGTTTAATTTGATGTATGATAAAGACAATATATTCTCCTGATGACATGTTTTATGTCACCCTAAATTACTTAAGACATATGCCAAATCAATAATAATTCAGTTAATCTGGCAAACACATAACAAATAAAAACAATTATACACTTGAAAATTATGTTGACTCCTTTTCCTTTTTATAAATAACAAATTAAATTCTCTGTTAAGACATTTGTTTAACACTGATAGTCTTAATGCAAGTTACTTTTACAGATAACATGGTAATATTTTCAAAAAATTGGAAAATGGTGTCGTAAATTACACATTATTATTATAGATCCTCAACATCACTTGGTGATTTATAAAATTGACCTTGTCAATATTCATAAAAGTGGTGTAAATTATGTCTGATAAAAACTTATAACAATCCACATAAGCCTGATGTTTAGCTTCTCATATGCATGACATAGGCCTGATTAGGAGAGCAATTTTGTCACTCTTTTTTTTTTAAATTAACTTTTATGGGTACATAGTAGATGTATATGCTTATGGGGTATATGAGATATTATGATATAGGCATACAATGTGTAATAATCACATCAGTGTAAGTGGGGTGTCCATCACCTCAAGCACGTATCATTTCTTTGTACTACAAATGTTCCAATTATACACTTTTAGTTATTTTTAAATGTACAATAAATTATTTCTGACTACAGTCATCCTGTTGTGCTATCAAATACTGGATCTTATTAATTCTATCAACTATACTTTTGTACCCATTAACCATCCCCATTCCTCACTCCCCTCTACCCCTCCCAGCCTCTGGTAACTATCATTCTACTTTCTACCTCCAGGAGTTCAATTGTTTTAATTTTAACACCCACAAATGAGTGAGAACATGTGAAGTTTGTCTTTCTGTCCCTGGCTTATTTCACTTAAATCATGTCCTCCATTTCCATCCATGTTGTTGGAAATGACAGGATTGCATTCTATTTTATGACTGAATACTATTTCATTGTATATATGTTCCACGTTTTCTTCGTACATTCATCTGTTGATGGACACAGGTTGATTCCAAATCTTGGCTATTGTGAATAGTGCTGCAATAAACATGGGAGAGCAGTTATCTTTTCAATACACTGATTTCTTTTCTTTGGGGTGTATGCCTAGCAGTGGGACTTCCGGGTTACAAAATAATGCTATTTTTATTTTTTTGAGGAATCTCCATACTCTTCTCCATGCAGATACACTAATTTACGTTCCCACCAAGTTTATGAGAGTCCTCATTTCTTCATATTCTCACCAGCATTTGTTATTGCTAGTCTTCTGGATAAAAGCCATTTTAACTGGAGTGCAATATATGTCACTGTAGTTTTGATTTGCATTTATCTGATAAGCAATGATTTTGAGCACCAACTCACGTACCTGTTTGCCATTTGTATGTTTTTTTGTTGTTGTTGTTGTTGTTTTGAGACAGAGCCACACTCTGTCGCCTAGGCTGGAGTGCAGCGAACATCATCTGTCTTGGCTCACCGCAACCTCCGTCTCCCAGGTTCGAGCGATTCTCCTGCCTCAGCCTCCCCAGTAGCTGGGATTATAGGCACACGCCACCATGTCCAGCTAATTTTTTGTACTTTTTAGTAGAGACAAGATTTCACCAGATTGGCCAGGCTGTTCTCGAACTCCTGACCTCAGGTAATCCACCAGCCTCTGCCTCCCAAAGTGCTGGGATTACAGGTGTGAGCCACCGTGCCCGGCCAGTACGCCTTCTTTTGAGAAATGTCAATTCAGAACTTTTGCACATTTTAAATCAGATTATTAGATTTGTTTTTCCTATAGAGTTTTTGAGCTCCTTACATATTATGGTTATTAATCCCTTGTCAAATGGATAGTTTGCAAATATCTTCTCCCATTCTGTGTGCTGTCTCTTCACTTTGTTGTTTGTTTCCTTTGCTGTGCAGAAGCTTTTTAACTTGATGTTATCCCATTTGTTCATTTTTGCTTTGTTTTCCTGTGCTGTTGGAGTAATACTCAATAAATCTTTGCCGAGACTAATGTCCTCGAGGGTTTACCTAGTGTTTTATTTTAATAGTTTCATAGTTTGAGTGCTTAGATTTAAATCTTTGATCTTGATTTAGTTTTTGCATATGGTGAGAGATAGGGTCTAGTTTCATTCTTCTGCATATGGATATTCAGTTTTTCCAGCACCATTTATTGAAGAGACTGTTCTTTACACAAACTATATTCTTGACAGCTTCATAAGAAATAAGTTCACTGTAGATGTATGGATTTAGTTCTGGGTTTTCCATTCTGTTCTGTTGGTCTATGTGTCTGTTTTTATGCCAGTACTACATTGTTTACTTACAATAGCTCTACAGCATAATATGAAACCAGGTAATGTGATTCCTCCTGTCTTGTTCTTTTTGCTGAGGATGGCTTTTGCTATTTTGGGTGTTTTTTGGTTCCACATAAATTTTAAGATTTTTTTAAAAATTTTTGTGAGAATGTCATTGGTATTTTGATAAGGATTGCATTAAATCTGTAGCTTGCTTTGGGTAGTATGGACATTTTAGCAATAATTCATTCTTCTAATCCATGAAAATGAAATATCTTTTATTTTTTTGTGTGTCCTCTTCAACTTTTTGTATCAATGTTTTATAGCTCTTACTGCAGAGATCTTGTACTTCTTTGGTTAATTCCTAGGTATTTTATTTTACTTGCAGTGTTTGTAAATGAGATTACTTTCTTGATTACTTTTCAGAATGTTCGCTATTGGCATATAGAAATGCTACTGATTTTTGTATGTTGATTGTTTGTCCTAAAACCATACTGAATATGTTTATCAGTTCTCATAGATTTTTTTTTTTGTGGAATCTTTAGGTTTTTCTAATATAGAATCATATAATCTTCAGACAAGGACAATTTTACTTCTTCCTTCCCAATTTGGATGCCTTTTATTTTTTTCTTTTGGCTGATTGCTGTAGCTAGGACTTCCATTGGTATTTTGAAAAATAGTGGTGAACGTGGGCATCCTTGTCATATTCCGGATATTAGAACAAAGGCTTTCTGTTTTCCCTCATTCAGTATGATATGAGCTGTGTCTGTTGTACATGGCCTTTATATTGTTGAGGTATGTTCCTTCTATACCCAGGTTTTTGAAGGTTTTTATAATAAAAGGGTATTGAATAATATCAAAAGCTTTTTTAGCATCAGTTGAAATAACCATATGGTTATTTTCCTTCATTCTGTTGATACACTGTATCACATTGATTTATTTGTGGATATGGAATCATTCTTGCATCCCTAGGATAAATTCCACTTAGTCATAATGACTAGTCTTTTTACTGTGTTGTTGAATTCAGTTTGCTAGTATTTTGTGGAGGATTTTTGCATCAGTGTTCATGAGGAATATTGGCCTTTAGTTTTGTTGTTGTTGTTTTGGGTTTTTTTTTTTTTTTTTTGATATGTCTTTGTTTGGTTTTGGTATCAGAATAATACTGGCCTCATAGATTGATTTTGGAAGTACTCCCTCCTCCTTTATTTTTCAAAGTAGTTTGAGTAGGGTTGGTATTAGTTTTCATTTAAATGTTTGCTAAAATTCAGCAGTGAAGCCGTCAGGCCCTGGGCTTTTTCTTATCGAAAAACTTTTTATTATGGCTTCAATCTCTTTAGTTTTTTTGGTCTGTTCAGGTTTTGGATTTCTTCATGATTCAATCTTATCCATGTCTAGGAATTTATCCATTTCTTCTAGATTTTCCAATTTATTGGCATATAGTGCCTCCTAGTACTCCAAAGATTCTTTGAATTTCTGTAGTATCGACTGTAATGTCTCCTTTTTCATGTATGATTTTATTTATTTGGATCTTCTTTCTGATTTTTAATTTGGCTAAAGGTTTGTCAACATAGTTTATCTTTTCAAAAAGCCAAATTTTCATTTCATTTATCTTTTGTATATTTTATTTCAATTTCTTTATTACTGTTCTGTTCTTCATTATTTCTTTTCTTTTACTAACTCTGTCTTGAAATATATTTGTCTGACATAAATACAGCTACTCCTGCTCTTGTTTGGTTTCTATTTGCATGGAATATGCTTTTCCTTCCCTTTATTTTCAGTCTATGTGTGTCTGTATAGGCAAAATGTGTTTTTTGTAGGCAACAAAAAATAGCAAGATTTGGATCTTGCTATTTTATCTGTCAAGCCACTCTATATCTTCAGATTGGCGAGTTTAGTCCATTTACATTTAATGTTATTATTAATAACGAATAACTCACTACTGCCATTTTGTTATTTGTTTTCTGGTTGTTTTGTGGTGTTCTGTTCCTTCCTTTTTTCCTTCCTGTATTCCTATCAGTGAACATGATTTTCTTTGGGGTATGTTTCAATTTTTGATTATTATTATTATTATTATTATTTGAGTTATTTTGAGACAGGGTTTTCCTCTGCTGTCCAGGCTGGAGTGCAGTGGCACAATCATGGCTCACTGCAACCTTGACCTCCTGGGTTCAAGGGATCCTCCCTCCTCAGCCTCCCAAATAGCTAGGACTACAGGCAAGTACCACCACGCCCAGCTAATTTTTAAATGTTCCATAGAAACAGGGTCTCCCTATGTTTCCCAGGCTGTTCTGAAACTTATGGGTCTAAGCAGTCCTCCTGCCTTGGCCTCCCAAAGTGTTGAGATTATAGGCATGAGCCACTGTGCCCAGACTTTAAAAAATATTTTTTACATCTGTTGTATCTTTCTGACTTGAGGGTACCATGAGGCTTGCAAATAACATCTTATGATCTGTTACTTTAAACTGATGACATCTTAACTCTGACTGCAAAAACAAACTAACAAAGAAGCAAAGGGAAAACTAATACAAACTCTTCACTTTACCCTTATCCCCCTGATTTTTAACTTTTTATTGTTAGTTATATCATAATGTCTGCCTTGAAAAATTGTTGTAGTCATTTTTAATAGGTTAATCTTTTATCTTTCTAATTAAGATATAAGTACCTTACCCACCACAATTACAGTGTTATAATATTCTATGTTTGTCTGCATACTTACTATTATCAGTGACTTTGGGGCCTTAAGATGATTTCTTATTGCTGTTTGAAGTTATTTTCTTTCAGACTAAAGAATTCCTTTTAATATTTCTTGTAGAAAATGACTGATGTTGACGAAAATTCCTCGGGTTTTGTTTGTCTGGGAGTCTTTATTTCTTCTTCATGTTTGAAGGATATCTTCATGAGATATGCTATTCTAGGTTAAAAGTTTTTTGGTTTTTGTTTTTTCCATCAGCACTTTAAATATATTATGCCACTCTCTCCTGGCCTGTAAGCTTCCATTGAGAAGTTGGCTGCCAGATGTTTGCAGACTCATAGAGGAAACACCTTAATGGTCTTCGGTACAATCCAGAATAATTATCTGGATTACCAGGAAGAGTCTTGTTCTCTTCCCTTTCTTTCCCCCAAACAAATAGAGTCTTTCTTTCTGTGTTAAGCTCTCTGGAGCTGGTGGAGGGGTGACACAAGTACTCCTGTTGCCACCACCACTTGGAGTGTGCTAGGTCAGACTCAAATCCAGCACAGCACTGGATCACACCCAAGGCCTGTGGCAAGTACTGCCTGGCTACCACTGATATTCACTCAAGGTCCAAGAGTGATCTTGTGGTGAATGATGTCAGGCCCGGATCTTTCCATTTAATGCAGCAGCCTCCGCTCTGGCCCAGGGTGGATCCAGAAATGCTGATGAGGGGCCAAGGCCTGAAATTGTTGTCCCTAGGAGAGCCCACTCATTGCTCCATCACTCTATCATCAAGCTTGTACTCAAGCTGTAAGACAAAGTCTCATTTACTCTTCCCTCTCCTTTCCTCAAGCAGGAGTCTCTCCCCATGGCTACCACATCTGGAAATGCTCTCTGGGTCACCCCCAAATCCAGTTCTATACTGGGTGTCACCCAAGGCCCACAGTGAATACTACCTGATTACCACTAAGGTGTATTCAAGGCCCAAGGGCTCTTTAGGCAGTAGGTGATGAATCCTGTCAAGACTGGGTGCTTCCCTTCAAGGTGTGGGTTCCTTTCTGGGCCAGGGTGTGTCTACAAATGTTATCTGGGAGCTAGGGCCTAGAATGAGGGCCTCAGGACTTTGCCTGGTGCCCTATTCTACTGTGTCTGAGCTGGTCTATAACTTGAAAGACAAAGTCCTTCTTACTCTATCCTGTTTTCTCCACACATAGATGAAAGGAGTCTTTCCTGGATCTAGGAGCTCCAATGCCTGGGGTTGGAGGAGGGGTGGCACAAGCACTCCCTTGGACTCTGGCTGAAGTCTCACTAGGTCATGTGTACCTCACATCTGCTGGCTCTGAGCCCAGCACAGCACCAGGACTTGCCCAGGAATTGCAGTCCTTGTGGCCTAGAGCATCTTTCAAGTTTATTTAGGACCCCAGAGTACTTCAGCTCATGAAGGTTGGGCTAGCTGTAACTCAGGTTCCAAATGCTAGGACGGATGATTCCCCTCTGGCTAGGGCTGGTCTAAATGCTCACTCCCTGTGTGTCAACCGAATTTGCCCTGTGTTGCTTTCCGCAGTGACAGAACAGCACTGAGTTCCAATGCAGAGGTCCGCACTCACTATGCTGTCTTTTCCCCAAGCACACAGATTCTCTTTCTGCACCACGTGGCCACTGCTGGGGGATGAGGGAGGGATGGGGTAGGCAGTTCCAGACTGTCTCTCCTACACTCTTTAGTGCCTCTTTCCTTGATATCATGTTAAATTTCGGCACTGCGATTGTTACTTGATTTTTGGTTCTTATAAAGGCACTTTCTTGTGTGGACAGTTGTTCACTTCGATGTTCCTGTTGGGAGGACAATTACTGGAGGGTTCTGTTTAGCCATCTTGTTCTCTCACTCTATCTTTTAAAACCAAAGAGTAGGCCTGGCGCGGTGGCTCGCGCCTGTAATCCCAGCACTTTGGGAGGCCGAGGCGGGCGGATCACGAGGTCAGGAGATCGAGACTGTCCTGGCTAACACGGTGACATCTCGTCTCTACTAAACATACAAAAAATGAGCCGGTCGTGGTGGTGGGCACCTGTAGTCTCAGTTGCTTTGGAGGCTGAGGCAGGAGAATGGTGTGAACCCAGGGGGCAGAGCTTGCAGTGAGCCGAGATCATGCCACTGCACTCCAGACTGGGCGATACAGCAAGATTCCATCTCAAAAAAATAAATAAATAAAAAATAAAAATAAATAAGTAAATAAAACCAAAGAGCATTTATTCTTATGTAGCAGATACAATACTCAAATTTAAGGTTCTTCCCCAGATGTAAGCTCATTACTAGTAAAGGAAATTTTTAAAGACAGAGCTCCATAGAGTGCTAGGTTTCTTTGTTGGTAAACAAGAGAATAAGGATGAAAGGAAACATTCTTGGATGCATTTTTTTCATATAGCCATCTTGTTTCTGGGGTCTAACAATTACTGAACAAGGAGAGACATGATAGGAATGTTGTTTTCCATTGATGCATGATTGGCATGCAATGACCAGCAGCTACTGGCTTATCACTGCGTTTGCAAGCTTCCTTCATGGCATGGCAAAACAGGTTTATAATCTTGCCTTTCAGTTATTTGTCATAACTTATTATATTGATACTTAGCATTTTGCCATCAAAGATGGGAAAGAGTTAGCAATAGTTCATGCCCTCGCTTTTGCTTTATAAGAAATTGGGATCATTTACAAATCTTTGATAAAAGGATACTGGGATCTATTTTGTTCTTCCTACTTCATCTAATTGCCTCATAAACAGACACTCAAAATTTCCAGAACTTAACCCACCCAGACCTGTGCTGGCCCTTGCTTCTACTGGGTTATCAGAGCAATTTTCAAGAATTTTCAAGAATTTTGTAAGCTCTTCGATGTCACATTCACAACTTACATTGGCAATTGTGAGATTATTTAAAGGATGGATATTAGCAAACAGCAACAGGAGCTCTCCATTTCCTTTTTCAGAAAGCAAGGTCCTCCAGCACACATTGAGCCTAACTCATCATATTAGATTTACAAGGGATCTTTTGAACACATTTATTTGACAGAGAGAAATCAAAATGTTTGTTACTTATTCTACCGATGTAGTTGGGTACAGGTGTAGTTATTTTATCTATTGGCACTAAAAATTTTTTCTTTGTTGGAAAAATACTTTGTCCAATATAAATTGGAGCTACCAATTTATATTTGGACAATGAGAATCACAATGGTCTGGAAAGAGATAGGTGAAATAAAGTATTACTAAACTCCTGTACTTATGCCAGTGTGACAGTTACTGAAACTGGAGACTGAAAGAATGGCTTGGGTTGAGAGGAGATGACTGTGAGGAGGAAGGGGTCACAAATAATACATGTGAGTTATTGTTAAGGAATAAGCATTTTCTAACATATCCTAAGATTAATATTACACTGAAAATGTGGAGTGTCTTTTCTATCCTTCTGTCTCATTCTGTTCCTATTGTAATTATTCTACTACTATGGTTAGTAGATTTATTGTCTATTGAGAGTAAACAGAAATTTTCAAGGCTTAATAAAATCAAACATATATGTCATATCAAATCAAAACAAATGTGAGTGTGTCTGAGAGAGAGAATTTCAGAAGTTAATCCAGTAAAATTTTGTTTGTGTTATACAAAGTAATGCATTGCGTTTAGGGTTTATGATTTCTGATCTAATATCTGATGGTTACTTTACTTTATCTAAGTGTTTATTTATTTGATAACTTGGTAAATAATATCTTCAATGTGATCTCAGAATTTTAATCTATAAAATAGAATTAGCAAAAAATACTTTTGTAGCTTACATTGACATCCTAATTATATGGAAGGATACTCTGAATGGCTTCATTAATATATTAAGTCTTCTCAGCAAATACTTCCCCATGATGAAAGCTGACATTTATAATCAACCTCTAATATCACATTTCTACAGACTTATTCCTTTGCTTACATTTATTAGAGTGCATTTGAATAATTTACCTCCTAATTTTTCAGCTAACATCTGTGCAAAAAAATTTTAATAAGCTAGAAGAAAGAAAATAGCCACCAAAATAGATTGCCTCCTTTAACACAAAACACTGTTTTAGAGAAGTAGCATATGAGAAATTATTGTGAAAAGGACATAATTTCACTATTTATTGAGTTTTAAATACTCTGTGTTGTAGTTCATATATAACATAAATAGCTCTGTGAAAGGAAGAAAAACTATATTTCAGATACTTCAGAGGTTATTAAGCTCAGAAAACCCTGGGAAAATGAACTTGAATCTATGGAAATATTTGTTAATCTCACAAATCTACCAGTTCTTTTCTCCACTCGAAAGTTAATTCATACACACCATGAAATACTATGCAGGCATAAAAAAAGAATGAGATCATGTCCTTTGCAGGGGGAGCTGGAGACCATAATTCTTAGCAAACTAACACAGTAACAGAAAAGCAAATACTACATGATCTCTTATAAGCAGGAGCTACATGATGAGAGCACATGGACACAAAAAGGGAAACAATGAACACTGGAGATTACTGGATGGTGGAGTGTGAGAGGAGGGAGAGGATCAGGGAAAATAACTAATGGGTGCTAGGCTTAATACCTGGGTGATCAAATAATCTGTACCACAAAGCCCCATGACTTAGATTTACCTGTATAACAAACCTGCACACGTACCCCTGAACTTAAAATAAAAGTCACACAAAGAGCTAAGCATCCTGGGAGAAAAAATTCAAAATTTTTGAGTAAGCTTCATACAGTTTTCCACAGCAGCTGAACCATTTTACTTCCCAACGAATTTGCCAACTCTTACCTTTTGTTTCCCTTTATAATAGCCACCCTAATAGATGAGATGACATCTCACTATGGTTTTGATTTGCAATTCTCTAACAGTTAGTGTTGTTAAGCATTTCTCATATACCTTTTGGCAATGTGTATGTCTTCTTTGGAAAAATGTCTGTCATATAATCCAACAATCCCATTTCTGTGTTTTTATCCAAAACAATTGAAATCAAGATCTCCAAGAGATGTCTGCATTTTCATGATTATTACAGCATTATTTACAATACACATGATATGGAAACTAATGTCCATCAATAGATAAGCAAATATAGCAAATGTGGCATATACATACAATAAAATATTATTTGGCCTTAAAAAGAAGAAAATTCTGTCATATATGACAACATGGATGAATTTGGGGTACATTATGCTAGGTGAAATAAGACAGTCACAGAAGGACAAACTGTACTGTTCCCCTTATACGAATTATCTGAAATAGACTCATAGAAACAAAAACGAGAATGGTGCTTGTCAAGTGCTGAGGGATGGGGGAAATGGGGAGTTGCTGTTCAACAGGTATAAAGCTTCAGTTATGCAAGATGAATAAGTTCTAAACCTCTGTTCACCATAGCACCTATAGTTAATATTACTGCATTGTGTATTTAAATTTTTGTTAAGACTGTAGATCTCATGCTAAGTGTTCCAACTACAATAAAGAAGTCAATTCACAGTGAATATATCATTATAAATAGATACTTATATTTTCTCTGTGAAGCTTCATGTAATATTAACTAACTTCTTAAGAAAATTTAATGGTCTTCCAGCTACCTGCTCTGTCACATTCTTAAGTGCTTTAATTGGGGATGTTACAGCCACCACCACAATATGGAGGAGCTACTTTTAAGTTTCATCATATTTGCAAGTTTTATATTATGTATAATTTTTTTAAAAGTTCACTCTTCTAACAAAATAACTGTATTGAGAGGATCCAGTGATTATGAAAGAAGCCTCAGTCAGAAATCCTTAAACTATTTTTAGCAAAGATCCTCTGGTATGTAGTAACAGAATCGGGGTAATATCAATAGGAAGAATCCAGTACAACAGAAATAAATAGACATTAGCTGTTTTCTCAGTAATTATATAGGAAAAAGGGACCAAGACTCTCAGTAATGGAGGCAATAGATTTTATCTTTAAAAACAAGGAAACTTGGTTGTATATTCCTAACCTTGCCTTGAAAAACTATGTCTACCGTGTTACTATTATTAACTGATTGACTTGAATCCTTGATGATATTGTTTGTCAGTCATAATTCTTTGTGTTATTCTCATTTCTGCTAGATATTTTGATGATGTACAGACACATATACCCATACACAACTCACAGCATTACGGCTTACTAAATAGAACTCCAAGCTAATAATGGCTTTGACGTTATTGTTGCATACTTTTCCTTGTTAAAAATATTAAGGAGAGAAAAATAGTGTGGGCAGACTCGTAATTATAAAGCCATAGTTGGCTGGGCGCGGTGGCTCACACCTGTAATCCCAGCATTTTGGAAGGCCGAGGTGGGCAGATCGCGAGGTCAGGGGTTCAAGACCAGCCTGGCCAACATTGTGAAACCTCATCTCTACTAAAAATAAAAAAATTAGCCAGGCATTGTGGCAGGCACCTGTAATCCCAGCTACTACATCAGGTAAACTCAGGAGGCTGAGGCAGGAGAATCACTTGAAACCAGAAGGCAGAGGTTGCAGTGAGCTAAGATTGTGCCACTGCACTCCAGCCTGGGCGAAAGAGCAAAACTCCGTCTCAAAAAAGAAAAAAAAAAAAAAAGATAGTCTCGGATTATTGTCCATCACTTTTGAATCAATCAAAGCTATCTCACAAATGTTACTTTAGAAGTTGTACCTTCTATTTTTTTATGGAAGTCAGTTTAGCATCATGTAGCTGAAGAAGGTGTACATCTGTGACATGCAGGGAGAAATACAAAAAAAAAAAGAATTCTGCATTTGAAGACAAATATGTTTCTAGAAAATAATTTTGTACCTCCCGGCTTAATTGCTAACCATATTTCAGGACTTTTAGTTCTTCCCTTGACATTTAGAATTCAGCCTTGAAATAATAAATATGAATTAGAGCCAGAAAACTTTTCCTGTTCCTGTCCTTGAGGTTTCTGTTACTTCCCAGAGTTTAATCTGCCCTTGAGGTTTCTGTTACTTCCCAGAGTTTAATCTTCTCTTGGGAGAGAAATGTTACGTATTACTCTCCCATTGCCTTGGATACTCATCTATTTGGGTCAAGTTGAGGTAATCCTGGGTCTTTCTATACTGTTTTAATCAGGTTTTGTCCTGATGCAGTTGTGTTGCATGCCTCCTTCACTTTCTCCTAATCACAATTTCTGGGCGCTAGCAACCAAATGTCGATTAAGGTATACTTAGGGTCCACCACCTTGTAATCTACTCCAGTTGAATTCTCCACGGTTATGTGGTCATTGCTGGTAGTCATAAACAACTTCTTTTGCTTTTCACTGCAGCTGCTTCAAATGTCACCATTTGCACTTCATCTTGCTCTCGTTCCACGCTCTCTTTTTCCACATTTCTGGGTCTGCTAATGGCCACATTCTGGTAAGGTCTCCAAATCCAACTTTACCTGTAAGAGTCTTGGTCCCCTGATTCTAACACAAATTGTGATGGAGCTCTACTCTGATTATTTTTTCTGCATTGGCTGCTTTATATTGTTACAGCGTTGATTCTGTTGACAGTACACAACTTCTGACAGATTGTTTTATACCAAATGTAATTTTAGCTTCGTAGGTCAGTTCAGTTCACCGAATATCATTAAGCATTTACAATAGTGCCGGGCGTGGTGCTAAGTGTAGGGGAAATAGGGACAAATCAGACACCATCCCAGCCCTTAAGAAACTATTAATTTGATTAGGAGGAAGAAAGGAAATTGCAAATCAATGTAAATAGTAGTTAATAGTTCTGATGATTTTGCTATTGCTTCTACTCTAGCCTGCTCCAGCCCCCACCTTTACTGCTACACAGTCTACAGAGAGTCAATGTGGACAACCTTGACTACAGACACATTATGTGTCTGATTAAAACAGGTTTGTGAAAATACAGCCTTGCTTCTGGACTCTCCAACAGATCATCAGTGTATCATCTTGTTCTCAGTCTTATAAATCCTACATAATTATTTATAGCATGCCTAAAGTAGAAATCATTAAACTCTAAATGGCAAAGCAGACTTTACTTTTTTGCATATAGTACTTTAATCAAGTGCCTTTTTTATATGCTCTCTTTATGTAATAAATCAATAAAATCATCTGAGTCCTATCAAACAGTAAAATACATGAGAATTGTATTTTTATATAAATAGTATAGAAATTCAAAGTATTTCCTTAAAATTTTAAACTGCTATATTCCTTTGTTGACATTGATTAAAGAATCATACTTCTCAGTGTGTATGTTTATTCTAAATATTTGCCTCACCTTTAGAATAAAGAGAGAAGTCATAAAATAGAAGTCACAGACTTTACATTTCAATTCATTTCTGAAACATACACCATCCTTAAATTTTTTTGAGCAGAGTAATAGCATCAGCTAAATTCTTCATTATCTATAATTTACACTCAAGTCACAAATTTGTTTTCAAGTCAGGAATTTTTTTTCAGTTCTTTGCCCTGAATAAGTCTATTATACTTTCTACACAATAATTTTTGCTTATGAATCTTTATGAAAGCAACTTGATAATATATTATAACTGAGTCTATATGCACATAGGGAATTGGAGAATTGTTCCTCTCACAGACATACGCAAATTGAATAATAGTTACACCTAAGATACCTGCCTATTTCAGGTCAATAGTCTTTTGCCTTGGATTACAAATAATTTTCCAATACTCTATTTGGCATGTATGGGCATGGTCTTAATCTGCCCTACCATATCTGGTTTCAAAATGCCAATGCTTTTTGGTACTTAATAATTAAATATGGATGATAAAACATTCCCTGGCACTAAAGTGGTACATCGGACGGTAAAATTCACACAGTAAGACACTAAAATTTAAGGTGATAGTAGCCAGATGGCTTTTCTGATGTTCTAAAATACACATGAAGGATTTTATTAATTTAACCACCATATGGGATGGAGTTGAAATTAGTATCTACGGGCAGTTAAATCCAGATATAACCTGGATATAACAGTGTGTACTATTCCATCTTTTGCTGTTTTTCTCTCTGTTGACACTACATGGAATCATTTTAGTTCTTCTTTTCCATGTAGATGCAGGAATAGAATACCTGCCTTCTGTCAGTTTTATATAGTTAAAAGTACTTAAAATCTAAATGAGAAAACACTTAGGTATACATCCAGAAGGTGGTAATTGATTCTTATACAAATTCTACATCATTGCCTCATGAAATCTATCAAGGAACATGCTTTCAACAATTAACATTAATTTTATATTTTCTTTACTGGCTCCTGAAATATTTCATATCAAATATAATGTTCAAATTTAAAAAGCAAAAATACCAATTTTCAAAGTAACTGTACATCCACAGGAGAAAATTAGATGTGGTTTTTGAAATGACATTCTGCTCTTGGATCAGCTGGTCAACCTCCTTCAAGCGTAATCTAATTTATCACCTGTTAAATTAAGGCGATGCAGCTCTAGATGACATCGGACCAGCAACTGGCTAACTATGACCCATGGGCCAAATCCAGTTCACAGTATGTTTTTGTACTGCCCTCATGCTAATTTTTAAAAAAACATTCTAAAAGGTTGTGGACAAAATAAATAAGCAAACAAATAATAAGAAGAATATGCAACAGAAACCATATGCTACTAAGATATTTACTATTTGGCCCTTGACAGAAAGTATGTTAACCTTTGTACTAGATAACAAATGTTTATACAGAATTGGATCTGTAGGTTTCAACACAGATACTGGAAGGCAACAAATTCACAAATGTAAAAAAATCATACTAAAAATCACCCTACATAAATATGGCAGAGTTTTCAATTGAGTAATACTAAAAGATGAAAGTTTAATTGCTGAATACATATAAGCAAAGACAATGTTTATCAGAGCCAGGTTCTATGAAATCCAATACAACAGATTTTTGGAAAATTCAAATTAATTGTCAGTGTTAAGCTATTTTAATAAGCTTAGTTTTTCACAATACTACAAAAATAATTTCATTTCTTTCTGAATGTAATAGTGAATAATTTTATAGTGACTTTGTATTTTATAAAGTATATTCATCTATGTCTTCTCATTTGATATTTGAAACATCAAATGTGTTTTGTTTAAAGATTTGCATAAAATTACACAGCTACTTAGTGATAAAATGAGATTTTCTGTGCCCAAGCCCCATGCCCTTCCCCCTACATAGGGTTGCTCCTTATCAGGTGAAAAAATGTATATAGGTAAATGGAAAAATAATTAATTGTTAATTATGGATATAGCTGTATCTATTTTTGTAAAAGAAGAAACTGCAAAATAACTAAATAAATTTTATCAGAGGTGAAAAAGAGTTTCCAATGCATGTAGACATGACTAGAATTAATCATATACCAATCTCCAATAAACAAGTTGGTTACAAATTTAAATAAATAATTGAATTCATTATATTTCAGATTTAGTGTGTTTTTCAGTTAATGCGAATAAAAGCTGGAAGAAATGAAGTAAAAATTCATAACCACTAAATTATAAAATAACTGTTCATTTTTAAGGTAGTTTAAAACATCTTTAGTAAAACTGTGTTCTATAGACTTCTACTCAGAGATGGAACAGTTCAAAATCAAGATGATTGTGAAAGTACAGAATTGAGATACTTGCATAGCCCTTCTAACATTTCATAAAACCATAAGATGCAGAATTACAATAGTGGTGGTATAACAGATACATTTTTCCTTCAAGTTTACATTGTTTTACTAAACATCTTCCTTCATACAAATAAAATATAAATATATCATTTAATTCAGAATCATAAATATCGTATGTTCTAGTAAAGTAAAAGATAAGAGATTGCATTTCCTTATTGATATTCATTAACTTAATATAAATTAAAAGTCACAGTATTACTAAGTCACGTAGATATCATTTTTACCACTACCATTAGTGTTGGTTTGTAAAACTATAGCTTTATTACTCTACTAAAATCTTTTACGCAGTATTATATAATATGAAACACTCCAGTTTTCCCTGTGGTATATAATCTTTCACACTTTTAGGTTTTCATAACCTTACTGACTAAAACACTCTCAAAGTTACTGACTTTTTAATACAAAATTTTAAGTCTCAATAGCAAATACATTTGATAAAATAACCAGGCTTTTAAATAGGCTATTATAGATACAATGTATTGCATCAATTTCAAACCACAATTCTCAAAACTTAAGGTAAGGTCTATCGCTTAGACTTGCAACTAAGGAAGTCAGATCCCTGAAAAGGTTTGTTTTTATCTGTGGTCTGATGGTATTCATCACAAATTTCCTACCTGGAGAATTTATGATTTTATATTTCAACTTTACATTATAAGACAAGAAATTCAAAAACTGTATTTCCCAAGCCTCTAATTGTTCATGTGGTCCAACCTTCATGCTGTATTTGCCACATCATAAATACCTCATATATTACAACCTGAGAGAAGCTTTTAAGTAGTAATTTTGAAAAACAAACCAGAAAGTGCAAGTCAATTTCTAACCAAGTTCAAGTGTGCCTATTAATTTCTGTGACTTATTTGAACCGTAAAGACCTTTTCACTTGAACATAGTGGAGTCATTACTGTGACTTTGCTACACAAAATTCAGTGGAGAATAAAGTTAAAACATGATTCTGTCCGTGTAACAAGAGAAGGTCAAATCTTTTTTTTGTTTTTGTTTAGGGTTTTGGGGTGGGGGATGGACTGTTCAGTCTTTTTGAGCATAACAGCTCTGCCACTGTACATGGCATTGGTTTAATTTTCTTACTTGTAAAGAGAAAATAATTGCTTAAATAATTGGGTAATATTCCTAAAGGATTTAACTCCTTAGGGAAAACATAAAGCAGGATAAATGTGTTTAATTATAATTTGGTCATGCCTAGACTATCGTGCCCTGCTTATATTTTTTCTTTATTATAACTTTAGCTTCCAAAAATTATAGCAAAAAAATGAACACAACCAAAATTCCATATCATTCCATCACGTAAAATGATGCATTGCTCTGGAGAGTTTAACAATATAGCAACTTAGAAAGATGAGCATGTATTTAAAGAGATGATACATTCAATTGTATTAAGTCCACATTTTCACAGAATTTCCTTCAATGTATAAAGGAAGTTTCCATTCCCACAGTTTTCAATGTGTTTCTTCTCTAGAGCAAAATGGAATTCCTTATAACATTCACAGGTAAATCAATTCCTCAAGCATCTGCACATCTGAGAAGCTTGGTCCTCTCCAGTTCATAGCCCTAAGACTGCCAACTCTAGTACTAAGAAAAGTGCATTCAAAGTACAGCCCTGCCATTTTCCCATAATTTAATCCCATGCATAATTAGTTCATCCACATGAGCTTCAGTTTGCTCGTTTATAAAATGGGTTTGAAAATGTCACACCCAAAGGGTTGTTGTAGAATTATATGACATAATTCATGCGAACTATTTCGGGTAGTACATGTTACAGAGTATGAACTTAAAACATAAATGTTTTCTATTACTCATTGTTTTTGTTGTTACTTACAAGATTATGTCTCCCTATCCCCGGATGTGTGAAAATTTAAACTAATCCCAAGCATGCTCATTTTTAAAGCAATGTTGAATCGCCCACACAAGAGCTTTTGTTACACAAATTTTGAGGCTTTGTTCCTGCTGTCACTTCTATTTTTTTTCTCTTTTTCAAACTCTCGATGTTATAGAATGACACCTTTAAGGTTTAGATAAAATTCCTTCTTTAGTCAAGCCCACTTTGGAAACATACATATCTCCCATTATAATATATTCTTAAATACTATAATTAATTGTCTCCCAACTTCCCCTTTCCTGGTTTTCTACCATCAATCAGCATTATAGAGTGCAAATGATGTACATACAGCACCCTTGTGGATATGCCTTTATAAATCAAACAAATAAGTTGGTTAATTTATACAATGCTTAAATTAAACTAAATTGCTACATTTCTTTAGACACAATGAAATAAGTGTTGAAAATATTACCTTAGTCTTAGTCTAGTATGTAGTATATTGTGGGAATTCGATTACATTTAATTTGATTAAAATTAATGTTATTATTCTGTAAATTAGATATAAAATCTTTCTTTTTGAATTTTGTCTTAAAATGTTTAATTTTTTTAACCTTTCGTTTATTTGTTTTTGCATGTTTTTTTTTTTTTTTTTTTTTTTTTGAGACGGAGTCTTGCACTGTCACCCGGGCTGGAGTGCAGTGGTGAGATCTCGGCTCACTGCAACCTCCAACTCCCAGGTTCAAGTCATTCTCCTGCCTCAGCCTCCCGAGCATCTGGGATTTCAGGTGCCTGCCACCACGCCCGGCTATTTTTTTTGTATTTTTAGTAGATACGGGGTTTTACTATGTTGACAAGACTGGTCTCGAACGCCTGATCTCGTGATCCACCCGCCTTGGCCTCCCAAAGTGCTGGAATTACAGGCATGAGCCACCACACCCAGCTGCATTTTCTTTTTTTAATTGTATATTTCCTTCAGACTTACGTGTGATTTTACCAAATACTATTTTTTATACTTATATTCCATCTATTAAATGCAATTAAAATACTATTAAATAGTATAAACTTCTTTTTTGGTTCAAATGAAATAAAATGATATCGTTGTGTATACTCTGGGCCTTGGCAACATTTTCAAAGAAAGTGGTAAACAACAAAATATGTGACTTAAATTTTCATTGTTTGAAAAAATATTTTTAATAAAAGTAGTAAAAATTCTACTACCCTAGTATGTTCCAGAGATTTTTAGCCTAAGGAAATTCTAAGAAAGTAAAAATTACATGCACAAAAATGCCAATTATTATAGTATCAAAAATAAATACAGGAAAAATAGCTTTCATTAATTGAATATTCATAAAATTGATATCATCTTATGCAGCATTTATGATTTTATCTTACAGTACTATGACATATAAAGAATGTTTACAAGTTTAAACACAACATGCAAACTATAAAATTGTATCTTCTCTCTGATTAAAAGTGCCCAAGTTATGTTGTTAACAAATGTTCAGAAGAATTTATTTTCCAAATTTCTAAAACAGTGCTGATTTTCCCATGTGTAGAATGACTGTGCTCCTGAAACTACCAACACCAATTATCTGCAGAAGGGGAACTCAGCTTATTCTGCTTTACAGTAAGAGGTGGGAAGGGATGATCCCCAGTCTCTCCTGCAAATAGAGTAAGCAACGCAAATTTCTTTGGAAGCAATCAGCTGAAAAGCAACTTGGCCAAAGGGTGTATATCTTCAGGTTACGTTTACAGGGACATTGTTTTTTTTTTTTTTTTTGAGATTTATTCATGTTTTTCTGCCAAGGAGTTTAAAGCATGGCCGTGAGGTAACAAAAAATTTGAGATATTAAAGTTGTATGATATTCGTATTAATGTTGTTTAAACCATACATTAATGAATAAATCTAAATTAGACAAAGGAGATGTTGGAAGCAATACGTCCTCTTTAGCAAAGATGCTGGTTATCAATGGAGTATTTTTAAAAGAAACTAATTTCTCAGCTCTGGTACATGATTTAAAATTATTATAGACATGCACAAATTATTCAAGGGAAGAACACAGGGGTTTTGTAAAACCATTCCATGTTTTTTTTAATGATAAAAACAGAGCTCATATAATAATAATATTATAGCTATCCTTTCTAAAATCCTTACTTTTGCTATTTATCAGCTAAGTACTTTAAGTCTCACAAAATCTTATTGCAATCAGTAATATTTTTATCTCTATTTTACTTAAGTAGAATCTGAGGCTGAAAGAGAAGAAATAACTAGCCTGATGTCAAACAATTTCAGAAAACTAGATTTTCTTTGTAGGAGGGCAGTCTCTCTAGTTAAACATTGTGCTTAATTTTTATTGTTTATAAATGTATCTACCTAATCAACAAAGGTGTGCAGAATTGGAATCTTATAAATACAATAAAAATGTACTTAGATCAAGATATAAGAACTCATAAAGGTATAAAATATGTCCCAAATTTTCTAAGAAATATCCTGATATCAAAATATAAGATGGTTGATGTCACATAATATTTTTTAAAGGTGTTCTTCATGAACACACTTTATTTATATTGGTAAGTTTTGGGCCACGTGTAACACCTTTCTATAAATGAAAGAATAAAATGAGGGTGTCACAATTTTTGTCATCAAGTTGATTATATTTATTCCTGAAGAATATCCAAACTTGTAAAACTGAGAGAGTTTTACAGATGTCAGAGAGAATATTAACCAAAAAAGGCATAGCATGAGTAAGGTTACTATGCAGTGGAATGGGTCATCAATAATTATGGATTATAATGATATTATACTATTATCCTCATTTTACAGATAAAGAAAATAAGCAACTTGTCATACTACCACAGCTAATAAATAGAAACACTGGTATTTAAATCAATGCATGTTTGATTTTAAGCCTGTGCTTTACCTAGTCATGAAGTGAAAGAAAATATCCCTAAAGGTTCATAGAAAGAAATATCAGCAGTTGTCCATGAATTCAGTTGAAATGGTTCAGTAACAGCATTGGTCACCAGAGACTACCAATTTGGGGAATGAATAACAAAATCATTTACTTTTATGGTTAGATGGTAATGGGTTTGGATGACAATTTTAGCCAATGCATCAATAGCCTATTTGGGGCAAGGTTTTTGATAGACCAAGAAATACGGTTTTGTGATTCCGGTTTGTAATGCCGTGAGAACCTGTACCGCACAGAACAGAGCTATCAGTAGGGATTTAGGAAACCTCATGAATTTATGTATGAATTATAATGGAATCCACACAAAAAATAACATCTTCAAGACAGAAAGAAAAAAATGAACTCAAGAAGATCCAGTTTTACACATACATGCTTTCTCTTTCAAGGAAAATATAATATATTGTTAAGCTGTAAGGTTTGTTCAGATAAGCTCTAATATATTGCTTTTCGTACCAGGATGCAAAGATCTTTTTATGTTCTTAAGATAAAGAAATATAAGGACTCAAAGTTGATTTTAATATATCATTTTTAATAGAATTTTCTACCCTAAAGAATTAGAGATCTTCATAGCACTGTTAGAGCGATGATTCAGAATGTTATTCTATGAAAATCAACTTTTATACCACTTTCTTTAATTGTGTGATTATCAATTTTTATTGTAATGCATGGGCTTAAAATTCATTTTCAAAACCTTATGAACCAAATGAACTTGCATTCTTTCCTTGTTTTGACAAAATATTTATAAATAGAATGTAAGCATCTTAAAACATCATAGTTTCTAATTCCATGTAGTATGTAGAAATGAGTCATCAGGGATTTGACCCAGTGATGTATAAACAAAGAAGGGGTAAATTCAAATGTAAAATTCTGAAATTAAAAGCAAGCCAAGGGCCTTTTTGGTTTAACGTATCTGTATTTCCTCAAGATTACATTTGCCAACTTTCTAGTGAAACCTGAAGAAAAGCAGGTGAAATTTTCAGCTTGTCTGTTCTTGGTTAATTGGGGACCAGGAACTAAACAGATGACTAAGTGTCTCTCTTCTTGGGTATTTGGGAAATAAGGAAATTGAACTGACAAATGCCTCAACTTATATCTGAAGATATCAATAGGACATACACATGAATTCCATTGTATTCATCACTGTGTTACTTTGTGTTTTGCCTTTATACAGATAATATTTTAATATAATACTAACTGAGAAAATTAGCATTTCATGAACACTATCTTTATGACAGATATTATTTCAAGTACTCTAAATATATTGATTGATTTAAATATAGTATTATTTTTCCTGTTTTGAAGAAAAGAATCCTGTAACACAGAAGGCTCAAATAAAATGTCTAAATTTGAACAGATAATATGTGGGAGAATTGAGATTCAAACCCAGCACAATGGTGATGCTGGAACACACACACACACACACACACACACACACACATACACACAGTAAGAATTTTATACACACATATATAATTTAACTGTGTATGTTTTGCATATGTATCCCAACGCATGTTTTTTGTTTACTTATTGAACTGTGTGTGTGTGTGTGTGTGTGTGTGTGTGTGAACATTTCTTTGCTGTGGTAGACTGTCACATAAGATCAGTTTCTTCAGAGAAAGAGAACCAGTAAATATATGTGTGTGTGTGTGTGTTCGTGTGTGTATAAAATTTTTCTCTATTTCGGAATTGGCTTATAGGGTTGTAAGACAGGCAGGTCCAAAGTTTGTAGAGTAGATCAGCCGGCTGCAAACTCAAGTCTGCTGCTGCAGACTTGAGAATTTCTTCTTCCTCAGAGAAACCACAGTTTTGTTCTTCAGGCCTTACAAATGATCTAATGAGATTCACCCAGATTATCAAAAATAATTTCTTTTAGTTAAAGTCAACCATTATAAATGTTTACGAAATCTACAAAACACCTTTACAGTAACAACCAAATTAGTGTTTGATTAATTATCTGGGTACTATAGGCTAGACAAACTAACACATAAAATTAACAAACATAATTGGCAATAATACAAATAAAGGAGAATGCGAAGAGTTGGAAACTGCAGATCTGGAGCAGAGGTGGAGTATAATACAGCAAGACTCAGGCATTAAGGAGATTACTCTTTCATAAGTCACATTGAAGTTTTGTTTTGACTAGGATTTTAAGTTCCATTTTAATCAAGTTTGGGGGGATTTCTGATGTAACACGTTACAAATGAAGAACATAGCAAAAAGAGTGCAGAGACCACCATTTTCAGGAAACAACTAGCGTGAGCATTAACTGACACTCAAATGACGTGACAGGTGTTAGTAGTAACAAAAATATCCAAACATACTCCTTCATTTTCTTTGTGATGAAATCTCACCAAACTGTAAATATCCGAAAATGAAGACCACCTCAGAATGAAGGGAAAACAGTAAGGACAAGATGACAAAAATCAGGATAAAGAAGGTAAGAAATCCAAATAGGGGAGAGAAATAAACAAACCAAAACTGGGAAAATAGGAGCAAAGTAATAATGTGTCAATAATGAAGGAGAAAACGGAGGAGAAAAATAAAGTTAAATGCCTCTGTTAACAAATAGAGATACATAAAAATGACAGAGTTTTTTTGAAGAGAAAATGATCATCATAAATCTTAGTACATTTCTTGAAGTAGCAAATCAGCTAAAATGTTTAGAATTGAATATATATGTTAGAGAGGGAAGTAAGGACTCTGCAATTATGTTATTAACTTGATCAATACCCGTAACCAGACAATTTAGCACCACCTTCACCTCCAATTCACTTTAGTGCTTATAATCTCCTATTGATTGTCAGCTAATCAAATAATTGCAATAGCTTCACTTTTCTCTCCGTTAAGTAACCATGATCTCAGTGCCAACCTTGACTTATTTAAGATGGATAAAAGCTGTATTAACAAAATGTATTAGGTAGAGTATGATCACTTTGAAAATTCAGATGATATTTGATTATTTAAATAGAATTATAATGACTAAGTTAATATGATCAATGAAATGTTAAAAATAGCCTTATTTACTATATCAAAGTCTACTCACATTAGGACATTTCTGTAGAAATGAATAAAATAAAACTACTATTGTTCAAACTCAATTATTAGCAATAACCATTAAAAGATTATAAATTACCAAATGTGCTATGCCATTTAAATAGGGTGCAGTTTAGAATATACACTGTTGGTTGAAATGTAAATTAGTAGAGTATAAGTGTATAAGCAAGCATTTGTGTGTGAGCATTCCCTTTTCTCTGCCTCCTCACCAGCATCAGTTGTTATTTGTCATTTTAATAAGAGCCATTCTGACTGGGTTAAGATGACATTTCACAGTGGTTTGGATTTTCGTTTACCTGATGATTGGTGATATTGAAGATTTTTCCATATACCTGTTCGTCATTTGCATATCTTTTTTGAGACATGTCTAGTTATGTCCTTTGCTGACTTTTTAATGAAATTATTTGCTTTTTGTGTGTGTGTTTTTCTTCTTACTGTTGAGTTATTTGAGTTCCTTGTTTATTCTGGATATTACGCCCTTGTTGGATGAATAGTTTGAAGATATTTTATTCCAATTAACAGGTTGTCCGACACTCTGTTGTTTGTTTCCTTTGTTGAGCGGAAGCTTTTCAGTTTAATATAGTCCCATTTATCCTTTTCTGTTTTTGTTGTCTACGCTTTTGAAATCATAGCCATAAAATCTTTGCCCAGAGCAATGTCCATGGTTTTTCTTCTATAATTGTTTTAGTAGTTTTATTTTTATTTATTTTTTTATTATTATACTTTAAGTTTTAGGGTACATGTGCACATTGTGCAGGTTAGTTACATATGTATACATGTGCCATGCTGGTGTGCTGCACCCATTAACTCGTCATTTAGCATTAGGTATATCTCCTAATGCTATCCCTCCCCCCTCCCCCCACCCCACAACAGTCCCCAGAGTGTGATATTCCCCTTTCTGTGTCCATGTGATCTCATTGTTCAATTCCAACCTATGAGTGAGAATATGCGGTGTTTGGTTTTTTGTTCTTGCGATAGTTTACTGAGAATGATGGTTTCCAATTTCATCCATGTCCCTACAAAGGACATGAGCTCATCATTTTTTATGGCTGCATAGTATTCCATGGTGTATATGTACCACATTTTCTTAATCCAGTCTATCATTGTTGGACATTTGGGTTGGTTCCAAGTCTTTGCTATTGTGAATAATGCCGCAATAAACATACGTGTGCATGTGTCTTTATAGCAGCATGATTTATAGTCCTTTGGGTATATACCCAGTAATGGGATGGCTGGGTCAAATGGTATTTCTAGTTCTAGATCCCTGAGGAATCGCCACACTGACTTCCACAATGGTTGAACTAGTTTACAGTCCCACCAACAGTGTAAAAGTGTTCCTATTTCTCCACATCCTCTCCAGCACCTGTTGTTTCCTGACTTTTTAATGATTGCCATTCTAACTGGTGTGAGATGATATCTCATAGTGGTTTTGATTTGCATTTCTCTGATGGCCAGTGATGATGAGCATTTTTTCATGTGTTTTTTGGCTGCATAAATGTCTTCTTTTGAGAAGTGTCTGTTCATGTCCTTCGCCCACTTTTTGATGGGGTTGTTTGTTTTTTTCTTGTAAATTTGTCTGAGTTCATAGTAGATTCTGGATATTAGCCCTTTGTCAGATAAGTAGGTTGCAAAAATTTTCTCCCATGTTGTAGGTTGCCTGTTCACTCTGATGGAAGTTTCTTTTGCTGTGCAGAAGCTCTTTAGTTTAATTAGATCCCATTTGTCAATTTTGTCTTTTGTTGCCGTTGCTTTTGGTGTTTTGGACATGAAGTCCTTGCCCACGTCTATGTCCTGAAAGGTAATGCCTAGGTTTTCTTCTAGGGTTTTTGGATCTGGTTTTTAAGTCTTTGATTACATCTGGAGTTGATTTTTTTTTTTTTTTTTTTTTTTTTTTTGAGACTGAGTCTTGCTCTGTCGCCCAGGCTGGAGTGCAGTGGTCCAGTCTCGGCTCACTGCAACCCACCTCCCGGGTTCAAGTGATTCTCCTGCCTCAGGCTCTTGAGTTTAGCTGACATAGTAGCTGGGATTACAGGCGCATGCCACCACGCCCCGCTAATGTTTGTATTTTTAGTAGAGAAGGGGTTTCACCATGTTGGTCAGGCTGGTCTGGAACTCCTGACCTTGATAGATATCCAGTTTTTCAGCACCATTTATTCAAGAGACTGTCCTTTCACCAATGTAAATTCTTGGTACCTTTATCAAAAATTAGTTTACTGTAAGTAGATACATTTATTTATGGGTTTTCTATTATGTTATCTTCATGTGTGTATTTTTATGCCAATATCATGTTGTTGTTGTTGTTGTTGTTGTTTGTTTTTTTGGTTTTTTTTGAAATGGAGTCTTGCTCTGTGGCCCAGGCTGGACTGCAATGGCACGATCTCAGTTCACTGCAAGCTCCGCCTCCCGGGTTCACGTCATTCTCCTGCCTCAGCCTCCCAAGTCATGCTGTTTTTGTTACTGTGGTATTATATTTTGAAGTCAGGTAATGGGATGTCTCCAGCTTTGTTCTTCTTGGTCAGGAATGCTCTTGCTATTATGAGCCTTTTGTGGTTAAATAAATAATTTAGGATTATTTTTTCTATTTCTTTGAAAAAAGACATTGGTATTGTATAGAGATTGCATCGAATTTGTAGATTGCTTTGAGTAGTATGATCATCTTAATGGTATGAATTCTTTTGATACATGAGCATGAACCCTGTTTCCATTTTTTGTGTCCTTTTCACTTTCTTTCATCAATGTTTTTTACTTTTACTCATAGAAGTCTTTCAACTCCATGGTTAAGTTTTTCTTAGTATTTTAATGTTTTGTAGCCATTGTAAAAGTGATTGCCTTCTTCATTTTTTCTTAGCTAGTTCATTATTAATGAACAGAAATACTACTGATTTTTTGTGTTGATTTTTATCCTAAAACTTTACTGAATTTATTTATCAGATCTAAGAGTTTTTGTGGAGCCTTTAGGTTTTTCTAGATATAAGATCATGTCATCTGCAAACAGGGACAATTTGACTTCCTCTTTTCCAGTTTGAATGCTTTCATTTTTTCTCTTGCTGATTCCTCTAGATAACAATTACAATACCATTTGAAATAGGAGTTGTGAAAATGAGCATCCATCTTGTTCCAGTTCTTAGCAGAAAGGATTTCAGCTTTTCCCGATTCAGTAAGATGTTAGCTGTAGCTTTTTTTTTTCTGTATGGCCTTATTAGGTTAAGGTATATCCCTTCCATATCTAGTTTTTTGATAGTTTTTATCAGGAAGGGATGGTGAAATTTATCAAATGCTTTTTCTGCATCTATTAAAATGATCATTTGTTTTTTGCCCTTCATTCTGTTGATATGATGTATCAAATTTATTGATTCGTGTATGTTGAACCACTTTTGCACCCCGGGGATAAATCCCACTTGATCAGTGTGTATTCTCTTTGTGATGTGTTGTGGGATTCAGTTCATTGGTATTTCGTTGAAGATTTTTGCATCTATATTCATCAGGGATATGAGTCTGTAGTTTTTCTTGTTGTGGTGGT
Organism: Gorilla gorilla gorilla; assembly: GCF_029281585.2. Classification (NCBI taxonomy): domain Eukaryota; kingdom Metazoa; phylum Chordata; class Mammalia; order Primates; family Hominidae; genus Gorilla; species Gorilla gorilla. The sequence goes on from NC_073246.2 coordinate 23,888,475, forward strand.
TATGACCTTGTCTGGTTCTGATATCATGGTAATGTTGACCTTGTGGAATGAATTAGTGAGAATTCTCTCCTTTTCATTTGTTGGGAATAATTTGAAGAGCACTGCTGGTGTTTTTTTGTTTGTTTGTTTGTTTTGTTTTTTGTTTTTTCCTGTAAATTTGGCAGAGTTTGGCAATGAAGCCATCCAGTCCTGAGTACTTATTTGTTGGAAGATATTTTTATTACTAATTCAATCTCATTACACTTTATAGATTTGTTCAAATTTCTGTTTTTCTCCGACTCAACCTTCGTAGGTTTTACTTGTCCAAAAATGTTTCTACTTTCCTAGAATTTCCTATTTGTTAGTGTATAGATGTTCTTATTCTCTCTGTTGGTCTTTTGTATTTCTATGCTATCAGTTTTAATATCTTCTTTTTCATTTCTAATTTTGTTTATTTAGGTCTTCTGTCATTTTTTGCTAGTCTAGTTAGTAGTCTATCAATTTTGTTTATCTTTCAGTAAACATCTTTTCATTTCATCAAGACTTTGTATTGTTTCGTCTCTATTTTGTTTAGTTCTTCTCTGATTTTTATTTCTTCTACTAGTTTTGGGTTCAGCTTGTTCTTGCTTTAGTAGGTCCTTTAGGTACATTGTTAGATTGTTTATTTGAAATATTTCTACTTTTTCGATGCATGCATTCATTGTTATAAACTTCCCTATTAGCAGTACTTTTGCTGTATCTCATAGATTTTGGTATATTGTGTTTCATTTGTCATTTATTTCAATAAATGTTTGAACTTATCCTTAATTTCATTAGTAACAGTCTTTTATAGAAACATATTGTTTAATTTCCATGTATTTGTACAGTTTTCAGTGTTCCTCTTGTTAATGATTTCTAGTTTTGTTCCATCTTGGTTTTATGAGATACTTAATATACTTTTGATATTTTAAAATTTGTTAAGACTTGATTAACATAAAAATATATGGTCTATCTGGAGAACGTTCCATGTGCTAATGAAAAGAGTGTGTATTCTTTAGTTACTGGATATAATATTTTGTAAATATCGGGTTCATTTAATCTAAAGTGCAGATTAGATGCACTGTGTCTATTAATTTGCTGCCTAGATGATCTGTTTAGTGCTGAAAGGTGGAGATTTGTAGTCTCTGACTGTTACCATATTAGAGTCTAGCTCTTCCTTTAATTTAATAATATCTGTTTTGCATATCTAGGTATTTCATTATCAGGTGCATATATGATTAGAATTCTTGTAGCCTCATGTTGACTTCATATCTTTTATAATGATGCAGTTGTCTCTTTTTACTATTTTTTGACTTACTGTTTTATTTTATATAAATACAGCTATTCCCACTTGTTTTTTTTTAAATTTCTTTTGATGTGGAATATCTTTTTTCCATCTCTTTACTTTTATCTATATGTGTATGATGAGATGAGAGAATAATTTCTTATAGTCAGCTTAGTAGGGTCATATTCGTTTCTTTTTTTAAATCCATTAAGCCAGTCTATACCTTTTAAGTGGAAAGTTTAATTCATTTATAATTGAGGTAATTATTGATATGTATTTACTTTTTCCTGTCATTTTATCAACTGCTTTCTGGGTTTTTTGTATATCCTTTGTTCCTTTATTTCCCCTTTTTGTTTATCATTGTGAATTGGTAGTTTTCTGTTGTGGTACCATTTGAATGTTTTCTCTTCATTACTTGTGTGTTTGCTTTACTGGTGAATTTTACAGTTCGATGCGTCTTCATGATAAAAGATATCATCTTTTGCTCCCAGGCATTTGACTCTATTAAGCATTTTTTTGGAGGTCCAGTCCCTTAGCTTTTGTTTCTCTGGGCAATACTTTGTTTTTCCTTTATTTTATGAAGAATAACTTTGCTGGGTACAATATTTTTGGCTGCTTTTTGTTTCTTTGTTTTGGGAAGTTTGAATATATCATTCTGTTCTCTTCTGGCCTGTAAGGTTTCTTCTGAGAAATCCACTATTGGTCTCCTAGGGGTTTCTTATGAGTGACTATATACTTTTCTCTTGCTGCTTTTAGGATTTTCTCTTTGTCTTTGACATTTGACAGTTGACTATAATGTGCCATAAAGAAGACTCTTTTAAATTGTATCTTTTTCAGAATCTCTGAACTTCCTGTATCTGTATGTCTAAATCTCTTTCTAGACTTGAGAAGTCATATATTATTTTGTTGAATAGGTTTTCTATACCTTTCATTTTTGTCTTCACCTTCTGGAACATTGAAAATTCAAGTATTTGGTCACTTTTTATTGTCTCACATGTCAAATAAGCATTGATTATTCTTTTTTATCTGTTTCTTTCCTTTATTATTTTCTGTCTGGGTAATTTCAAAACACTCTCTTCAAGGTCAGAAGAATGTATCTTCTGCTATATCTAGTCTTCTGTTGAAGTTTTTAATGTATTTTTTATTTTATTCAATAATTTCTTCAGTTCCAGATCTTTGATTCTTTTTTACGGTATCTATCTGTGTTTGTCCATTCTCATGATGCTATAAAGAAAGGACAAAGACTGGATAATTTGTACAAGAAAAAAGCTTAATTGACTCACAGTTCCAAACTGCCAGGGAGGCCTTAGGAAACTTACAATCATGGCAGAAAGCAAAGGAGAAGCAGGCACCTTCTTCATAAGGGGGCAGGACAATGTGAGTGCCAGCAGGGAAAATGCCAGATTCTTATAAAGCCATCAGATCTCATGAGAACTCACTTGCTATCATGAATACAGCATTGGGGAAACCACCTCCATGATCTAATCACTTCCTACCAGTTCCCTACGAGAACATGTGGGGGTTATGAAAAGTACAATTCAAGATGAGATTTTGGAGGAGACACAGCCTAGTCATATCATTCAACTCCTGCCCCCTCTCAATTCTCTTGTCCTCACACTTCTAAACACAATCATGCCCTTCCAATAGTCCCCCCAAATCTTAACTCATTGCAGCATTAACCCAGAAGTCCAGATTGTCTCATCTGAGACAATGCAAAAGCCTTCCACCTATGAGCCTGTTAAATCAAAAGCAAGTTAGTTACTTCCTAGATAGAATGAGGGCACAGTCATTGGGTAAATACACTGGTTCCAAATGGGAGAAATTGACCAAAACAAAAAGGCTACAGACCTCATGCAAGTCCAAAATCCAATACAGCAGTCATTAAACCTTAAAGTTCGAAAATGATCTCCTTTGACTCTATGTCTCACAAACAGGTCAAATTGATGCAAGCAGCGGGCTCCCACAGCCTTGAACCGCTAAGCAGGGTGGATTTTCAGGGTACAGCCCCCTTTCTGGCTGCTTTCACGGCCTAGCATTGAGTGATGTGGCTTTTCCAGATGCATAGTGAAGCTGTAGGTGGATATGGAGGATGGTAGCCCTCTTCTCACAGCTCTACTATGTTATGCCCCAGTGGGGACTCTGTGTGGGGGCTCTGACCCCGCATTTCTCTTCTGATCTACCCTAGCAGAGGCTGGCTATGAGGGTTCCCTTACTGCAGCAAACTTCTACCTGGACATCCAGGTGTTTCCATACATCCTCTGAAATCTAGGCAGAGGTTCCACAACCTCAATTCTTGACTTCTGTGTATCCATAGGCTCAACACCACATGGAATCTGCCAAAGCTTGGGGCTTGCATCCTCTGAAGCAATGGCCCAAGCTGTACCTTGGCCCCTTTTAGCCACTAGTGGAGCTGAAGCAGCTGGGATGCTGGGCATCATGTCCTGAGGCTTCACAGAGGAGGGCCCTGGGCCTGACCCAGGAAATCATTTTTCCCTCTTAGGCTTCTGGACCTGTGATGGGAGGGGCTCCTGTGAAGCTCTCTGACATGCCCTGGAGACATTTTCCCCATTGTCTTGCTGATTAATATTCAGCTCTTCATTAATTATGCAAATTTCTGTTGCCCTCTTGAATTTTTACCCAGAAAATGGGTTTTTCTTTTCTATGGCATCATCAGGTTACAAATTTTCCAAACTTTTATGCTCTACTTCCTTTTGAATGTTTTGCTGCTTAGTAATTTCTTCTACCAGAAACCCAAAATCATCTCTCTTAAGTTCAAAGTTCCACAGATCTCTAAAGCAGGGGCAAAAATGCCACCAGTCTCTTTGCTAAAGCATAGAAAGAGTCACAATTGTTCTAGTTCCTGAGAAGTTCCTCATCTCCTTCTGAGACTACCTCAGCCTGTACTTAATCGTCAATATGAGTATCTACATTTTGGCCAAAGCCATTCGACAAGTCTATAGGAACTTCCAAACTTTCCCACATTTCCTGTCTTGTTCTGAGCCCTCCAAACAGTTCCAACCTCTGCCTGTTACCCAGTTCCAAAGTCGTTTCCGCATTTTTGGTTATCGTTACAGGAGCACCCCACACCTGGTACCAATTTACTGTATTAGTTCATTCTCATGCTGCTATAAAGAACTTTCAGAGACTGGGTAATTTATAAAGGAAAACGGTTTAAGTGACTCACAGTTCCGCATTGCTGGGGAGGCCTCAGGAAACTTACAATAATGATGGAAGGCAAAGGAGAAGCAGGAACCTTCTTCACAGGGTGGCAAGACACAGTGAGGGAAAATGACAGACGCTTATAAACCCAATCCATCAGATATTGTGTAAACTCACTCACTGTCATAATAACTTCCCATCAGTTTCCTCCCATGACATGTGGGGATTATGGGAACTGCAATTCAAGATGAGATTTGGGTGGGGACACAGTCAAACCATACCACTATCTTTTGGTAAATTTCTCATTTATATCCTGATTTATTTTTCTTATTGTTTTGTGTTGTCATCTTGTAATTCCCTGAGCATCTTTAATATAGTTATTTTGAATTATTTTCTGGGATTTCATAAATTTCCTTTTTTAAGGAATCTGTTGCTGTATAATTGTGTTCTTTTTGAAGTTCATTGGTGGGCACTTTGGGGAGGGCACTTTGGCTTTGATTCTGGTCTATGCAGTAGTGTATTTTCCCTACATTTTATTTGTCTGTAGGCAGTGTCAGTGGTGTCTGTGATTTTCTCAGTGGCTTGGATGTGATTATTAGTAGAAGATATGCGGAAGTTTTGTTGGGGTACAAGGACACCATATGGGCCAGTCCTCAGACCCCACTGTTGTCAGTGGCAGGCTGACAGTGCCTTTCCTTGGGCCCAGGCTGTATGTGTGTTTGCTGGCATTGATGTAAGTGGGCTAAGGCGGGCAATTCTTTGGCCTCCTGGTCGTACTTGGGTCCTGGCTGTGTCATTAGTGGCCTGTGTGGGTAAATGGGGCCTTGGGCCTCTGAGGAATGGACGTGGAGTGGGCAATGGCAGTAGGAGTGGTAGGACCACCCTTTTTCTCCCAAGCAGCCCAGGCTGGTATTGGTAATGCCTGTAACAGGCTGGGTTGGCCAGTACCCAAGCTTGTAGGTAAAGCATATGTGAATGCCAGCTCTGGTGGCAGCAGCTAGTTGGGTTGGCCTATCCTTAGGCCTTCAGGAGAAGGGCCAACAATGTCAGAGGGGGCTGGGTGATCCTCACTCCCCTAGATGGTGTACTCAGGAGAGGTGGGCCTCTCCTCAGGCTCTCAGGTGTGCATGTCAGTGCTGGCTTTGGTTGGCAGGTGTGAGGAGATCCTCGGGCCCCAGGTGGAATCCCTGGTGAGGTTGGCAGCAGCTTCACTGCATCCCTGCTTCTTGGGAGGCAGGGTTGCTCTCAGTGACAATAGCCATAGGCAGGCATCTGAGGAGTACGCACTTCAGCCACAGACGGCAACTCCAGTAGCCAGTTCTCAGCGTGTACTTACAAATGTGTTGTGGCACCACTGCTGGGGCAGCAGAGTCACTGCCAATGGCTTGTGCTTCAGCCCTGGCAGCAGCATCCAGAAGCAGTGGCAGCTGTGGACAAGGGAGCTCCATGGGGCTCCAGGGATGTGAAGATACAGAGGCTGTGGGCCCCATTACAGGATGCAGTGTGGTGTGGTCTGGGCTCTCAAAAAGGCAACTTGCTGTAGATGCTTAGAACTCTAGGGGGTTTAGGACCCCGTCTGTGCTCTCTCTCTGGAGGAATATTGTCATGCACTCTCCAGACAATTCCTTATGTTACTTTCAGAGGATCAAGGGGCTCTGCTGTGGCTAAGATTGCAGGAGTATGCAATGGAAATTGGACTGCTGTGGGTTTCTCACTTAAGCTTTCTCTGCATTGGAAATCTCTGGGCTCCCAGCCAATCCTGGCCTATCCAGCAGGCTGCCTCACTCCTCCCTCCTTCTTTACCCTAGGTGTTTACTGTCACTTCTCTGTTGAATTCCAGTGTTCTCTTGATATAATCTATTCAAAGTGTGATTATGTAGTCACTATTTGGTTCTTATTTCTGGAGGAAGTGAGTACCAGATGCCTCTAGTCTGCCATCCTGAAGCCCGTCCTCTCATAGTTATTAATATTTGCCTTTTTTTATAGGTATTTATAGTTTGTTTCCCTCTATTTTGTTTTGGCATGTTGACTTTGTTCCTTTTCTACCCTTTCCAAGCTGGTTATTCAATTCATTAATTGTGATTTATTCTTTTTTACATTAATTAAATTTTATCTTAAATTAGCTGCCTTTCCTATGTTTTGACATGATGTATTTTCAGGCTAGATTTATTTATTTATTTATTGTGGTTTAAAAAGTATATCATGAGATCTACCCTCTTAAAAAACATTTAATTGTACATACAATATTTTATAGCAAATGTGTAGATGTTTTCTATCTTGGATGGCTAAAATTTTATACTCATTAAACACCAACTCTCATTGCTCCCTGCTTACAGCCCCTGGCAGCCAGCATTCTTTTTTCTGCCTCTACAAAGCTAACTACTACTGACTTATACCTCACACAACTTAAATCATGCAGTATCTGTACTTTTAGTGTCTGATTTCATTAGAATAATGCACTCAAAGTTCACTCGTGTTATTACATGTGGCAGGATTCCCTTGTTTATTTTAGCTGAATAATATTCCATTGCTTGTATTGATTGTATATGTATTGTATAAATATACCACATTTTCTTTAACCACCCATCTGCTGATAGACATTTAAAGATTTTTTTTCCTATTCTTGCCATTGTGAATAGTTCTATGATAAACATGGGAGTGCAAATATCTATTCAAGATTCTGATTTCAATTCTTTTGGATAAATACTCAGAAGTGGGATACCTGGATCACATGGTAGTATTATTTTGAGCTATTGAGAAATGTCTATACTGTTTTTGATGGTGACATTTTGCCTATTCCATTCTCACAAACAGTGCATAAGGGTTCCAGTTTCCCCACATCCTCACCAACACTTTCTGTTTTGTTCTTTTGATAATACATCACCTTAACTGTGTGTGAGACAGTTCTGTTGATGAGCTTGGACTGATCTTCTTCTGCTGCTTTCTCTTGGTAATTCTCAAGAATTACAGTAGAATGTGCTAGAAATGCAGCCCTGAGATAGGGAAGGACTTGCTAGAACAGGATGTCCTTTTTTTTTTTTTTCAGATGGAGTCTCTCTCTGTTGCCCAGGCTGGAGTGCAGTGGCACAATCTCGGTTCACTGCAAACTCTGCCTCCTGGGTTCACGCCATTCTCCTGCCTCAGCCTCCTGAGTAGCTGGGACTACAGGTGTCCGCCACCAAGCCTGGCTAATTTTTTGTATTTTTAGTAGAGATGAGGTTTCACCATGTTAGCCAGGATGGTCTCGATCTCCTGACCTCGTGATCTACCCGCCTCGGCCTCCCAAAGTGCTGGGATTACAGGCGTGAGCCACCGTGCCAGGCCTCAGGATGTCCTTTAATGAATGACCACAGCATGTCATGTTTCTCCAAGGTCATATAATCCAGGCCAGGCTGCTGTCCAGAGCCCTTCAGCTGTGGTGCAAGTGGAGCACACACAATTGGAACTTCATCTGCCCTGGGCAGCTTCCCTGAGCCTGGGGGACTAGTTCCCAATGAATCTTAGGCTTCTGTTGTCCCTTACTATCTCTAAATAATAAATCAACTTCATGTAACTTGTTGTATATAAGTGCAACAAGTTCTGTCTCATTAGACTCAGACAAGTTTGTAACCAGTGCATAATGAACCTGCTTCACAGCAGAAGGTGAAACTGCGGTTTCACTTTGCATTTCCCTAATGATTACTGATGTTGAGCATCATTTACATACCTGTTGGCCATTTGCATGTCTTCTTTGGAGAAATGTCTATTCAAGTACTTTTTAAACAGGTTATTTTTTTATTGAGTTGTAGGAGTTTCTTATGTATTTTGAATATTAACATCTTAGATAAGTGATTTGAAAATATTTTTCCCATTTCATAGGTTCCTATTTCATTCTTTTAATGGCTTAATGCTAATTCTAAATAATGTCTCATTTCCAGTATACATTTTTATTCAAAACATAAATATGTTGAATTATGATTTTTAAAAGTCTTTAACTTATTTTGGTATGGTTATATTTTTGTAAATTTTTAATTTTAATTAGATTTTAATTTAATTAAAATTTATGGTAGATAACTAAGTATAGTGATTATTCAAAATTTGTTTAGATTTGCTTCATGGCTTTGCACATATGTATGGTTGGTAAATGTTCCATGTTCACAGCAGAAGAATATTTATGTTATGTTTCTTTTTTTTTTTTTTTTTTTTTTTGAGACAGAGTCTCGCTCTGTCACCCAGGCTGGACTGCAGTGGTGCGATCTCCGCTCACTGCAAGCTCTGCCTCCCATGTTCACACCATTCTCCTGCCTCAGCCTCCCGAGTAGCCGGGACTACAGGCACCTGCCACCACACCTGGCTAATTTTTTTGTATTTTTAGGAGAGACGGGGTTTCACTGTGTTAGCCAAGATGGTCTCGATCTCCTGATCTCGTGATCCACCCGCCTTGGCCTCCCAAAGTGCTGGGATTACAGGCATGAGCCACCGTGCCCAGCCTATGTTATGTTTCTGTATTCTACAATGTCCAAACATAATAATTTTGTTATGCACATATTTCATTTCTTTCTTTTTGCTGGATCTATCAATTACTGAAAGAGGTGAGTTAAAATATCCACACACAATGTGGACTTTATTGATTTTCCCTTGCAGTTATTTGATTTGGCTTTATGTAATTATGGCACATTGCTTGCATTTGTAACCTTGATTCTTCACCTCTCCCTGAATCCACACCCTTTGTTTAACCTTCTAGTGCTTTTCCATTTGACTCTAATCTTTGTCTTTAGCAAAAACATGGCATGAGCTTGAACAGTGCTTGATCAATTGTGCTTGTTTCTTGCCATCTGCTGATCACAATAAGTTCATGCCCTGGCTTGTCTTTTGCAGATATCCAGCCAAGATGATTCAAACTATCTGGCAGCTAGCTAATGACCAGTTATATGAGTAAAACTATGTGAGCCAGAAAAACTAGATTGTCAATCCAAGCCTAGACAGTTGACCTGCAGACTCATGAGTAAATACGTTTTTTTAATACTCCTGGCATTGTGTGCTCTATATGTGTGTGTGTTGGCATGCATGTGTTGTTTGTCATTTAAAGATTTTATTGCAACAGAGAAATTATACAGCATTTTACATTTTTATAGGCAGACATATTCTATTATATACTTGGGGGTTAACAATATTTTATTATAAAATGACTCACTTCGAGACAAGTAATATTTTTTCTTTTTTCTCCTTTCTTTTAGATTGGTTTTTACTCACTAAAACTATTTTACTCTCTTATACTTAACTTTTCTTCATCTCTGTGTTTTATGTGACTCCTTTACATAATGTAATAGAGTGACTTTCATAATCAATAGAAAGTTTTATGGTTTATGCTGACTTGTGCTACTTGTAAGATGAAGAAAACAGCAAATACATACAGAGTGAAACAGAGGTTGGAAGCCTGCTACTTGCAATTTTATATTTTATTCTCAAGGATAGATAAAATATCAAAATACTTTTATTGTATTTCCTGTTTGATAGGTATAATGGTTAATTTTAGGAGTCAACTTTACTGGATTAAGGAATACGCCCATAGCTGGTAAAGCATTGTTTCTGAGGATGTCTGTGAGAGTGTTTTTCTGAAGAGATTGCCATTTGCATTGGTGGATGAGTAAGGAAGGTCTTCCCTCAATGTGGGCAGGTACCATTCAATTATGTGAGGGCCCAGGTAGAAAAAAACAGGCAAAGTGAATATGCTCTCTGTTCTGGAGCTGTGACACACTTCTTCTCTTGTCCTTTGGCATCAGAACTCCAGATCTGGTCTTTGGACTCTGGGGTTTGCGCCAGTGGCCCCCTAGTTTCATAAGCTTTTGACCTTGGATTGAAAGCTACACAATCAGCTTCCCTGGTTCTGAGGCGTTTGTACTTGAACTGAGCCACGTTACCAATTTTCAGGGGTCTCTAGCTTGCAGAGGACCTATCATGGGAATCATCAGTTTCCATAATCACATGAGCCAATTTCCCGAATAAATCCTCTATCTATCTATCTATCTATCTATCTATCTATCTATCTATCTATCTATCATCTCTCTATCATCTGTCTGTCTGTCTATTATCTATCTATCTTTCTGTCTATCTATATCTGTCTAATCGGTTTTGTCTGTTAGGAGAACCCTGACTAATACAATATGTTAAAAAATACAATATGTTAACACTGGACTCCCATAGGGTCTAATGTTATAGCTTCAGGACTGAATATATGTAAAGGAATTTCAAAATAAATACCTTGCCGATGAGTGGTTCAGGCCCTAGGAAGTTCTCTTGTGAACCTCTAACATGTATATTGCAATAGAATTTTCTGGATACTCACATTGTATTATAAGTCTGCCTTGCCCCATGACCTTGAGTTAGGAGAAACATATAACAAAACCATATTACATCCACCATCACCCAAAATAAATTTAACTCCTCAGCATATCAATGATATTATCTGAGACTCTGCAGCTTAGAAATGCACATATATGTCACCACTACTGCGTGGTAGCTTTAACCTAGAAAGAAGGAGTAGTTAATCTGCAGCGTTCATAAGTAGGACTAGAAGGAATGTGAAGCAAGTGAAGGAACAGAATGAGGGTGAAAGTCTTAGAAAACATGAAAAAAATTAAACTGTTTTAACTGGATAAATATTTAACGCCATATATGTTTAAACATCAGAATTGATACAAATGCCCTAGTGCATTTTGTGTTGCTATAGCAAAATTCTGAGATGGGATAATTCACAATAACTTATAAAGAAAAGAAAGTTTGGCCAGGCCCGGTGGCTCACACCTGTAATCCCAGCACTTTGGGAGGCCAAGGTGGGCGGATCACAAGGTCAGGAGATGGAGACCACCCTGGCCAATATGGTGAAACCCTGTCTCTACTAAAAATACAAAAAAAAAAAAAAAAAAAAAAATAGCCAGGTGTGGTGGTGGGTGCCTGTAGTCCCAGATACTCCAGAGCCTGAGGCAGGAAAATTGCTTGAACCCGGCAGGCAGGGGTTGCAGTAAGCCAAGATTGTGCCATGGCACTCCAGCCTGGGCGACAGAGTGAGGCTCCGTTTAAGAAAAAAAATATGAAAAGGCCGGGTGCTGTGGCTCACGCCTGTAATCCCAGCACTTTGGGAGGCTGAGGTGGGCAGATCACAAGGTCAGGAGATCGAGACCATCCTGGTCTAACTTGGTGAAACCCCATCTCTACTAAAAATACAAAATATTAGCCAGGCGTGGTGGCGGGCGCCTGTGGTCCCAGCTACTCGGGAGGCTGAGGCAGGAGAATGGTGTGAACCCGGGAGGCGGAGCTTGCAGTGAGCCGAGATCGCACCACTGCACTCCAGCCTGGGCGACAGAGCGAGACTCCGTCTCGGAAAAAAAAAAAGAAAGAAAGAAAGAAAAAAAGTGTATTTGGCTAGTAATTCTGGAGGCTGGGGAGTCCCAGAAGCATAGTGTTAGCATTTACTAGGCTTCTGGTGAGGGCCTTTTGCTGAGTCATAACATGTTGGCGAAGTAAAAACAAAAGGGCAAGCAAGCACGTAGAAAGAGGCAGACCATGAGGGGTAACCTCTCTTAATAATAATCTTCTCTCACAGAAACTAATAGAGCTCCGTGAGAAGAGAACTCAGTCCTGTGAGACTATATCAGCTCTTTCATTAAGGGTGAATCCCTCATAACCCAAATGCCTCTTAACGGTCCCATGACCTCTCACTCAGTAGCATTACATTGACTTTTTTCTTTACTTTTTTTTTTCTTTTTTTGAGCCGGAGTCTCACACTGTCTCCTGGGCTGAGTGCAATGGCCAGATCTTGGCTCACTGCAGTCTCCACCTCCCGGGTTTAAGCGATTCTCCTGCCCCAGCCTCCCAAGTAGCTAGGATTACAGGCATGTGCCATCACTCCCTGCTAATTTTTTGTATTTTTAGTAGAGATGGGGTTTCACTATGTTGGCCAGGCTGGTCTTGAACCCTTGAGCTCAGGTGATCCACCCTCCTCAGCCTCCCAAAGTGCCCAGCCTATGTTGGCTTTTTTTTAACATGAGTTATGACAGGGACCAACACATCCAAACTGTAGCAAACGGCATATCAAAATTTTTAAATTTTAAATAAAAAAAGATCTGACAATGCTGTGAGGACCCAGAATTCTCACTTTTCCTGCCTGAATATCAAGATTCCTTGATTGTTACCTATAGGAGAATTTTCGGAGAGGATATTAGGTTGTTCTGGTGTACAAATTAAGACCTGACATTCTGATATATTAAAGATATGAAGTCTGATGTTAACGACTATCTGGAAGTGAGGATAGTTGTACTTTTTTTTAATATGTTTTAAATTCCTTTGACTTTGGAATGCTTTCCCACACAGGCTTAGCTAAATTTTCAGCCAGGCACGGTGGCTCACTCTTATAATCCTAGCACTTTGGGAAGCCGATGTAGGTGGATTGCCTGAGCTCAAGAGTTCAAGACCAGCCTGCATAACATGCTGAAACCCTGTCTCTACTAAAATACAAATAATTAACCAGGTGTGGTGGCCGGCGCCTGTAGTCTAAGCTGCTTGGGAAGCTGAGGGACAAGATTGCTTGAACCTGGAGGCAGAGGTTGCTTTCAACCAAGATAGCGTCTCTACATTCCAGGCTGATGCTACAGAGCGAGACTCCGTCTCCAAAAATTAAAATTAAAATAAACAAAACAAATAATAAATGAATTTTCTTTTTATTACTTTCTGAAGATCTTCCTTTTAGTGTGACTGGCAAGTTTAGTCTCCTTATTGTTTTGTGATTTCTGATCTTTGACTTTTAAAGTTCATTAACTTTGGAGTTGCTTGTGCTGTAGGAATCCTGACTTTATTTTAAAACTGACCTCAACAGATACTTTACTTTCTTTAGTCAATCAGTAATTCATTTCAAAATGTCATTTAAAAATATGTTATCTGACAACTTAATTCTCCTTTTAAAAGTTGTTTCAGCTGCATGCAGTGGTGTATGTTGTAGTCCCAGCTACTTGAGAGACTGGGGCAGGATTTTTGCAGTAAAAATAGGTAAATTATAAAGATTTGTTTAATACTTTTTGTTCACCATACTGTTGTTAAATTGTAATCATTTTCTCTATTCATTCAATTAGAAAAGTTATTGGCTGGGCATCGTGGTTCACGCCTGTACTCTCATCTCTATCGAGGGCCAAGGTGTATATCGCTTGAGCCCAGGAGTTTGAGACCAGCCTGGACAACATGGCAAAACTTCATCTCTACTATACATATATAATATATATATATTTATATATTATAATTTATAATATATAAATGTGTATATATATTATTTATGTATATATAAATAATAGCCAGGTGTGGTAGCATGCACCTGCATTTTCAGCTACTCAGGAGGCTGAGGTTGGAAGATAGATTGCTTCAGCTCAGGATGTGGAGGTTCTGTACTCCAGCCGGGGCAACAGAGCCAGAGCCTGTCACAAAAAAAAGAGAAAGAGAGAGAGAAATGAGAGGTGACAGTGTGCTGGCAGTCCTCAGAGCCCTCGCTTGCTCTCGGCACCTCCCCTGCCTGGGCTCCCACTTTGGCAGCACTTGAGGAGCCCTTCAGCCCACCGCTGCACTGTGGGAGCCCCCTTCTGGGCTGGCCAAGGCTAGAGCCCACTCCCTCAGCTTGCAGGGAGGTGTGGAGGGAGAGGCGCGAGCGGGAACCGGGCCTGCGTGCGGCGCTTGCGGGCCAGCTGGAGTTCCGGGTGGGCGTGGGCTTGGCGGGCCCCGCACTCGGAGAAGGCCAGCCGGCCAGCCCTGCCTGCCCCGGGCAATGAGGGACTTAGCAGCCGGGCCAGTGGCTGCGGAGGGTGTACTGGGTCCCCCAGCGGTGCCAGCCCACCGGCGCTGCGCTCGATTTCTCACCGGGCCTTAGCTGCCTTCCTGCTGGGCGGGGCTTGGGACCTGCAGCCCGCCATGCCTGAGCCTCCCACCCTCTCCGTGGGCTCCTGTGTGGCCCGAGCCTCCCTGCCGAGCGCCACACCCTGCTCCATGGGGCCCAGTCCCATGGACCACCCAAGGGCTGAGGAGTGCAGGTGCACGGCGCGGAACTGGCAGGCAGCTCCACCTGCAGCCCTGGTGTGGGATCCACTAGGTGAAGCCAGCTGGGTTCCTGAGTCTGGTGGGGACGTGGAGAGTCTTTATGTTTAGCTCAGGGATTGTAAACACACCAATCAGCACCCTGTGTTTAGCTGAAGGTTTGTGAGTGCACGAATCGACACTCTGTATCTAGCTGCTCTGGTGGGGGCCTTGGAGAACCTTTATGTCTAACTCAGGGATTGTAAATATACCAATCGGCACTCTGTATCTAGCTCAAGGTTTGTAAACACACCAATCAGCACCCTGTGTTTAGCTCAAGGTTTGTGAATGCACCAATCGACACTCTATCTAGCTGCTCTGGTGGGGCCTTGGAGAACCTTTGTGTCCATACTCTGTATCTAACTAATCTGATGGGGACTTAGAGAACCTTTGTACCTAGCTCAGGGATTGTAACCTCTAGCTCAGCACCCTGTCAAAACAGACCACTTGGCTCTAACAATCAGCAGGATGTGGGTGGGGCCAGATAAGAGAATAAAAGCAGGCTGCCGGAGCCAGCATTGGCAACCTGCTAGGGTCCCCTTCCACACTGTGGAAACTTTGTACTTTCGCTCTTTGCAATAAATCTTGCTACTGCTCACTCTTTGGGTCCTCGCTGCTTTTATGAGCTGTAACACTCACCGCGAAGATCTGCAGCTTCACTCCTGAGCCCAACGAGACCATGAGCCCACCGGGAGGAACGAACAACTCCAGACGCGCTGCCTTAAGACGCGCTGCCTTAAGAGTTGTAACACTCACCAGGAAGGTTTGCAGCTTCACTCCCGAGCCAGCGAGACCACGAACCCACCAGAAAGAAGAAACTCCGAACACATCTGAACATCAGAAGGGGCAGACTCCAGACGCGCCACCTTAAGAGCTGTAACACTCACTGCGAGGGTCCGCGGCTTCATTCTTGAAGTCAGTGAGACCAAGAACCCACCAATTCCGGACACAGAAAGAAGGGAAGGAAGGAAGGGAAGGAAGGAAGAGAGGGAAGGAAGGAAAGGAAGGAAGAGAGGGAAGGAAGGGAAGGAAGAGAAGGAAGGGAAGGAAGGGAAGGAAGGAAGAGAGGGAAGGGAGGGAAGGACGGGAAGGAGGGAGGGAAGGAGGGAGGGAAGGAGGGAGGGGAGGGAGACAAGGAGGGAGGGGAGGGAGGGGAGGGAGGGAAGGGAAAGAGGGAGGGAGGGAGAAAAAAATCTTGCTACTAAAATTTTTTCTATTGAAAATTTCTTTGCCTTTTTCAAAACTTGTACACAATAACTGACACTATTTAACAATATGCTAAATATGGTAAGCAATAAAAATAAACCCAAACCTTTGCTGATGTAACATATTACAGATACCAAAAAATGATCTCTTATAAAAAGTGATATATGAAGTCTATGGTACATGAATTCTGTCTCTTTTCATTTATCAAAGTCTAATTATTCTCTAGGTACAAATAGATAACTCATGTTTCCCCAGGGCATAGGTATGTAAGCAGAGCACTACCTAAAAGCAGATGAAAAGTAAATAGATCTATTCAAGTGAAAAAGTTTAGCAAGTGCATCTATTGTGTATGGTGCCAATTATTTTACGAACTTGCTGCTTTGTATTCAATACAAAAATGACAAATGAGGACCCTAGTACATTTCTGTATAGGCCTTGTCTATGTATATAAATCATATTGGAAATTTGAGAGATTCATGAGACTAGTAGAGGCCAAAAGTGCTATTTTACCTGGGTAAATAAAAGGTAGAGAAAACAATTTTATCATCATGTGACTTATTTTCTTAATCTTTAAATTTATAAATAGGGATATGAAGCCAGCTGAAGACACTTTGTTTCATGTGCTTTCAGAAATTTATGTAAGTTAATCTTTACGCACACACACACACACACAGAATTTGGTATCTATATGAAACTACAGAGCCTCAGAAAAGATGATTGTACAAAACCGTATGATGAAAATATACTGCTGAAATATAAGAGCATTTCCGCTGGATTATAAAACACATTTATCTTATCATGTTATATCATTAAAATGGAAATTTCAGATTAGGTTATAGTATATCCTAATCATTACAAAGGATGGGGCTTTCAAAATAAAATATACTTGAAGAAATATAAAAATTATTTTATTATGACACTTTCTTAATGTATTTCAATATTCAGGCATTATTCTAAGATTTAAAGAATAGTAAAGCTTACAAGTTTGTATTTTTCACCTTATCTTTTATAATTAGTTAACCTTAATGTACATGTAATTTATTTACATTATGTTGACTAACAGTCTAGCTCACTGTCAGAAGTCAAATTGTTGTGTATTAGGAGTTAATTTTTACAAATAATATTTTTATTTGTACCCAAAATGTCTTGTATTTAACAGTGTTTTTTAAAAGTTTTTTGCTATAGATATAAAATGATATGAAAATACTACATATTTCAAAAATAGGGTCCTGATAAACTAAGAGAATGTGGTGTTCTATATGTAGTAATTGTCAGTTATTTTATTTTTAAATTTGTAAAAAATTATTAACAATATGAGATATTGTTTATATAACATATAGAGAGGGAGCAAGAAAGAATTCAACATATCAATTAATTGTTTATATATAGTAAAATAATATGTGAAATAGATTAGTGTGTTCAATCTTATTCACGTTATTCGTAATACATAAGTCCATTTCCTAAAGTACATTTAAAGTAAAACCAGTTTTCTGGTCTGTCATTCCTCATTCTGGTGCTTTGCCTTGCCTCTTACTGCCCCATCTCCCCATATTTAAAGTGAACTTTAACTCCAACATGTATTTTCTGTACAAGGCGCTTAGAGTTTCCTGAATGACACTTTTTGTTTTCGTAGATAGGTCAATTTTTCCATTAGCTGGTATATTTGCAAATTGGGAAATGAAGAGCAAAATTATCACTCATGGCCATTACTTGATTATACAATCGGTGGTGTAAATATGCAGAGACATAATTATCTGGAAAATTTTGTATTTAATATCCTAGTAAACATCGATGTGACATTATGAGAAATGTGGGAATTTAGTTGTACTTCCTGTCACTTTCATGTATCAGTATAGTTACAGCTCCAAAATGACAGGTACTTGTACATAACTTTTACTTGCACTCCTTGCACATAAGTTCAAGTTCACAACCTATTTTACCTTTTAGTTTATGTTTATATTTATTTATATCATTTTAACTATAGTCAAAGGTGTTAGTTACTGAGTACAAGTTTTGGAAAAGGTTGAGAAATTTTCAATACTTTTCTGCAGGATTTTTTTAAATTAAAGAAACAGTCCTGTGATTTATGGGGGCACTGTTACTTTTAATGAACTCAGGGCCTGTAAGGGTTTTAATAGAGGGATAAATAAGAAGCAGTGAAAGTGAATTGACAGCCCTGCCTATAAGAGAAAACCAGAGAGTTTCTTGGTAAAGAACAACAAAGTCAAGGGAAGGAAGCAAGGGTGGGTGGCTGCAGACCTCTTGAGTCATTTTTTTTCCTTTGAGATGCAGCATTTAGGGTAGCTATCACTCTAGGTTCCACCTGCTACAGCAGGTGTTTCTTTTAAATAAACAATTGGTTTATGCACAACTCTTTCCCGCTAATCACAGTAGTCGGTTTCTTTCTCCAGTTCCTCTTTGGCACACTATTTTTATTAAGAGCACCAGTGAGAAGCCAATATGTGATCCGAATTATTAACCAGATAGCTAAACAAATGTAGTTCTTCAGAGCTTTCTAATGTGCAGTGGGACTATGCTTTTTAAAAATACTACTTGCTTTTCAGTCAACACTTGGGGACAACCTACTATACTTTCCAGCATGATTGGTATACCTCTCTGCTGTTAGAGAGAAATAACCCCTAATACCTTTTCCATTTCAGTGGAGATAACGATGCACTGAAATAGCTCTCGGGTGTACCTGAAACCATGACATTGCAAAGGAGTTTATATTTTAAAGCAAAGAAGTTACATTTCATTAGATGTTAGTGTCTAATAAATATGCAGTGCACTGAGAGACTTCCTAGAAAGACAGAGTTGGTACACATTTCGCAAATTGTTTGACAGACATTAAAAGTTACATAAATCACAATAAAATAGACACGAAAACTTCATCTACAGTAAAACTAGACAAGTTCCTATCATCATCCCACACATTCTGAAATGGCAACCTGATTCAATGAAATTTAGATGAAGCTGAAAAATGATAAAACCAGCTAATACTCCATTTTCTGGCAAGTGAATGTAGTGCAATTGTAGGACTACGTACAGTTTTTTTTAACAGTAATATTTCTTATCCTGAAGGTGTTAAGAGCTGAAGCCCTGGATAGAATATAGAGAGCAAAATGAGCAAACTATTTAGAGATGAGACTTGCAAGTCAGCCTGGAGTAGAATTCCATCATTGAAAGCAGTGATTCTCAGATTTTAGTGTGCATAAGAATTACTAAGAAAGCTTGTTAAAAACAGATTACTGAATCCCGTTCCCAGAATTTCTAATTTGATAAATCAGTGGTGCTTGAGAATTTTTCTTTAAACAGTTCCTGAGTGATACAGAAGCTGCAGGTCTGAGACTACACTTTGAGGTAGAAATGACTTTTTAAAATGTTTTTAATGTGTCTTTGACGTAACTTTCCTAAGAGAAAGCAAATTGTAGACATGGAAACAAGCTGCCTCTAATTGCTGTGGGATGTGGGTGGGGAAAGACTTGGGAATGGCACACAGAAAAAGCTACATTGCTTTCTGAAAACCAGAATCTAGTGTCATGCTGTGATGGCTTCGTGCTGTGTGACCTTGGCCAGGCTTCATTTCCTGTCCAACAATTCCCTATTCAGCTTCCACATAGGGTGGGCTATTTAAAAAAAATATGTATTGACACAATCATTCTATAATTTAACCTAAATATTTTCAAACATAATCAATTTAATTATTAGATTATAAATTTTAAGGGCATGAAAATCCACAAAAAATTATAATTCTTTATCCAAAACTATGTAGTAAACTTTTATGCTTTTAAAGTAGTCAATGTAAGGAAGGAATCACCGAAGTGAAACTAACCCAATACTCCCATAGATAGTTTTTTGGATAAATATAGAAATTGACTCTTCTGGTTTCAAAGCTTGAAACTTACATTTACTGATCTGAGTTCCTTCCTCGGAAAACCAGACCTCTCAAAGAGTATCAAACAACTGAAACTCACCAGATCCTCCCATCCAGACAATGACATACCAGTTCCCTCATTCATCATGATTGCTTACTTAGGCCTCCCCAGTTCCCGTTTTATTACATATAGTTACATTTCTTCCCTGATATATAAACCCCTAATTTTAGTTGGTTAGGGAGATGAATTTGAGACTGATCTCCCATTTCCTTGGCTGCACACCATTAAAGCCTCCTTTCTTGACCATAATCCATAATTGTCTCAGAGACTGGCTTTCTGTGATTGGCTTTGTGTGAGCAGGAGGACCTAGATTGAACCTTTTGTGTTTTGGTAAAAAAGAAAAAGGGAGAAGAAAAAATAGAAAAAATTACTATAATTTTCTCATACATTCTGCTAGGTAGAATGTAAAAAACATAAAAGTGAGTCTTAAAAAAAAGCTTACTTTGAAGACTAGAAAGAGTTAAAGTCTAATAATTTCAAGTCAGTAAACAAGCCTTTTGTTATTAGTGTTGTATACCAATAGACAATTAATATTGAAGAATCAGGGGATGAAGTTTTAAGGGTATTGAAGCCAATTATAAAGATATTGCAATAATCTAACCTTGATCAACTGAGGTCATTAAAGGAAACAAAGTGAGACAAAACAAAATGAAACTTTATCATAACATTGGAGTAGAAAGTTTTAATCACATTTTGTATTGATTTTACAGAAAAAAAGATTAGATTTCAAAGTTGAGTTGTCATCAATTCATGCAGTGTGGAAGTAAATACATTTTATAATTTATTACTTACAAAAGTCTTTAAGAATTCTTATTTTGTGAAAGTGTCAAGGCAAATAAGATTGTCTTTAGTTAACACAATGCTTCATTCTTTTTCCTTGACGTTGGCCTCCTCTTTAATATTAAAAAGCAAAAGAAGTCACAGGGGGATTTTAAAACTACATCAGTTCAGTAAGGTGTTATACACTTTTTCTGAGGCGTCTCAGCTAATTCAGTTAACATCCTTTTTTTTTATGTTTTTCTCCCTTTTCTTTGTCAAAAGGGTTCCTTCTGTTTTCCACTGACATTGTGTATTAGTAATTTACTTAGACTAAGTGAGAACATTAAAACCTTAGGTTGCATCTGCAAAACAAAGTTTAATTTGAGATGAATTTATTTATCCTACACACACCCACACACAGACTTATCTAAATGGCACGAACACACACACACACACACACACACACACACACGGTTTCTATTGGGAGCCACCACTTAAGGGATCACATTACACTAGAATCAGAGAAGACGTGGTAGAAAAATTTGGGGTAGGTTAACAATAACAAAATATATTGGTGTTTCAGACAAAGTACAGGTGATAGAAGATGAAGGTCGGATAAAGAATAAGATTGGACAGGGTGCAGTGGCTCACTCCTGTAATCCCAGCACATGGGGAGAACAAGGCAGGAGGATTGCTTGAGGCCAGACGTTCAAGACCACCCCTGGAAACATAGTGAATCTCTACCAAAACAAAAAAGAAATTAACAAATTAGCTGGGTATGGTGCTGTATGCCTGTATCTACAGCTACTCAGCAGCTGGAGTTGGAAGATGCTTTTGTGTCCGGAGTTGGTGGGTTCTTGGTCTCACTAACTTCAAGAATGAGGCCCTGGACCCTCACAGAGAGTGCTACACTTCTTAAAGATGGTGTGTCCAGACTTTGCTCCTTCTGATGTTTGGACATGTCCAGAGCTTCTTCCTTCTGGTGGGTTCATGGTCTGGCTGGCTTCATGAGTGAAGCTGCAGACCTTTGCAGTGAACGTTACAGCTCTTAAAGGCAGTGCATCTAGAGTTGTTCATTCCTCTTGGTGGGTTCATGGTCTCGCTGACTTCAGGAGGCAGTGCATCCGGAGTTGTTCACTCCTCCTGGTGGGTTCATGGTCTCTCTGACGTCAGGACTGAATCTGCTGAAGTTCACAGTGAGTGTTACAGCTCATAAAGGCCACTCGGACCCAAAGAGTCAGCAGCAGCAGGATTTATTGCAAAGAGCAAAACAAGGAAGCTTCCACAGCATGGAAGCAGACCCCACCAGGTTGCCACTGCTGGCTTGGGTGGCCCCCTTTTATTCCGTTATTTGGCCCCACACACATTCTGCTGATTGGTCTATTTTACAGAGCACTGATTGGTCCGTTTTACAGAGAGCTGATTGGTCCGTTTTACAGAGTGCTGATTGGTGCATTTTACAGAGTGCTGATTGGTGCATTTACAATCCTTTAGCTAGACACAGAGTGCTGACTGGTGCATTTATAATCCTTTAGCTAGACACAGAGCACTAATTGGTACATTTACAATCCTTTAGCTAAACAGAAAAGTTATCCAAGTCCCTACCTGAGCCAGAAGCCCAGCTGGTGTCACCTCTCACTTTGAGCCTGGCAGTTTGAGGTTATAGTGAGCTATGATTGTGAAACGGGAGAGTTCCCTGACACCCCCCCGCCACCCCACAACACACACACGCAGGATGTGTGATAGGAGTGTGGCTCCTCTTTTAGGTCACCACTGCTACTCAAACCCATTACAGGATGGGGAGCACATAGATGGGCAGGTGCAGGAACCAGAGTGAACACCCCTGGGCACCAGCACCACAGAGCCTGTGACTTCCAGAGCCCAAATGGGCGTGTGTTACAGTGACTCCTTTAGTTGCTGATGGCTTAAGTGTTCAATGGACCCTCTGCCTTTTTGCAAGGGCAGGGGGCCAATGTGATTGCTTTCTATATCCTGAGGTCTTGTCCAGCATTGCAGAAGAATTGGGTCACGTGTACTTGAAGGATGGCCTATGAAAGGGTTTTATTGAGTGGTGAAAGTGGCTGTCAGCAGGATGGATGGTAGCTGGGAAGGGGACAGAGTGGGAAGACAATCTTCCCCTGGAGTTTGGTCAGCGGACAATTCTCCAACTGTCCCCAGCTGAACTCCTCCTGACGCTCCTCTTCCCTCCTTCTCTGCCTCTCTTCTGCTCTTCTGTTCATCCGCTAGTATCCTCTCGTCTCCTCTCGTCTCCTTCCGGAGCTGGGGGTTTGGGGTTTTTATGGGTACAGGATAGGGGGCTTGGCAGGCCAGAAGGCAACTTTTGGGCACGAAAACAGGAATGCCTGTTCCCATTTAGGTTAACGGGTTTCTATGGTTTGCAGGCTTGGGAGCGGGGCCTTTGCGGGGGAGCTGCCCTCTTTTACTCAGTATTTCCCTGTCTCCTGTTCATACTAATTGCACCACTGCACTCCGACAGAGTGAGACCCTGTCTCAAAAAAAAAAAAAAAAAAAAGAAAGAAAGAAAAAAGAATAAGATTGATTATGCTTCTATATAATTTACTTTTTTAAGAATATGAAGACCACATAGAATACTAAACAGTTTGAAAATACAAACATTTGCAAAGAACAGCTTTATTGCTGTTGATTTAGATATACATACAGATACATACACTAATTATGTGATCTTAGGAGATGCTTTATGTTCCACTAATTCTATTATTTTGGCAACGATCTCTGACACAATAAAAAAATGAACAGAAAGATCAAATTTGTGATCTTTAACATTTTCAGACAATATATGCAGCTGATGTGCCTGTCTATTATTCCTTTGGCCAAAACCTCATTGGTGAATTAAGAAATAGCCATATGGGAGTGTTTGTTTTCACATTTGTAACAGTTTGTTTATAATTTTTAAATCCTTATCTATCACATTGCAAGAATTCTTTCTCTCAGGCTAGTAAGCTTGGGAGGGAGCTGGTTCTACAAAATATTTCTAGAACAGAAGAAGAAAAGGCAGATTGTTTTCATATATATTTTAGTCAACTGAAAGCCACATGATTTATGGCCTTTCATATTCTCATTTGCAGCTCTTCAAGCTGTACCTGAGCTCTATGAGCTTCTCTGACAACCTAAATTGCTTTGAGAACAAAGACTATTTAAAATAAAATCATGCTAAGACTGATTGGACACAGGCATGTGAATGTGAGAGGGACATCAATAGGATCAATAGGAATTGGTAGCTGTACTGAGAAGTTAGGTCTCACATTCAAAATAACACAAGTCATTGAGAACAGCCTCATTCGATAGAACTTTCTCAGAATCATAACTATACTACACATGTCCACACCTACATAGGGACTGGATAAATCTTCAGTGTTGGGTATAGCTATTTATCTTTTTTTCTGCATTGGCAATTCAAGTGAAGCCTTTGCTAAAACACTGTTAACCATGGTACTCCAAATGCTGTTATGCTAGTTATATATTTGGTTGAAGAGGTTGTTGTAATCAAATCGGCATCACTGAATACAAGTATGGAGATTCTCCTGAAAAAAAAATACAAATGCTTGAATAGAAAAGCAAAAGAGGACATTATAGTGTTCCTTCTCCAGGAAATGGGATATTCCAGTGATGCTCACACTAAATGTTATTGTTTCAACCTATGCATTAACTATAGTTGGAGCATTCCAAACCCTAACATATATTCACCACAAATCCAAATACACTGACTACTGCTCTCACATTCCCTTTGTTCAACTGATCTGGAGACTGATCAATTGTTTGATCAGTCTCAATCAATTGGAATATGTTTTAACAGTTTACCTACAATAGAGACTTAAGAAATGGAAAATATCACACACACACACACACACACACAAATATACTCCCACATGACAAAATTTCTTTGCTTGACCAAACTTTAGACAGTTTTCTGAACCTTCTTCTAGGTCCATCTGTGCAGTTCCTTATAAATACAATTTTAATAAGAACCTGGCTGAGTTGGTTTAGCAAAAACCCACAATATTGAGAACTGATCACCCTCAATATCTGATTTGGTTCCTTATCTTCTACTTCCAGGTGATGCCTGCCTTTGGCAAGAATCCAGTTAGGTCTGTTTAGCCAGAATACCCCTTACCTCTGATGTTTTCTCTTAGTAATTCCGTATCCACTCACCCTCACACTACTCCTTGGCTATAAATCCCCACTTATCCTGGAGGTGAGCCCAATCTCTCCCCCTCACAGCAAAATCCCATTGCCACAGCCCCAATACCTATCACAGTAGTGGTCCTGAATAAAGTCTTTCTTACCATGCTTTAACAAGTATCATTGAATAATGTTTTGTTCATCATACACGACTCTCATAATAAATATATATTAGCCTAGACACATACCCAAGTTGGAAGAGTAGTGGATATATCATAATATATGTTTTTTGTTTAAAGTCAATATTTTTCTAGCCTAATAAATTAACTGCAATTTAGAACACATTTTATGGAAAAATTATCACATATGAAAGGAACTTACCTGCCCAGGGTTTTCTTTTTTTTTTTTTCCTTCTTTTTATTTTCAGCAACACTGCACATATTTTGGGGATTGTCAATATTTAATTAGCCAACCGATCTCAATCACTAATCTTTTGTATGAAAGTCTCCACATCACCATGTGGGCTATAAATATTTTTCAAGATAAATTTGGCACAATGGCTGCCTTTGATGTACTCGCTCAACAAGTGTGCATTTGGTACCCACCATGAATCTGGCACTCTTCTAAGTATTATGCCTAATGGATTTTATGGATAGGATCCTTTCCTTTGAGTCTCCATCTAACGGTAGAATTGGGAGTACAAAAAAAAAACGTGATAAACACTTCAGTGTGTAAGGCAAAAGACACATTTATGACCACTCTAGAATGTGTGTCAGTATAAGTGTTTTCAAAGAGGAAAGCTTTTAAAATCTTCTGATGAAAAAGGAATATGTCAAATCTGATTTCTGCTTCTTTCCAACCCTGTGCTATTCACTTAGTATTTTAGCTTTGCTTTTCTCCCCAGTAAAACAGAGATAAGAATGCCTGTACTTTCTGCCTGCCCCACAGAATTGTTGTAAATATCAAGTATTTTTGTTGATGTTGTTGCTGTTAGTTGTAGTAGTAGTAGTAATAGAATTAAGTAGAAGTGTCACTAATGTAACTTTGGGCAAGATCTATTTTAAATAACTAAGCCTTTTATCAAGTTAATCCCCTTCTATTTTTTCTTTTTTTTTTTTTTTTTTTTTGAGACAGAGTTTTGCTCTTGTTGCCCAGGGTGGAGTGCAATGGCGCTATCTCAGCTCACTGCAACCTCTGCCTCCTGGGTTGAAGCGAGTCTCCTGCCTCAGCCTCTCTTGTATCTGGGATTACAGGCGCCTGCCACCAGGCCCAGCTAATTTTTTGTATTTTTAGTAGAGATAGGGTTTCACTGTGTTGACCAGGCTGGTCTGGAACTCCTGACCTCAGGTTGACCCATCCACCTGAGCCTCCCAAAGTGCTGGGATTACAGGTGTGAGCCACCACACCTCCAATCCACAGATACATCACTGAAGAGGGAATGGGCCAAAGGATAAGAGAGAGAGAAGGGTAAGGAAAAATCAAACAGATATCAAAGATTGAACATGCAAGTTCTGAATCCAATACCAGATCAGGAGCCTGTTACAAAATTTTCCTGTTCTACTCCATTTCCTCTACAACTAACTTATTTTCCAGTTCATCTCATTGAGATATTGTTAGTAAAAATATTTTTCACTGGGTTTTTATAATGCATGCAGTGTGCATTGGAAGGAATAAGAGTTTTCTTTAAGTGGATGGGTAGCAAAGCCAGAAATCACAGAGTATAGCATTTATAAACCACTCATCATATGGGGAGCATACACCCTGGATATCAGAAACAATTGCATTTCACCCTAACACCCTGGAAGCCAGAAACAGTTGCATTTGACCCTGATAACTGAATGGGTTCTGTGCACCCAAACTTTACTCTTTTAAACAAAATAATAAAAATGTCCTTCAGGGGAGGTAAATGACTCCCCAGAGAGGGGCAAAAGATGCACTCCTCTGTAAGATTTTAAATGTTAGTTACAAGAGGGAGAGATAGTTATCCCTGTCATTCTCCCAGGAGGAAAGGCACGGGGAGTAGCGAAGACTGGCACGACATGAGTTCAGGGAACATTTTCATTTCAGTGAGCATCTGCTGACAGGTAGTAAATCCAGTGGTAACTGGCATGTAGTGTGGGTGCCTTTCTTTCTAGTAAGCATGGTGAGACCACCTTATACCTGCTGGCATAATGGCTCTTGTTGTATTTGAGCTTAATGGGAGTTTAAAAACTATAAGAGAGGCCGGGCGCGGCGGCTCACACCTGTAATCTCAGCACTTTGGGAGGCCAAGACAGGCAGATCACGAGGTCAGGAGATCAAGACCATCCTGGCTAACACGGTTGAAACCCCGTCTCTACTAAAAATACATAAAAACTAGCTGAGTGAGGTGGCAGGTGCCTGTAGTCCCAGCTACTCGGGAGGCTGAGGCAGGAGAATGGCCGGAACCCAGGAGACGGAGCTTGCAGTGAGCCAAGATCGTGCCACTGCACTCCAGTCTGGGAGACAGAGCAAGACTGTCTCAAAAAAAAAACTATAAGAGAAACTAAAAGAAAAAAATTGGCTGTATTGAAAAAGAAAAGCTCTTTTTAACAAAACCATATTATTTTGGTGCATATCTCACCCTTATGATTTTATATTTTCACAATTTTGCATAGTGTATTTTATAAATACTCTGAAATTTCTTGGTCTGGATTTAGATGGAGACTCTATATGTGTACTGTTATTTTCAAAAGGGAGAATGGAAGAGTTTAAGCAGCAGTAGAGACAATAATGATGTGGCTTTGGCTGCCAAGGACTTGATGGACAAGTATTGCTTAGAGACAAATGTAATTGCTTGTTTCAACCTGCATGTACAAAAGGAGGTCATAGATGTTTCAGATTTACAGTTAGATTGAGGCTATTTCTGAAGAACAAAATAACTACTTCTCTCTTGAATACATTTATCATGTTTGTTTCTTAAACAAAATCTTGAATTCATAAAACATGTATTTAATATAGAGTTATATTGAAGCAATAAATTATGTTAAATATAGTGAATTAATGTTAAAAGGTTGATGAGAATGATTAATTAAAAATATAAATATGTATTGTCAGGACAGTTACAAAGTAATCTAACTGTACAATAAGAGCAATGAGACTTGATACTGGATTATGCAATTTCCTATAACCAGGAACTGCCCCAAATTTATTTACCACAAGTCCCCTTGGATCTCATCAAATGACATCATTCCAATATGTACAATATTATTACACGGTTATGCTCTGTCAAGGACTGTTCTAACTGCAATTTGATCCTGAGACACCTCTGAGGAAATCTCTCTATCTCACTTACAACAAAACATAATTTTCCCCTTCTGGTAAAGGTAGTTCAAGTTTATTGATTCTAGCAATTGAAATATGTGAGTTCGAAAAACTTGGAATAACTAAGGGTTGTCAAGGTCACAAAGTGTTTCGTCAGAGGAAATTGCAGGTATACTACAGAGATTTGCTGTCAGGGTTAATTTTTCTCACTGAATAGCCACAAAAATTATTTAAATATTTTACTTTGTAATTACCGTACTGCACAGGATCATTCAGAACTCGCCAACTGGCTCTATTTTTGGACATTTTCCAAAGCTTGAATAGCATCATCGATAAATAACACTTGTTAACTAATCGCACACTGTCAGGTCATGAGTCTGAATAATTTGCTGTGTAATTTTCTCACTTTAGTCAAATTAAAATGTGGAAATGCATATACTTTTCTAGGCAGTTAACTTAATGATAGGTGATACGTTAAACTTAATTATCTGCCATGTCATATTATTCTAAATTTGAATGAGTTTCTCATTTGACCCAAAGATTTGCAAACATTGTGTAAATATAGGGCATTGACTAATTTTTTTCCACGCATGTTCATATATATTAAATGGAAAGTAATGTCTTCCAAACCTTATACAAATTTGTTTGCCTATTAGTTGTGGGGACTTGAGGTGGGTCAGGTATAAAGACAACTAGATCCAAGTAATATGGATATGACCCAGGGTTTACTGGGGACATGGACTAGAAGAGCAGTAGCAGAATGGACACTGTCTCCCAAACTCTGATTGTTCTACAGCCTAGGCTGGATATAGATGTTCTGTGTGCACCCTAGAGATGCTTGCCTCAACCAACAAGCTGAACATGCAAAGAAAAAGCTACTCCATATGTCATCCCTGCGTCTTCACCAGGTTTTTGTGTCTTCGGGTTAGCCTAAGAGGAAAAAGAACTCTTAGTTTCTGTAAGTAACAAGAAATACATCAAAGGAACAGTCTTGCAAGCCAGGAATGCTGACATCAAATAATTTTCTGTCCCTCTGCAGACTAATCAGTCATGATGAGCCAGCTTTGAGCAAAACAACAGGAAGGGGAAGGAAGTGAGCCTCCAGGCCGCCCAAATTGGTTCCTCATCAGCCCACCCTTTGGTGCTTGGGGTATCATTAAATATAAGCTTCACAATTAGTTCTGATCGATGCTACATCTTAATGGGTTCCACAGTACTGTCTGAGAATAGTGTAGTTTTCTAAGTGTAGCCTGGTATGCTTGATAGCCAGGAACACCATTTGAACAATATTAATGAAACCACAAAAAGCTGGATTAGATGCAAAAGGATTGATCCCACTTTCTGAGGAATTTGCCTTATGAGTCATCACTAAGATTGCTTGTTATAAAATATTTGGAGAAAAAGAGATAATTATTTACTCTCAACCCACTCCCCTGTCGTTTCCCAGGTTTGAGCAAGTATATGCTCACAGGAACTTAAGTCTGTCATGACCACTTGAGAATGAGGCAGTTGATTGATCAGTTTTCTGAAGTGATAATTTCTTTGTTTAGTTGTTGGTGTCATCCTAAGTGACCTCTGGGGGCAGAGGAGGGTGGTCTGAAAACCAGCTGAAACACAAGTTTACATTTGCTCCAGGTACCCTTGATAGGAGCATACGATCTGTCTATCCACCCCCTTACATCAAAACACCCACTGGATAAAACTTTTATCCATTTTCAGACATTGCAGATGAATGAATATGCAATGGCTTAGAAAGAGTCACAATTCTCACAATGAAAACTACAATGACATATATTGCACCCCAGTTAAAATGGCTTTTATCCAGAAGACTAGCAGTAACAAATACTGGTGAGAATATGAAGAAATGAGAACTCTCATAAACTTGGTGGGAACGTAAATTAGTATATCTGCATGGAGAAGAGTATGGAGGTTCCTCGAAAATCAGACTTGACATACACACAGAAAAAAAACAGAACTATATTATTCTGAAGAGAAATGAACTATACAATTCTTTCTCAAATAAGGAAGAGAAGGACTCTATTTGGTAAAGGAGTGGAGTATGGCAGGAGGCTCAGCTGAGTCGGAGGAAGCCACACTGCCAGGTGTGGGAGTAGCCAATGAAGGCAACAAGCCAAAACGAGAAACAGTCAAGCCTCCCATCACTTATTGCCATAATACAAGCAAGAGGCTAACCTGGAGAAATCACCATTTCTCCTGTTCCGTGTTCTCCCCAGGAATGGCACCAGAAGAGGATCAGGAGGAATAGTTCAGGTGTGAAAATTATATCAATTCAAGTGAGACCGGTAGACCTCTCGACATATAACGACTCAGCGATTCCATCCAAACCCCTGCGCTAAGAGATGACCAAACTCTAGAATGGCTTCTATAATAGCAGTATAAGGCTGTGTTCCTGGGATGACCCCAGCTCTCCCCCTACTCTACATCCTCCCCTTTCCCCTTATAATGTCGGCCTGAGAAAGCTCAACGTTGCCAAATGAATTTACTATTTGTTCCATCAAAAACCTGCTGATAAGCAGATAGGCTGTGGAAAACCATCTTGGAGAAGCTACTTCAAAAGACTGCTCCATTCAGGCTGCTATAACAAATACCATCGACCGTGTGGCTTTTAAGAAACACAAATGTATTTCTCACCATGCTGGAGGCTGGAAGTCTGTGTTCACAGTGGTGCCTGTTGAGAGCCCTCTTCCGGGTTGCAGGCTGCGGTCTTTTCATTGCATCCTCACATGGTGAAAGGGATAAGGAGGTTTTCAGGTGTTTCCTTTGTAAGGGTTGTAATCCCATTTATGAGGACTCTACCCTAATAATCTCATCAACTTCAAAGACCTCACTTCTTAACACCATCATAGTGGGAAAGCGGTCTCAACAAATAAATTTTAGAAGTACACAAATGTTCACTCCATAGGCAACTTGCAATTATGTATCTTTTTTTTTTTAATCTCTTGTGATGGACGTGAAGCTAACACTCTAAACTGTTTCTTCAAGGACCTGAGAGCTATCTCTGAAATGCAAACATTCAGGGAGATAACTTGTTATTTCACCCAGTCTCTGTGGGAGGACGGGGACTAACTCCTGTGGGTCTGTGCCTCCTTGTCACCTGTCATTATCCCTAGGTGATGAGATGGCTCACTAGAATTATCTCCAAAAAGCAAAATTAAAAATGAAACAGGGCACCAGGATGAGTAAAACACAGCTTATCTTGGGTTTCTAGTATCATCTAAGGGAGTTACTGAAACACACTACTAATGCCTCATGATACTAGATAAAATTTATTGGGGATAAATCAAGAAGGGATGTAGCACAGTGCATGCTTTTCCTTATTATTCTACAGCCTTATGTTGGACATAGTTGTTCTTTATGCAGTTTCACTGAGATCAAAACAGATATAGTTTGGCTCTGTGTCCCCACCCAAATCTCATCTCGAATTGTAATCCCCGTGTGTGGAGGAAGGGAGGTGGTTGAATCATGGGGCTGGTTTTCCTCATGCTGTTCTCATGATAGTGAGTGAGTTCTCATGAGATCTGATGGTTTTATAAGTGTGTGGAAATTCCTCCTTCACTCTCCTCTCTTGCATGCTGCCATGTAAGATGTGCCTGCTTCCCCTTCTGCCATGACTGTAAGTTTCGTGAGTCTTCCCCAGCTGTGAGGAACTGTGAGTCAATTAAACCTCTTTTCTTTATAAATTATTCAGTCTCGGGTATGTCTTTATAGCAGTGTGGAAATGTACTAATTCACCAGCTAAAAAGAGTATGTTTGGACTAGTAGGAGTGAGAATACCTCAACAAAGAGAGCAGGCTCTGTTCCCATCCTATGTTGCTATCTATAGCATAAGCCAAGAGGTCCTAGGTAACACCTATTTTTTTCCAAGAAACCAGAAAATATATCAAGGAATTCCTAGGCTCAGGAACATATCTAGGAAATATGCATAGTGAGTATCATGTCTATTCACAGAGGGCCTAGAGAGCAGCTTTGCGTGGCAGGAACACACAGATCAGCCAGAGGTGTCGTCTCTCTGCAGAACACTTACTCTAGTGGAGCCATGTCTCTGCTCAGCTTCCGACCTGGCTAGGAAATCATATTCCAGGGTTATTACAGTTGCTTTCTCATCATATAACTATATTTCTCCCACATTTTTACTATAGCCAGGAAAAAAAGTCAAGGTTTAAAAAAATGACATATTCTGTTTGAGTTTCGATTTATTTTTAGTAGGCTAAAAAGAACTTCCATATTGTACTTGACCTCAGTTGGTGTGTTTATGTAAAAAACAGGGCTCTTTCCACCGTTTATTTATTTATTTACACACTTATTTATTTATCAGTTCAAGGTCTTTTGCTATGTGTGAGTTTACTTTGAATGATGTTGGGGACAAATATAAATAAAGTTGTAGACACTGAGAATTTTAGAATAATGTGGGACTCAGTCCATAAGAAGGTAAGAACCACAAACTATATAGGGAAATATAGACATAAATTAGACAATTTCAACACTTTATTACAGTAGAAATACCTAGAGAATGAAGTTGAAAACCATGAAAGAGAAGGAAGGACCTGCTTGAGGGAGGAGAGGGTGTCAATAAATTCTTAAAAAGAAAATGCAACACTTGAAAAAAAGATAAAAGAAGCAAGCACTTTACAGATGGATGTGTTTGGAGGTGAAATTTTAGGCTGAGGAACAGAATTAATAAAGACTTGACATTAAGAGAAAACATATCACTGGAGAGTTTAACATACTTCATAGAATGCCTGGAACACAGAGTGTGCAGAGAAGAGAGGGTTAGTGATGAGTTTAATGGATATGCATGACCTCCATCCTGCCTCACTAATAAATTTATCTTTGAATTTTATGTCATGGTCAGTTGCTGGTATATTTGATGCAAAGAGAAACCATAATAGAATTGTATTTAGAAAGAACACATGGGCAAAATATGGAGGATAGATTAAAAGAAGGTGAAATTAGCATTTGAGAGGCCAACTGGGAGATGACTCTAGGAAACCAAATAGGTGACTCTTCCTTTGAATAGCTTTCCATTTTTATCACAAATTCACAATTTGTTACCCATTTGTAATTTTACATCAAGTCACAATTAAATTCAACTATAATAAACAGAACTCAAGGGCCAGTGTTTGGCAGTGAGATTAAGAACTAAAAAAAACTGAAACAGAGCAACAAACATATAAATATATAAATAAATGGAAAGGTCAGAGTTAAA
The DNA here is from genome assembly GCF_029281585.2 of Gorilla gorilla gorilla. Lineage (NCBI taxonomy): Eukaryota > Metazoa > Chordata > Mammalia > Primates > Hominidae > Gorilla > Gorilla gorilla. Next base: position 23,921,575 of record NC_073246.2, read on the forward strand.
AAGAGAATATGCAAAGTGGCTTGGAGTTTTAAAAATTCAAAGGGAAATTCAGTCAATGAAAATAAATTAAAGCCAAAAAGGATTGTGAGCAAACGCTCTGAAGTTAAAGAACCCGCCCTACACACTCACCATATTTGTAACATTCTTATCCTTTTATTACAGCAAACATTCAAATGAAACCATTAAAATCACTGCCACAGTTTGATTGCAAGACCTTATCAAATAATGGATTTGACACTATTTATCTTCAAAGACTCAACATTCCGTCTAAAGCCCTGAGGCCTTGAATCTCCTCTGAAGCTATAGATCATCTTCACAGATATGACTTTGATCTGATGACCATCTTTGTGAGGAAATTTTCCTTTAACTAGTGTGTGTCCTAATTAAAACAGAGGTATCTGCTGCGATTAAAAAAAAATCAAGGCATTTCTTACTAAGATTTCATCTGAAATACCTTCATGGTCAGTGGAACCTCAGAGATCCAGGTGCATTATACCTGCACGCTAATGTTTTGGCTCCCCCTGGAGGATATTAGTATGTCACAAAATTTACTAAGTGACAGAGTCAAAGCTAGTTTCCCACAAGCAATATAAAGTTGAAAAGATGAAAGATGAAAGGAAACAACAACAAAAAATAGGGGGTTCTGATTATATGATAGAATAACTGGTACTGAATTTGCCATCCCACAATAAACAACTTTAAAGCTAGACGGGGTATTTGAGACTAATGTTATTAGTCAAAAGAAAAGAGGCAACAAAAGACTGATCACTGAGGGAAGGGAAAATCGGAAGGCAAACCTCAAAATCACCCTGGCTCCTGGTGAAAGTATCCTTAAAAGTGGCAGAGCAAGCTGCATTCTTAGCAGGGCATGGTGGTACTACTGGACCCAAGAGCAAAAATCAGAGTTCAGATCAGCAATCTTGGATCTACAGGGCAAGACACTGGAAAGGAGGTAGTGTCAAACGGTTGGTGAGGAGGAGGCAGAAATCTTTATGAGGGCTTCCTGTGATGAACGGCTTGACAGAATGTGCGGAGCAAGAGCGCATGAAGCTTACAGTAGAGCAGTTTCAGCCAAATGTAGAACAAAGCAACAGAAATAAGAGAGGTCAGACAGTGCTACAGGGACATCAGAGGTCTAGCTCAGGTAAAAGGGAAAGAGATCGTTAATCATTTCTCAATCTTAGGTCATCAAGTCAGAGACCATGGAAATGCTAAGAGTTTGGAGTAGAAACAATGCCCAAATCATACGTATTAAAATGAGAGACACCATTAGGTTAGAAGTAAAATAATAAGCATAAAAATCCTAGTGACTATCTTATTACGATACAAGTAGACTTTATAAAAAAAGAATGAGTCAAGAAATAAAGACATTTCATCATAATAATAAAGGAACAATTCATTAGAAAGACATTATTTTCTAAATATGTATACACCTAAAAACAGAACTTGAAAAATGCGTGAAACAAGACTAACAGACAAATTCTAAAATTTGAGAACTTAACATTTCCTGTCAGTAATTAATAGAATAAGTAGAAAAAATACAGCATGCATATAGGAGATCATAACAACACTATCAACCTACTTGACCTAATGAAGATTTACAGAAAGGTATGTCCAACAATTACAACTCTACAGGCTTTACAAATACACACAGAAAAAAAACATATTTTGGTCCATAAAACAACGTTCAATGCATTTCAAATTATAAAAAAATACAGTGTTTAGCCTGACTCAAACTGTATTAAATTCAAAATCAATAAAACAAGAAACAGAAAATTCCCCAATATTTGAGAATTCTATGACATATTTCTAAGCAGCCCATAGGTAAAAGCAAACATCCCCAAATTATTTTTAAAATATTATAAAAAAAGGAAAACTCAAAATATTTAAATAAGATACTTCCTAAATAGTTCTTAGATGCAAGATCGTAGATTTAAATGCCTATAATTTAAGAGGAATAAATTTTGAAAACAATTGTAGGAGCTCCTACCCAATAAGCTCAATAAGAACAAATTAAATTAAAAATAATGGGCAGTAAATAATAAAAATAAAAACAGAAGTCAATGAAACAAAAGACAAGAGTAACAAAAACAAAAATAAAGCAAAGTAACGTAGTTCTGTTGAAGGTTTAATAAAGATGATAAACATATAGTGAGATTAATAAAGAAATATTTTAAAGAGAAAATTACCAAAATAAGAAATAAAAACCAGGATATCAAAAATTGGTCATTCAGATATTAAAAGGTTAAAAGAAAACTTTATAATAACTTTGACTACTTGGATGAAATTGACATATTTCTTGAAAAACTCGACTCTACAAAATTAAAGAACAAACATAGAATCTAAAATGACATATATCTGTTAAGAATATTGAGTTAATGATCAAAACCATCTCAAATATATACAAATACGTATATATTCCAAACAGAGAGGGTTTCAAAAAGTACTTCTTTATAACATTTAGCACTTGGAGTGCAGTGTAGAAAACTTACTTCCCTTCAGTTTCCTGTACTTTTACTACTTTTAAATAACATTGTCTTGAGTATAGGATAGTATTATAATTTCTCTTTTAATAATAAAATGTTATAAAACTCATGGGGAGAATGATATACTGAGTTCAATAGTGTCTCTCAGAAACCAAAAACCACAGAATGTGGTCATATTTGGAAATTTAGTCTTTGCTGATATAACTAATTTTAAGTAATAATGAGGTCATGTTGGGTTAGAATGGGCTCTAATGTGATAATTGATTATTTTCAAAAGAATTGAAAACAGAAACACAGAGACACAGACACAGGGAGAGTGCCATGTGGCTATGGAGATGGAGACTGGAGTGATACACCTACATGCCAAGGAATCCCAAGGTTTGCCAGCAACCACCAGAAGAGGCAAGGAACGATAAGAGAGAACATAGCACTGCTGACATATCAATTTATGGCTTCTAACCTCCTTCTCTCTGTGAGAGAATACGTTTTTGTTGTTTTATGCCACCCATTCCATGGTACTTTATTACAGCAGCCCTAAAAAACAAATACAAAGTTTTGCACAGATAAGTACGATGCGGCTGTTATAAATATCAAAAAATGTGGAAGTGGCTTTGGAATTGGAAAATGGATAGAGGATACAAAAGTTTTGAAGTGCTTGACAGAAAAAGCCTAGATTCTCTTAAAGGAACTGCTGGCAGAAATACAGATGTTAAAAGTGATCTAGTGAAGACTCCAAAAGAAATGGGTACAGCTACAGAGAATGTTCTCACATCATTGAGAATGCATATATTGTCACGAACAGATTGTTGGTAAAAATATGAATGTTAAAGGTGCTTCTGGTAATGCCTTTAGAAAGTAATGAGGAATGTGTTATTGGACATTGAAGGAATCCACACTAAAAAGTGGCAGGAAATGTGGCTAAATTATGTACTGTTGTTGAGTAGAAAGTAGAATTTGTAAGTGATAAACTTAGATATTTAGGTGAGATTTCCTAGCAAAGTGTGGAAGGTACAACATGGTTTCTCCTTGCTGTTTATAGTAAAATGTGAGAAGAAACAGATATGTTGAAGAAGAAACAGCCAAGCTAAAAAGAGCAAGCATTTGGCGATTTGAAAAAGTCTCTACTTATTCAGACAGCATTCTCCAGAGGCAGGACCCAAGGACAACCATTTGTTAAAAAGGCTAATCATGGGACTTATGTTGCCAAGCACTATATTAACCTCTCCTAGTTGAACTGGCATCAGTTCAGAAATATTGAATCTTAAATTATTTTCCCACAAGTCCAAGTCCTTGAAGTGCTCTTCGTTTTCCTTCCAATGTTTCATCTCTCCATTTTTCAGATTGGGTAAATTCTACTGATCTGTCCTCTAGTTGAATTATTATCTCCACTGTATTCTTGAGCCCTTCCATCAAGTTTTATTTCACTGTTTTATATATATATATATATATATATATATACATATATATGTATATATATATATTATTTCTGTAGCTTCCATTTGCTCTTTTTTATATTGTCTAACTTTTGCTATATTTTTAAATTTGTTTCAAGAGAATGTCTAATTGTTGAAGCTTTTTTTTTATTACTGCTGCTTTAAAATACTAGACAGATAATTCTAATACTTGATGAATTTCGACATTGATGTTATGTGAATGCCTTTTCTCAAGTTGTTATTTTCATGACTCTTGGGATGATGAGTGATTTTTTTTTCTTTTAAATCTTGAATATTTTGGTTATGTTAGGAAAGTCAGGGTCCCAGTTAATATTTTATTGTAGTAGGTATTCACTCTGTTCAGGTTTACCATACAGGTTCTGGTCTATATTGTTCAGCTGTGCATCCCATGACCATTTAAATTGTGGTGGTCACTATCGGCGGTGCCTGAGAGGACAGAAGGTGTTTACGAGGCTGGGCCATGGTGGGAAAGTGAGGATCTGGCCTGGGAGAATGAAAAACACTTCCTAAGCAGGACCACTCATGTGAGCAGATCCCCTTTGTGGGTGCCTACTGGCTATTCAGTATCTCTATGTGAGGGAGGAAAGACTTAGGCCCATAGGGACCAAAATAGTCTTTCTGTGCTCAATTCCATGTGGTGGGATCCCTTGCCGGCAGGGGCCAGAGGGTTCTGCCCTGGCCTGGTGCTTGGTTTGGTGAAATCTCGCTTGCTAATGACACTAGATACATGCTATATCTATCATGAGGAGAGGAGTCGCAGGCCCTGTGCGGAAAGGTAGCACTTTTCCATTTGATTTTTGTCAGTGGGGTTTTGATCAGTCCCTCTTTCCAGTACTACTAGGTTCAACTGATATTGCTGGCAGGACTCCTGTTTGATCTAGGTGAGTGGTGAACCAAGCTGACTATATTTTCTTGCTAACTTGGAGGCTGGGAAACATCAGGCCGAGACACATTTTTGTGTTGGCTGAGGCTTCACAAGACATCCTATTATGCTATTCCTCCAGTCCTGTAGTCTCTAACATTCACTTTTCTCTGTTCACAGTTCTCCATTTGTTGTCTATTGCGTTATTTCCAGTGTATTGCTGTACTTGGCAGGGATGAGCAGGGAGAAGTGAGTCTATAACATCTTTTCTAAACCATAGTTTTACGTTTATATTTTTACAACATTTAAAAGGGAAACAATACCAAAACTTCACAAATTCTTTCCAAAAATTGAAGAGGAAGAACTGCTTCTTTACTCATTTTTACAAAGCCAGCATAATTCTAATAACGAACACAACAAATAAATCTAAAAACAAAAGTTAAAAATATCCTTTAAACACAAATGGAGAAAACCTCAACAAAATGCTAGCAAACCAAACTGAAAAACATATGAAAATTTAATAAATTCATACTAAGAAAGTTGTATTTCAGGAATTCAATTTTCAGCATTCTAACATCAACCTCTGTATTTAATACATTAGCAGAATTGAAAAAAATACAATATTGTTGCAGTGGATGCAGAGAAGGGAAAACATCACAAAGACACATACAGTTTTGAAGATGAAAGGGACATAATGGGAACTATTTTAACAGTTATCTTACATGAACAGGTTGTCTGTTGTTTATTCAAAAATAGAATTATTGTCTTTTTAATGGAGATCTTTAAATATTTATGTATTAGAATTAATGAAACCTAGAATTCTGTTATCCAGATACTGTTGTTTAGGAGATTTGTAATATTGACATCATACTCTCTTAATTTCACTTTTATTTGTAAAATCTCTATAACAAGTGTTTCACTCATTAAAAGATTTTGTAACAATTAATACAAAGTGTATGCAATGTTCTTAGTACAGAAAAAACACTTGCTCAATAGTTAATGTTGTTATTATTTCCATTCTTAATGTCAAATTTATAGTAGGCGATTAGTTATATTTATAGAATAAATACAGGCATAAATAATTAAATGAACAAATAATATAATTTAATCTCAACACAGTTGTTCTTTTAAAATTATTCAATATATATTTAATAACTTCAGAATGTTTTTAACTCAACGAAGATTTTGCAGAGATAATAACTATATACTGAGCCCAGGCATTGTGCTATGTGCTGGGGATAAAAAAGCATTTCCTGCCTTTCTTATTAAAACTTGTAAAACAGAAAACATTAATAACAAGTGATAAATGATGAGATAGAGTCGGGACATCTAAACTAGTTTGAAAGCTCCCAAAATCACTTTTTGAAAGAGCTCTGAAAGGTGAAGTCTGAAGTCAGGCAAGAAGGCTTCTCCAAGCATTGACATTCTCCTGGGTCTCTGCATGTGGAAATGCTTTGAAGCAAAAGAAGGAATAAAAAATGCAAAGAACTGAATAGTACTTAGTTATTGATGGAGCATCTATGGCAACAAAGGAGCAGCGAGGTATTTCCAAACAGGTCAAGGACAAAGAAATGAATTGCAAAAATTGCCAATGATCTAATCACCCCAAAGCATTAGAAACATTACAGAAATATGGGCCACAAACGTGAACAGGGAATTCATGAATTATTATAAAATCTGTTCATTATTGAAGAAATGAAAAGCAAACTACTGATCTGGTAGTTTACAGAATCTGAATATACAGTTGGCCCTTGCACAGCACAGGTTTGAACTACGTAGATCCTCTTCTACGTGTAGTTTTTTCCCACCTCTGCCACCCGTGATACTGCAAAGACCAGTACCCCTCTTTCTCCTCCTCCTCAGCCTACTCAGTGTGAAGATAATGAGGATGAAGACCTTTATGGTAATCACTTCCATTTAATAAATAGTGAATGTTGTCTATTCCTTATGATTTTCTTAAAAAATTTTCTCTTTTTAGCTAACTTTATTATAACAACACAGTACATAATACATACAACATACACAAGATGTGTTAATTGATACTTTATGCTATCGGTAAGTAGCAATATACAGTAGGCTATTAGCAGTATACTATATAACAGTATATAGTATATAGCAATAACAGTAGGCTATTAGCAATATGCAGTAGGCTATTAGCAGTTAAGTTTTCAGGGAATCAAAGTTACACGTGGATTTTCAAGTGTGTGTTGGGGGGTGTTGGGTTCGGTGCTTCTAATCTCTGCATTGTTTAAGGATCAGCTTTATATATCATGTATGAAATCTCAAATTATAAAGACATGATATTTCATAATGCTAAGTGTTGGCAAGGGTACAATGAAACAGTCGCTTTTTCACAGTACTGATAATAGTGTAAATTAGTACAAACCTTATATTAGACAATTTAATAACATCCATGAAAACATAAAATATGCCTAGACATTAATTCAGATTCTACTGAATACTCTATATTATAGACATGTGATACAGAGTTATATGCATGTGAGGGTGACATCTAAATAAGTCGCTAAGAGATAAGTAAATAATTACTATATATAATGTCTTAAAGACAATAGAATATCATATTATCATCAGAATAAGTAAGATAAAACTATATATGCCCATGCGGAAAGATTTTGAAGATACATGATTACCTGAAAAAAAAGTACATGTGTAAATATACAAACACCATATATATATATTTGTTTGTGTGTTTATAACCACACAAACAAAAGCAGATAATATATCTATTATCTGCTAATATATATATATAATATATATTATATAATATTATGTATATAAAAATATACATATTATATAATATATATTATATATTAGCAGATAATAGATAATCTGCTAATATATATTATATATACATATTATATTATGTATATAAATATATACATATTATATTATGTATATAAATATATACATATTATATTATGTATATAAATATATACATAATATTATATAATATATAATATATATATTAGCAGATAATAGATATATCCATTTATATATATTTATTTATATTATATTTATATTTTTATATATTATTTATATTTTATATAATATAGATAAATAATATATATTATATATTATTTATATTTGTATATAAAAATGTATATATAATATAATATATAATATATATATAAGCAGATAATAGATATATTATCTGCTTTTGTTTGTGTGGTTATACACACACACACTGATGAGTGTATTTCTCTGTATATATAATCATATAAAGACACAAAATAATTTTTTAGGACTGTTCACTTCTCAAGGAGTGAATCTGATATCTTTGCGGTAAACAGAAAACTTATTTGTACTTTAAAATATACCTCTTCACTATGTTTATGCTTTACTCTTTGTAAGATAAATGATTTTCACAATGAAAAAGAAGCTGAAGAAATTAGGAAATGCAAGTATACTTATTAAATAGATCTGCTAAAAATATTGATTATGACTTTGTGTCTGAAATTTTATTTGACCTGATTAAAATGGCTTCTTGGAAGAATACTGAAGAATTTGATTACATTTCACCTATTCCCTGGAATTAATATTCAGAAAAAGATTTCATAATATTTTGAGTCAAACATTTGAGTCAAACAAGAAAATGAATATAATCATACCTCTGACTGTTCACTGGGCCTCAAGATTGTTTACTTACTCCTTAGTGATCTTGGAAAATCATGTAACTTTTATGGTTTTCAGATTGCTTGTATGTAAAATAGAAACAATAGTCCAAAGTACTCTAAAGTGTTGCAAGGTTTATTGTGTAAACTACTGAATTTTAAAACTGCTTTACAAAACTGACTGCATAGTTCAACTGAGCAGAGAAAGTAAAGTTGATAGCTTGGAACTCTTTATAATATGTTTTTGAGTTGTCACACTTGGCACAACTGGTACTGCTGATACTAATATTATCTACAGGATACAGGAATCCAAATGTATTTTTGTTGTAGGTTTATTGTGTACTTACAATGAAGAAAATAACTTTGAACAATTTCAATGCTATGCAAATTTGTACTAATTTTTATAACTAAGCCTAACGATGTACTATAAAATTAACTTATGTAATGCTAATTAAATAAATCATACTAGTTTTTAAATATTACGCTATTAATATTTGTGTTCAAATATAGAAAATATTTATTTTATGTGCAAGGGAACCATAGTGTTTTACTGCAGAAGGACACAGTTATTACTGCATCTGCAGGATTAAAACGCCTCCTACAAAAATGACCCTTCCTTCTTTCCTCCATACTTCACTTTGGAACTTTCATCCAGAGCACTCCTGAAGCCATAGATCTTTACCGCCTCATTGAGCAGAACTGATTTTGAATGGCGCTTGGTCACAAGCTGATCCAGACAGAGGTGACGAATTACTGCTGCATGGGAACATGTGAACATTAAGGAGGAAGAAATCAACATTTTTGGATGGGAGGTCAACAGAAAAGTATAAAGGAATGGCTGTTTTTGTCATTCTTTAAAAGAGTAATCAAAGGAATGTTATATAAATATTGCATTATTTGTTTAAAGGGATTTAAGAAAAAATAATGCCTTATTGTGAAATTCACAAACAGTACTATCTAGACAAGAGAATGTCAAACAATATTACAGACACTTTCCCTACAATTTTATTGTGTTTTACAGAAAGAACACAAACATAAATAAAAATAGAGGATAATGTAATCTGTAATCTCTTAATGAGAATATCGTAAGACATTTAGTTATTTTGAAATACCTGCCTTTGCAATCTAATTCTACAAAAGTCTGCAAGCTTCAACAAGGTTGTTATGACTTTGTTTTGAGCCCTGGACTTGCTGACCTGAAACAGAACAAAGATGTAGAAATGACATTCACACCTCTTAATTGGTATCATTAAGAGAATTTTTTTTCATGCCAGAGGACAAGTGATAGACCTCCTTGAGATTACTATGCTCTTGGGAAAACGGAAATTGTCTTCTAATGAGAACACAATGCTGTAGCTGTTATAAAGGTACCAGTTAGCATTTGCTCTACAGAATTCTTTAAAACAGATATTTTGCTCTGAAAGGATTCTAAGTAGTTCTGGTGACCCAGAAAGGGAAAAGAAAGAGCTGTGAGAAGTGTTAAAATGGTTCATGCAATTTGAAGAGATAATAGAAATTTGAAGGAAAAATTGGGATTTCGTGTGTGTGTGTGTGTGTGTGTGTGTGTGTGTGTGTGTGTGTATCTGTGCATGGGAATTGGAGAGAAGTTTAATGGAACTCTTGTGATTTACTGTAATGCATGTCACAGTGGAAACTGACATCTACTGCAAACTTGTCATGAAATTAGTAAGGTGATAAATATCAGAGATCTAAAGTTTATATTTTTAGTAAGAATAATTCTTGAAGATACACTCATGTAAAAATGGCTTTATTATATCTGTGAATATCTTAACAGGTATTTAAAGGGAGTTATTCAATCTGTTTAGGAGCTATTGGATTATTCATGTGTGTGTGCGTGCACACATGTATGTATTTAAAACATAGAGTGAACCGGCCAGGCGCAGTGGCTCACGCCTGTAATCCCAGCACTTTGGGAGGGTAAGGTGGGTGGATGACAAGGTCAGGAGTTCGAGACCAGCCTGACCAACATGGTGAAAACCCGTCTCTAAAGCAAAAATTAGCCGGGCATGGTGGCGCGTGCCTGTAATCACAGCTACTCAGGAGCTTGAGGCAGGAGAATCACTTGAACCTGGGAGGCAGAGGTTGCAGTGGGCCGAGATTGTGCCACTGCACTCCAGCCTGGGTGACAGAGCGAGACTGTGTCTCAAAAAATAAAATAAAATAAAATAAAACATATATATTATATATATAATAATGTAACATATATATTACATAGTGTATATATATATATATATATATATATATATAGCAAGAGAGAGAGAGAGAGCGAACCTCCTTACCCTTCTTCAAGCAATTATGTTGTTTCAGATGTATGTGTAGCGGCATTATACAAAGGGTTTGCAACCATTGTGCTCCATATGTAACTGAGGATCCTCACCTATTGCTGGCTTTTGTTCTTGCACTATACCCCCACAGTGCCAGTTCAGCATAATAAAAGATATGTCCCATTTTAAGGATCAGTGGAAATCTTCAGAATTCAAACCCACTGATTCATATTGATTTTCCTCTTCTACAATCTCAATAACAGAGGGCACGTTAAGGGCTTTCTCTGGATTTAATTTTCTTCATCTGCAAAATGAAAGCAATTTAGATACATGTTTGTTCAAGTCTCCTTCACTCTAGCCATCTATAATTGCCACTAGTCTAGAGTTTAGAATAGAGTACCTAAAATAAAATAAGATATTTACTTAATCTGTACTTTATTCTTTCCTCTGCATCCGTAAAGGTACACAAATAAGAAGAGTTTTCCCTAAGTTTTCAATTCAACTAAATTTGATTTTTCAGAGGCCAGAAAAGAAATAATCCTACTAAAATCAAAGCATTGACCAAGTTAAACTCTCAGCAGGAACTGAACCAGAACCACTCTTAAATGGCAATATTGTACTCTTTTTTGTCTTCCCAGAAGCCTGTGTTATTCAGTGTAGTCTAATGAATGATGAGAACCAAGACAAAATAATGGCAGTGAGAATAAAGAAAATGTGACAAAATTGAAAAAAAAATCTAATTTGGAGGTTTATTCAAATGGGTGAATGAATAATGAGTTTCATGAATTTGAAGATGAAAATATTCTAGAATAGCTATCAGATTTTTGATTTAGATAAGTCAATATATTTGGATTGGTATTAAATATGTGTTTCCTATTGAAATCCTGTGATAATAAATCATTCTCTTCTTTATTTTAAAAGTTAACAATCCACTGTGATAATGACTGAAGAGTCAGAAAGATGGAAATCAAATGTCATTTTTATTACTAGAGTAGTCCCACCATATCTGTAGGAATACATTTCAAGACCACTAGTGGATGCCTGAAATTGCAGACAGTACCAGATCCTACATGATTTGTTTTCTCCTATATATATTTACCTATGACAAAATTAAATTTATATATTAAGCACTGTAAGAGATTAACAAGATAACTAACAATTAAAATATAACAATTATAACAATATACTGTAATAAAAGTTATATGAATGTGGTCGCTCTCTCAAAATATTTTCTCATACTGTTTTCATGTATTTTTGGAGTATGGTTGATCATGAGTAACTAAAACCATGGAAAGCAAAACTGCACGTAAGGGAGGACTATTATAATTAAAATTCAAATTTAAATATGGGGCCAATGAATTTGCTGATTAATATCTTCCTGACTTAAACTGATCACCCAGAAATCTTGTCACAGGTCCAACTGGGCAAGAAAGAGTTTCCTCTGCCTCCTCTCAAGCAAGTGCTTTACTGCATAGCAAAATAGCCGAGCAAAACACCCCTTCTCTATGGGCAAGCAAACTTCTGAAAGAAGGAAGTTCAATATTTGTTAACATGTGCAAATACTTAGAGACATATACACATATATACACAAATTCATATATAATAGTTATAGATAAAAATATTCTAAAATATAAACACATATGTTTCTATATGTACATTATGTACATTTTTATTTGATTTTGTTTTCATTAAGGGTGATGTGGTTTGGATCTGTTTCTCCACTCAAATCTCATGTCAAATCATAATCCCCAGTGTTGGGGGTGGAACCTCATAGAAAGTAATTGGATTATAGGGATGAATCCTTCATGAATGGCTTAGCACCATCCCTTTGGTGCTATTCTCATGATGGAGTTCTCACAGATCTGGTTGTTTAAAAATTTGTAGTACCTCTTCTCTTTCCCTCTTCCTCCTTCTCCAGCCACGTAAGACTTGCCTTCCTTTTCTTTGCCTTCTGCCATGATTATAAGTTTCCTGAGGCCTTCCCAGAATCTGAGCAGGTGCCAGCATCATGGTTCCTATATAGCCTGCAGAATCATGAGCGAATTAAACCTCTTTTCTTTATAAATTACCCAGTCTCAGGTCTTTCTTTATAACAATGTGAGAACAGACTAATACAAAGAGATATAGGAATTGTCATTTTATTAATTTGACATTAGTTCTCTGATATATTAGAAAGGTTCATTAAAATGACTCACTTAAAATTTAACAGATATAAATATGTAAACTATATATGAATCTACAGAATTTTAAAAGGAATTTTGAATAATGATATTTTATTTTCTAACCCTAGTAAAACCCGAAAAGGGGAATTTCACTGAGTGTCATGGTATGAATGTTTGTTTCCCACCAAATATATATGTTGAAAACTGATTTCCAATGTGATGCTCTTAGGAGATGGGCTTTTGGGAAGTTAGGTCGTTAGGATGGAGCCCTCATGAGTGGGATCAGTGCCCTTATAAAAGAGGCCTCACAGAGAGCTTCCTTGTGCTTCTGTCATGTAAGAACATGGTGAGAAGACAGCATCTATGAGACAAAAAGTGAGACCTCACCAGACATCAAATCTGTTGCCATCTTGATATTAGACTTCCCAGTCTCCAGAATGTGAAAAATAAATTTCTATTGATTTTAAGCTACTCATTTTATGGTATTTTGTTCCAGCAGGCTGAACTGACTAAAGCATTGAATTCTATAAGTCTATAGGTATACATAAATTAGTGTATTAAGGATGTACAACATATTTTATGTGTCACATTGATAGTAAAATTGAAGGCTTTTTCTGAATAAAGTTTGCTTTAAATTTGCACTCAGTTCCAGTAAGCTCATACACTACCTATTATATTAGAAATTTGAATTTGTAGCTGAATATTTCCTAAGTTCTTTGACTGAGACTGACACTTGTGCTTTTACAAAAGATGCAAAAGAATAAAGGATATATCATATACAAACATCACTGCCTTGTTATTGGCCATCTTTATACGGGACTGAAATAACAAAGCTGGATGGAAAAAAATATGAGTCATGATATCATATATGGTTTCTTACACATATTTCAATTCAACAGGGATAACTAAATTTCAACAAAAACTCCCTGGGTCTTCTGGGGTAATTCCCATTAATCAAGTAGATTTTAAGAAGCAAGAACCATTTGACTATAGTTTTGATTAGAAAAGTCAGCCTCCTAAGGTTGTAGTCACTAGGAATGGGAACGTAAGCCTGGACAAAGGCATGAACAGAGCTGCCTTCTTAATGACTTTTCTATTTTGGTTGCTGGGTTTAAATAAATATGAGTTTTTAATGTTTTCTGCAATTCTCCATATATATATATAATGAATCCTTTGATTCTCATTTGCTTCACCTCATATATGATTTTATTCAATCACTTTCCTGGCATATCCATTACTTTTCTACTTTTTCAGTCTCTTCCTCTGTGTACTCTCAGCACTTCCTAAAATGCACTTTTCAGTATTTTTCTCTGTTTTACTCATGCTTCTTTTCTTTCTCACCTCTTGTTCTGAGTTAATTATAATCCCTCAAAGAGATAATTCAACAAACTAAAGCCAAAGCTAGCAGAATAAAATAAATAATATATATGCAAACAGAAGGAAGTGAAATTGAGAACAAAAGAACAGTATAAAAGATCAGGATAAAAGATGGTTCTTTGAAAAGATAAACAAATTTGACAGACTACTAGCCAAACTAAGCAAGAAAAAAAGAGCGAAGATCCACATAAACAAAATCAGCAATGAAAAAGGAGACATTACAACTGATACTACAGAAATATATAGGATCAGCAGAGATCACTATCAACAACCATACACTCAAAAACTAGAAAACCTAAAAGAAAACTGATAAATTCCTGAAAACATTCAACCTCCCAAGATTGAACCAGGAACAAATAGAAATGCAAATTAATACCATAAGATATTATCTTACACCAGTCAGAATGTCTAATATTAAATAGGCAAAAAATAACAGATGTTGTCAAGGATTTGGAGAAAAGGGAATGCTTTTACACTCTTGATGGGAATGTAAACTAGTATATCCTTTGTAGAAAACAGTATGAAGATTTCTCAAATAACTAAAAATAGAATAGATGCAGCAATCTCACTACTGCGTATCTACCTTCCAAAAAATAAATCATTATATTAAAAAATACCTGCACTTTTATGTTTATTGCAGAACTATTCACAATAGCAAAAGTATAGAATCAACCTCTGTCTATCAATGGATGATTGGACACAGAAAATGTTTGTACAAGTTCATCGACAGATGACTGGATAAAGAAAATGTGACATATATGCAATGGAATACTATATAGCCATAACAAAAGAATGACACCTTGTCTTTTGCAGCAACATGGTTGGAACTGGAGGCCATTAACTTAAGTGAAATAACTTATAAACAGGAAGTCAAACACCACATGTTCTCACTTATAAGTGGAAGCCAAATAATGTGTACAAATAGACATAGAGTGCAAATTAATAAACATTGGAGACTCAGAAATGTGGGAGGATAGAAGGCGATAAGGAATGAGAAACTACTTATGCATATAATGTACACTATTTGGGTGATGGTTATCCGAAAAGCCCAGACTTCACCAGTATGCAATATATCCATTTAATACAACTGTACTTTTATTCCTTATACACATACAAAATTAAAAATATATATAATTCAAGTTCTAAATTCTAACATCTCTGAATATGACCTTATTTTTTAATAGGGGGCAGACCTGTAATCCCACTACTTCGAGAGGCCAGAGTAGAAGGATTACTTGAAGCCAAGAGTTCAACACCAGCCTGGGCAGCAAAGTGAGACCCCATCTCTATTAAAAAAAAAAAAAAAGCAAATAGGATCTTCACAGATATAATCAAGTTATTCCTTATATATACACAGGATTAGAGTGATCCCTAATCTAATGCCTAGTGTCCTTATAAAAAGAGAAAAATTCGCACAGAGAAACTCAAAGAGGAGAAGACCATGAGAGATGGAGGTGGAGATTGTAATGATGTGTCTACAAACCAACAAATACAAAGGGTTGCTGGTGATCACTAGAATCTAGGAAGAGGCAAAGAAGTTTCCTTTCTTAGAGACTTCAAAGAAAGCTTTGACTTGCCGAGACCTTGATTTCAGACTTTTCACCTTTTAAGAGTGAGGGGATAAATTTATACTGTTTTAAGCAAGACAATTTGTGATATTTTGTCACAGCAGCCCTAAGAACTGATACACCTGCCAAAACAAACTATAAAGTTTTGACTATTTTTTGCAATTATGTTAAATGAACTACACTGTGAAATAGACAAAATTAATATTACTGTACTACTTCTTCTTATTTGACTTTTTATAGAAGAAAATTATATCCACTCTAAGGGACATAGACATCTCCAAATATGTTGAGATGAATATTATTCCTATTTGTCAAGTTTGATATTGATAATAAGAGCAATGTCAGACATGTATTTGCCAACTGAGTGCAACTTTTGCTCAATCATATGTATATATGTTTAGAGGCTATTACTCCTTAATATTATCCTCACTCAGTCTTTACCTAATTCATGGTGTAATGCCCAGCTTTTTTTCCATATGCTTAGCAGGACAATCACTGTTGAGGGACTGATTTTTTCCTCTGCTTTTGCACTACATATCTAAATTGGCTAGTTTTATTTCTGCTACCAGGCTTGTGGTTACACCTTTTTACATATGACTACGTTTTACCTAAAATTAAAATAAATTTTAATAGAGAATGAAAAATTTCTTCCTAATAGTGAGCTTTGTTTACTTGAAGATTGTAAAGAATTTTAGCAAGTTGTATTGGGTTTGAATTTTAATCCTTAATACAATTTATCTCCTGCTGTAATAGACACTTTGCTCTGAGGTTATTTTTGGGTTCACAAGGGAATACAGACAGAGGACTGGGTCAAGGATAGTAGTGACAGAATTTTATCAGTTATCCTGAACTTGGAGGAAGGTAGACACTAGGTGTCTCCTAATATAGCAGAACGAAAGTGGCCAGGGAAACTTCTGGATCTTGGGATGGTTTGAGCAAAGATTTTACCCCTATATGTGAGGAGTGACCTGAAGTGTTTGCTCAGTGAGGTGTGACCATTAGCTCCAATACAGAAAGGAAGTCCACTCTCTTCATCTGATTTTGGAGTGAAAAGTTTTTTTCTACTCAAAGACCCCAACTTAACTGATCAGGTATATCTGGTTTTAGAGCTAAAATGACCTCAGCATGCTAGTTCACTGTTCTTTTTTATATTTTGAGTAATTCTGAAATTGTTGTCTTTATATCCTATAAATGAATATGCAAATGTCTAATTTTTACATTTAACTGAACATATTTATAAATCATATTAACAATGCTCCACAATTCATTCATTTTAATATTATAATTGACAATCATATTTAACATTAAATATGTTAAATTTCTCCATACTTTGGTAATTATCTTGGCAGAAGGAAAAAAATTTAGGCAAAAATACATTCTTACAACTTTGGATATATCACCATATTCAAATGCTTTGTAGATGGGTTATGTTTAATTCTGAGGAAGATTATTTTGATGAGGAGAAAATGTCCAAATGAACTTTTCAGGATCCTAAGTTATCTGTAATTCAATTATTTTAAATCAAGAAAATATTCTGTTTACTGAAGAAAAGTTTAAATAAAAGCGGATTAAGTGTTGTGGCATACATTAAAGTAGATAAGATTAAAATATGTTTTTTCCTTTAATAACCAAAACCAATAGTGTCTGTTTCTCATGTTAGTGATCCTTCATTCAATGAGAAAGAAGTATGCAGATATTTAAAATATTTAAATGTTTTCTGAATTATAATTTGGGAGAGATGACAAAAAGTTACATCCAGCATTGCATACAGTAAATATTCTAAAAATGTTTTAAAAAACGTAAACTTTGAACTCTTTGACAGATAATAGTAAGTACTAAAATTGGCGAATGTCCTATTCTCCACCTTCTGCATCACAATTGTGTTAACTTATGGTTCCTTGTTTTCATTTTTGGTTTTGATGTGTTTATGAATAGGAGAATGAATATTCAATATGAAGTTTATAACTTGAGCAATTATGTTCTCTAGACTCTATTTCTGATTTTTACAGTGTATGTTAAATATTTCAATTACTAAGTCAAATATCCTAAGCTTTCTCAAAGATGTTGTTAAAATATAACAACAAAAGCAAACAACAACAAAACTGAGCTATCTTGGATGTCAAAGGCATATGGCATATTTTTTATCAAGGAGGAAGAATATTGTGCTTTTAAATTATTATAATACTACACATTGCTAGTGGTGAATTTTGAACTTTTGCAAATAGGAGAAAATATTTTTATATTTACTAGATTTAGGATATGCTACCCCAAAATATAATACTTTGGCATATTGGATATTTTAAGCTGAATAATTTTGAGAAATGGCAAGTGCAGGAAGAATTTTCCTACCTTGCACTGAAGCAGATCATAAGATCCTCATGTGAGAAATGTCCTCTTTACACCATGGGAAAGAAGTGACCTTATCTGTGAAGGTGGAAGGACACCAAGAAGAATCTGAATGAACAGGTATTGTCAAGTTTCCACTAGTTTACTACACTTAGCTCAAATCCTGTTGTCTTCTTATGTTTTCCCATGATTCCACTTTTCATCAAACTTGGTATACAAACACTCAGTTTGACAGTTCATTTTGGTCTCCATTTCCTCATCAAGACCCCCATGTTATGTAAAATTTGTATTAAATAAATTTTTATGATTTTCTATTGATAATATGTATTTTGTTACTGGGGCTTTAGCTGAGAACCTAAAAGGATAGAAAGAAAATATTTTTCCTCCTCTATAATATTTTCCAAATTTTTCTCTAATCAATTTTTCTTGACTGAAGATTGTAATTTGGTGACAAAAAGAATGGCCTTGGTAGTATATACAGCCATGCATTGCTTGGTGATGGGGATGGGTTCTGAGAAATAAGTAGTTTTGGTGATTTTGTCATTGTGCAAGCATCATAGAATGTACTTACACAACCTAGATAGTGTAGCCTACTACATACCTAGATTATAAGGCATAGCCTATTGCTTCTGGGCTACAAACCTCAACAAGATGTTATTGTAGTGAATATTGTAGACAATTGTAACATAATGGTAAGTATTTGTGCATCTAAGTGTAGAAAAGGTACAATAAAAATACTGTATTACACTGTCATATGCCATCCATTGTTGACCTGAAACATCATCATTACATGGTACGGGATTGTATATATTTCCCAAAATAGTTATACTATATGTCATAATAAATTCTGATTATTAGTGTTTTTAAAATGTAAATCTGATAAAAATATTTCCTGAGAACATACAATGTGACAGGCATGGCTCTACGTATTTGGGACTTACCACTGAAGAGAAAACAAAGGTCCTGACCTTGAGGAATTCTGGAAGATGAAAGAGTCCATAACTATGCATATAAGTATGTGGCACACAGAAGGATGAAGAGAGTGATAGGGAAAGGGGTGGGGAGGTAAAGGAGAAGTTCTTTGGCCCTAGAAAGAATGGTTGGCAGGTAGTGGGTGGTGGTGGTGGTGGTGGTGGTTGTGGGGGTTGTGTGTGTGTGTGTGTGTGTGTGTGTGTGTGTGCGTGTTGGGGAGAGATGGTAGAGCTCATTGGGTGGGTAAGATTTGAATCAAGATCTGAATAAAGTTAGAAATTCAGTTTTTGGAGGCAGAACAGCTGGAACAAAGCTCTTATGTAGAGAAGTTGACTATCATATCTGAGGAATAGCAAGAAGGTCACGGTGACCAAAATCGAGCGTGCAAGGGTGGGATTATAACAGATAAAGTCAAAGAGGTAACAGGTGGGCTATTGTAGAGAACTGACGATCATAATGAGGACTTTGGCTATTTACTGTGATTGAAATGAGCATTTACAAACTTTTGAACCGGTTTACATTCAAAAAATTCTCACTCTAGCTGCTATAATGGCGAATAGAGTTTAGGAGGACAAGCGTAAATAATGGAAGACATGTTAGGAAACTACTACAGATATCAAGGTAAAAGAGTACTGTGGCTTGGGGATACGGGTCATCAGAGATAGAAATGGTCAGAAACTAAGAACTGCGCCAGCATGATTCCCTAATGCAGAAATTTCTTAACTCCATATAGATGCAGCTTTAAAGCATAAAACAGGATGCTAAAATAATTAAAGTAACACACTGAAATATTTATTAAGTAACAGATTGCTATTATTTGATTAGTGTCCATATATTTCTATTTAAAATACTAAGTAAAAATTCATTTTAAATAAATATAAAAATCTGTATATGTAAAACTAAAATTAAAATATATGTATATTGGTTATCTGAACATTGAAACATAATATAAGCAAAATTATTATTCTTCATCCATTTCTATATATCGTAATCAGTTTTTAGCTATATTTTTCTATAATGCTATGTCTTCTGTGTTTCTTAAAGCATATTTTTAAAAATTATTGTGTATTTTTTATTTTATTTTTCTATAATTTCCTGTAATCAGGTTTAAATAATTATTTTTATCTTCTAATAATTTTATCTTCAGTCCTGACATTCTGCATTTTTATGGTTAATATGTTTAAAATGATTGCATGTAATTGATTCTACTCTCTATAACAAAACAAATTTCACTGAGAAATCATTCTGTAGAGACTTTGAGAGACCCGATAAACTAAGAGAAAATGCTGCCAGAGGATATTGCCTGTTCCACTTTTTTCATTTTACAACATTAATATTTCCATCAAAATATTGTTATATATGCTATCTTGCCATTACTGATACTATCATTTTCCAAGAAAGTTTTTCAAGTTAAAGCTTATCAAATAATCTCTATTATTTGAATATATTACAAAAAAACGTATTAAAATTATTGTCGATTTTATTTTCTCCCAAACAGTACATAAATTAATCCAGATTAAAAAAAATAGAAGCTCTAGACAAAGATTCTTGCCACAAATATATTCTCTTTTAGTTTGTTTTTATAGTTCCAGTTTTCTTGTTTGCAATCCCTTTTTATAGTGACTGAATTATTCTAACAGTTTTGAAAGTGGAAATTTTGTGACATTGCAGTTAGTGAACACTTTGATTAAAGACGTACAACTAATTTAGAAAAATAAAATGAAATTTAAATTAAAGGACTCATTTGCAATAATACTCAAAACCATTACTGGGACATTTGGGTTGATTTTAAAGTAATTCTTCAGATTTTCTAATGTCTGCTTTTTAATGAACATCAAAGAAAGAAAGCTATTTGCAATGCTGAAGACTATTTTGCATTTAATATCAGCGTTATCAAAAAATTGTAGCTCAGTACCACGAATGTCTATTTTTTTTAATTATATACACTTTGACAAGCACAGCTTTTATTTTAATTGGCAAAATATTGATGCGTGCTTGGGCACAATATAAGTTAGGTGTCCATCATCCTCAATTTTAAGTTCAATTTTCTTGCACTGATTTCTTTTCTTTCTGCTTTTTTGTTTTGCTTTGTTTTTGTTTTGTTTTGTTTTGAGACAGAGTTTTGCTCTTGTTGTCCAGGCTGGAGTGCAGAGGCGTGATCTTGGCTCACTGCAACCTCCGCCTCCTGGGTTTAAGCAATTCTTCTGTCTCAGCCTCCCAAGTAGCTGGGATTACAGGCATGAGCCACCACACCCGGCTAATTTTTGTATTTTTAGTAGAGACAGGGTTTTACCATGTTAGGCTGGTCTCGAACTCCTGACCTCAGGTGATCCACCCACCTCCGCCTCCCAAAGTGCTGGGATTACAGGCATAAGCCACCACGCCTGGCCTCTTGCATTGATTTCTTACTCTAGTATTTGTACTATTAATTCAAGAACTAATAATTTTATCTTCAATCCTGAAATTATAAAATTGTTTACAATTTACAATAACATTCAACATGTCAGATGGTTCATCTTTGATAGAATAAATTCTAAACTTGTACTTTCACTCACTTAATTGAATTTAAAAATATCAATCTATTATTGGAGTTTACTTAATCGATTTCCTATTTGAAGCACCTTATAATGCTGAAGAAGTCTTCATTTTACTGTTTGTAAGTTCTGCTAAAGAAGCTACCATATTAGGAGGTATTGGTTCATTTCTTCATGTACAAGAGAATATTAGAATTAAATAATGATATAATTAATTTAGAAGATTTGTAATTTGATCTAAATAAAAATTCTTGCTTCACAGGATGATATGCAAACGTATCTCCATGGCTAGAATTTCTTTCTATTGTCCCTTGTGGGCATAAACTTTTTTAAAATACCGACTTTAAAGTAGAAACTGGGGATAGACATCCATTTTTTTTTTTCTGCTTTTATGTGGTTAATAGCACCAGTATAGGGCCGGGCTCAGTGGCTCACATCCGTAATCCCAGCACTTTAGGAGGCTGAGGTGGGCGGATCACGAGGTCAGGAGATCGAGACCATCCTGGCTAACACGGTGAAACCCTGTCTCTACTAAAAATACAAAAAATTAGCCAGGCGTGGTGGCAGTCGCCTTTAGTCCCAGCTACTCTGGAGGCTGAGGCAAGAGAATGGCATGAACCTGGGAGATGGGGTCATCGAGACCATCCTGGCTAACACGGTGAAACCCTGTCTCTACTAAAAATACAAAAAATTAGCCAGGCGTGGTGGTGAGCGCCTGTAGTACCAGCTACTCTGGAGGCTGAGGCAAGAGAATGGCATGAACCCGGGAGATGGGGTCACGCCAGAGCTTGGACGTGTTTTGCCATTTGTGAGTGAGAGCTGCTTGTTTCTCCAGTGAGCATCATGCATGGTATGCTTGAAAGAGAAGTGTTAGTTACTTTAAATTTGGAAAACTTTGAAAAAAGAAAGATGCATATCACTACACAGATTTCAGATATAATACATGTTCAATTGATAAATCTATTCATTGCACATACATCTCGATCACTGATAAAGAAGATCTGGAAGAACTTGTAGTTCAACAAAACCCAGCGTGACTAATTTTAACACAACTATTAGGAAGCTGATTTCATTAAAAATGAAAAATCTTACTCAGTAGCTAAATTGGAAAAGACATTGGGAAAACATGGATAAACCTAGCATGCCCCAGGCAAAACAGTTTGTATGGTCACACTAGGAATAAAAGGAAAAAAAAAGTCAAATTTTACTGTCTCTATTTAAAATAAAATTAAAAGAAAAAAACTGAAGTCAATGGGCTCTAAGAATAAAGCTAGACCATGATTCCATCAAAAAGTCTTTGTTGATTAACTCACTTGAGAGATCAACAATACTGAAACCAAGTAGCCTCACATCTGTGAGGCAAAGATAGAGACGAAGATGCTGGATGTCCTCTGGCCAAGAACATTGAGCACTTTGAATCTGTATTTTTAGTGGAGTTATAAAATAGATTTTCATGATTTCTTACACAATGGGAGGAAAAAACAGAAACAAAAGACCCAGAACAAAGAATCTGATAGGCAGCAGATGTCCTGAGAAACATCCACAAGGCAGATGGCAGCAATGTGTCAGTAACAAACAGACCTATGGGATAGAAACAGCATGACAAATATCATATGGAAGAATTTACTTAACTATTTCACATTTTCTTAAAAAAAGTCATGACTTATGATTACCTAGATAGCATACAGATATAATAACCTGTAGGGGAGGAAGGAAGAGAGAGATAAAGACCATTGGGAGGAATACAGAAATAAAAATCTATATTGGATGCTGTACTGGTCAGCATACACATGGCCAGCTTTAGAATTTGATCTATGATCTATGTAAAGTTGAGGTGGAATTTCTTTCTTTTTTTTTTTTTTTTTTTTTTTTTTTTGAGACAGAATCTCACTTAGTTGCGCAGGCTGGAGTGCAGTGGCGCAATCTCGGCTCACTGCAAGCTCCGCCTCCCAGGTTCATGCCATTCTTCTGCCTCAGCCTCCCGAGTAGCTGGGACTACAGGCGCCCACCACCACATCTGGCTAATGTTTTTATATTTTTGGTAAAGATATAACAGGGTTTCACCATGTTACCCAGGATGGTCTCGATCTCCTGACCTCGTGATCCACCCGCCTCGGCCTCCCAAAGTGCTGGGATTACAGGTGTGAGCCACCACGCTCGGCAGAGGTGGAATTTCTATATGTTATTCAATGTTATAAAAACTTCTATTGACAAACATATTTTAAATATATTTTAAGATGTATATCCCCTTTCACTTGTTAACAAAATACATTGCCTATAAATATATGGCCCATGCCTCTACAATATAACCTCCTTTCCCCACCTTTCCCACAAAGGTGAAGAATCTCAGTATCTTCTGAATTTCATTTTTAAAATGTCCTGTCTTGAAAAGTGAGATTTAGAATGAGGAATCTATTTTCTGACTTACAAGTTCAGAAGGTCATCCATCAAAATAGTTTGAAAAAAATCCACCTGCTTGAAAGAATAAGCCAAATCTGTTTAAATATTGAAACCTGATTAGATCATGAATAGCTGGGCAATAGAACTCAGTGACAAGACAAGGGAGAATGTTTAGAAAATGGATTCACCATTTATCCTTACACATAGCATACATGAAACATTTTATTTGCCTTGAAACAAATATATTTGCCTTTTAAATTATTTCACCAGTTTTCGTGTAGACACATCAGAAATGTTATAATTATTTAATAATCATAAGTTCCCTTTTTAATTTTAAAACCTTTTATATATTTCAGTTATAACACCATTGCAATTATTTAATATTTTAACTTTATCCAAAATGCCAATAACTTCACTGTATAAAACTATGAAAGAGCATGATATCCACATTGTAAATGGAACATTGGCATGTTGTATTAAAATGTCACCACACAAGTTGTATAAATACTGATTTGCTCAGGACAAATATTAAATCTTCATTGTATTTTGGCAAGTGGCAATGAACTGATCATTCATCGGGACTTGCTTTCTTCAAATACTAAGATTGACTACTACAGAAAATATGATGGGCTAATTTTCAAGCCAACTGCCTAAAATGTACAATTTATTGAACAGAAAACGTGACTTTTTTGCATTTCTTCTTTAGCTATCTTCATTACCTTTATTTTAAAGAAAGCATATTAAAAGAGCAGGATGATTACATGGTTCTATGCATTGTATAACTTGTTAGAAACCTTAATTTACTGACAGAGAATTAAGTTTGTGCTGTATTTACAGATAAAAACTACTAGCATAAATTTATATTTTCAATAGCTTTTAAAATTTGGCTATTTGCTTGAATAGTTTATAGGACTGGTCTACATTTTATTACATAATAATAAAATATTTAATAACATTTATCAATAAGTCACATAATATTCTAATAAGATATTCTGAGAAGTAGTGTCAATATTATTTGAAAAATATATTTTGTATGAAAATATTTCAGCTAAATATAAAATTTTATTTACATAATGACTAATATTAAAGAATAAACAGGTCTCATAACACGAATTTCTGTCAAATAGGATTTATCTTCCTTTGAAAGGTCCAAGCATTATTTGGAAGTTTAAACAAAATAGAACTTCATTTTTATAAAGTGGGCAAGGTACCTAGTTTACAGTTTTAAAAAATCAAGATTTTAAAATATAGATGAGGACTAACAGTTCTGTGAGCATAAGGACAGTGCTCGATATCAGTTATTATTTTCATTTTATTGTATTAGTATGAACTTGGTTTGGCCTTGACTAACGGAGACTTAATAGTGACTTAAATAAAATTAAAGTTTATTTCTGTCATAAGCAGCATCCAGGTGTGGTGTGTCACTTCCATGAATATCAGGGTCTCTGGCTCCCATTTTCTTTCTGATGTGCCATCCACTGAATGCAGCTTCCACCTCGTGATGCAATATGTTCTTACTGAAGCTGTAATTTCAGCATTCCAACTAACAGGAGGGAGGAAAAGCCTATATCCTCTCTCTTTTTCAGACACTTCATAGAATTTATATTAAGTGATTTATGTGTCTCCCAAACCACAAATAAGTCCAAGGCCACACAGCTAGCTTTGAGAAAGGCTGGGTAATGTAATTTATTTTGGTACCCAAGTGTGAAACAAAAATCAAAAGTTTTTACAATATTGGAAATATTGGAAACATAAGTAATTAAAAATCAAGTAATTTTTTAGACAATTTCTAAAGCCTAAAATAATGATACTAATAGAAATGTGTATACAGATATTAAACTCATACATTTAATCGGCCAAATTTGGTTTAATTTACATTCTTAATATTCTCTGTAATCTTTTTCTTATATGATTTGAATTGAATTAAAAAAATAGTTTTCACATGAATTTAATGTTTAACCAAAGTTTTAGTCTATTTTCCCTTGATTTATATTTGTCTTGAAGTTGTTTATAAAATTAAATCATTAATACTTCAGAATAGGTCAATCTTTACTCATAAAATGTTTCATCTAGTACAGTGTGGTGATTCAGGAAATAAGCTAGGTGCCGTGGCTTATGCCTGTAATCACAGCATTTTGGGAGGCCAAGATGGGAGAATTGCTTGAGGCAGCATTCCAAGACCAGCCTTGACAATATAGCAAAATCCTGTCTCTACAATTTTTTTTAGAAAAATTAACTACGTGAAGTGGCAAGAACCTGTGGTGCCACCTGCTCAGAAGGGTGAGGGAGGAAGATTACATGAGCCCAGAAGTTTGAGGCTGCAGTGGACTATTATCATGCTACTGCACTCCAACCTGGGCAACAGAGTGAGACCCTGTTTCTTTCTTTTTTTTTTTTTACATAAGTATCTTTTTTTAAAAAAAAATTATTATTATTATACTTTAAGTTTTAGGGTACATGTGCACAACGTGCAGGTTTGTTACATATGTATACATGTGCCATGTTGGTGTGCTGCACCCATTAACTCGTCATTTAGCATTAGGTATATCTCCTAATGCTATCCCTCCCCCCTCCCCCCACCCCACAACAGTCCCCGGTGTGTGATGTTCCCCTTCCTGTGTCCATGTGTTCTCATTGTTCAGTTCCCACCTATGAGTGAGAATATGCAGTGTTTGGTTTTTTGTCCTTGCGATAGTTTGCTGAGAACGATGGTTTCTAGCTTCATCCATGTCCCTACAAAGGACATGAACTCATCATTTTTTATGGCTGCATAGTATTCCATGGTGTATATGAGACCCTGTTTCTAAACAAATAGACAAACTCAAACTCTAGTTAATGTAATTGAATTTCTTAGAATAGTACTATGGCAGACGAATCCTAAGGAAGCCCCATTATCCAGCCTTCTGATACCCAAGTTCTTATGTAATCTCCTTCCCTTGAGTGTTTGTGGAGCCTGTGAGTGGCTTCTAACGAGTAGAAGACAGCAAAGTTAATAGTAGGTATAGGATTATGTGTGTGTTATTATTTGATTACCTCACTAATTTATAGGCAATTGCAATCCCCTTCTTACACCGAGACTCTCTTTCCCTTGTTGACTTTGAGGAAGCAAAAGGGAATGTTGGGAAGGCCTACAGGGCAAGGAAATAAGGATGGCTTTTTGGTGCCAGCTAGCAATAAACTGAAGCTCTCAGTTTGACAGTCTACAAGGAACTAAATGCTGCCAAGAACCACACAAGATCAGAAGCAGATCCTTTTCCAGACAGGCTTCAGATAAGACTCTAGTGTTGGCCAACACTTTGGTTGCAGACTTGTAATAGGAGCTCTTGATTTGGAAAATCCAGTGACGTTCTACCCTAACTGCTGACCCACAGCACCTGTGTGTTAGTTAGTAAGCTGTTAAGTTTGTGGCATCACTGCTATGCAGCAAGAAATAATTAATTCAAGTACCTAACATACACGAAGTGCTGATACAGTGTTAGCTATTATTATTACATGTGGCAAGACGATGAGCTTTGAAATCACAAAAATTTGAATGTAAATATAAACTGTCCGTTACTACTGTTAAGTTTGTAAAGATACTTTCAGAGTTCAAATTCCTTCATCTGAAAAATAGGGGCAATAATATCTACCCAATACATTCGTTATGAGGGATGATAATAATAAAATAAACTTGATAAAATGATAACTAATATTTATTGAGTATATACCATGTAATTTTCCTATATTATCCTATTTAATTTAATATTATTAAATGATCATATGTGCTATAGACATTCACAAATAAGAAACTATAGTACAGAAAAATTAAGTAGCTTCAATCAAGTGGCTATTGATGAATATAGTCAGGGTCTAAACATTGGTAGTCAGACTTTAGAATCTGAACCATACAATGATCCTCTGCCAGATAAAATAATTATTTCAACAGATGTAATTTTGATCACTAACTATGTTCTACTTTTTATTTTAGGTTAAGTGATATAACAGAATGAAACAGACATTTAGACGTTAGGTGAGGCAAAACTACCAAAAGGGAATGAGAAATAGCTGCCAGATAAGCAGCATTAAAACCAATTAGGTATGATATTCCGTAAGCCTAGAGAAATTTTGGTTAACATTTTACATGTTCGTGATAGGAAATCTTAGATGAGAACTGGACATTACGCAATTGACCGTTGCATAATAAAGGGGTCTTGTTGAGAGCAGATTTGCCCTTGTTGATAGCAGATTTGGTAGAATGGTGTGGGTAAAAGTCTAATTGAAACTAGTTTAGACAAAGTCAGTGAAGAGGATAGCACAAATAACACTTCAAATGCATTTGTATGTAAAAGGAGCAGACGTTGGAAGGGAGAAATAGTCATAAAAACAATATTTTTGTTTGATTTAAAATGGGAGAGATATAAACATGTTTACATACTCAATTAGTCAGTGTTCCCTAGAGAAACAGAATAGGGTACATACCTAGATATAAAAAAGGGATTTATTATGGGAATTGCCTGATGCAATTATGGAGGCTGAGAAGTCCCACAGTCTGCCGTCTCAAGCTGGAGAAGCAGGAAAGCTGATGGTGTAATTTAGGCTGATTCTGAAGGCTTGAGAACCAGAGGAGCCAACACTGTATCTCTCAACGCCATAGCAGAAATGTGTGCTATGGTTGAAGGTTATGTCCCCTCAAATAATCATGTTGAAACTTCATACCTAATGTAACAGCATTAAGAGAAGGGGTCTTCAGGAGGTGGTTAGGCCATAGGGGCTCCACCCTTATGAATGAGATTAGCAATGTTGGAAAAGGCTGGAGGGAACTAATTAGGACCATTTCGGCCCTTCTGCTCTCCTACCACATGAGGGTTCAGCAAGAAGGCCTTCTGCAGACACTAAATGCCAGGGCCTTGATCTTGGACATCCCAGACTCTAGAACTGTAAAGAATATATATTTGTTATTTTTTATGAATTATCCATTCTAAGGTATTTGGTTAGAGCTGCAGAAACGGATGATGACAGGTAAAGAATCAAGGGACCTGCTGATGCAATAAATATTGGAGCCTGAATGACTGAGAACCAGGAGCTCTGATACCCAAAGGCCGGAGAGGATGCATGTCCCATCTCCAGAGAGAGAGCAATTTTCACTTCCTCCACCTTTTTGTTCTGTCTGGGCCCTAAATGGATTGGGTGATACCTGCCTACATTGGCGAGGGTGGTCTTCTTTACTTGGTCTGCTGATTCAAATGTTAATCTCTTCTGAAAACATCCTCATGGACACACACAGAAATCATGTTTTATCAGCTATCTGGGTATCCTTCAACCCACTCAGGTTGATACACAATAACTATCACATACAGTAAATAAATAATCCAGTAGAGAGGAAATAACCTTCAGAAAAGATGTGGGCAAATTGCTATAGAGTACTGTCTTTGAATAGGTGAAAGTAGATGGGTTCTAACGTATGAGTGAAGAGCTGGCTTTGAGTAGAGAGAAACTTACAGTTCATGGACCATAACATTGAAAAGGGTCAGATTGTATAAGTAGACTATGCTAGGTGCATAGAAAGGTAGGTTGTAGCTTAGAAACTTCTGGTGATTTGCAAGTCAAATTAGAAGCATGACTGAAGATGGAGAGAGGGAAGGGGAGATTATAAGAGAGAGTAGGGGGTATGAAATTATCATTTGGAGAGCAAATTGACTAAGTCATATGATTTCCAGGCAAGATTAAGGAGACACTTCAGATTATTAATCATGAATTCAAAGTGCCAAAAGTCAGTATGTCTCTGTTTTTTGTTTGTTTGTTTGTTTGTTGTTTGCTTGTTTTTGAGACAGAATCTCGCTCTGTCGCCCAGGCTGGAGTGCACTGGCGCAATCTTGGCTCACTGTGCAAGCTCTACCTCCTGAGTTCACGCCATTCTCCTGCCTCAGCCTCTCGAGTAGCTGGGACTACAGGCGCCCGCCACCATGCCCGGCTAATTTTTTGTATTTTTAGAAGAGACGGGGTTTCACCGTGTTAGCCAGGATGGTCTCGATCTCCTGACCTTGTGATCTGCCCGCCTCGGCCTCCCAAAGTGATGGGATTACAGGCATGAGCCACCGCGTCTGGCCTTCTGTGTTTTTACTCTAACTGTATACAGCTCTGCAGATGTGGTATGTATTAGGAGGGGGATTACATTTAATCTTGTCTGGGATTTTTCTAGGTAAGTACAATAAAAGGAAATTGACACCAAGAAGTTGATAGTTTATATAATAATAATTGACCATAGAATTTAAGCTGGAGAAGAAGTTATTGAATATATGGCAAGGATGAAGGACTGTGAAAAGGTGGTGACATCAGTGGAAGATAGGTCCAAAAGATTGTTAGAGTGTGAGCATTAGTAAGTAGAACATGGAAAAATAAGAAGTATTGGTCTGTGAGAGGGTTGTACAAAATTGAAGTAATGCAGATGTTGCAATTATTGCTGATAGCATGTTCTTTGTAGGGTTATTCAAATGGAAGTTTGGGGTACAGTGGGAAAAATACTAAGAGTGCAGTTGCCTCACCTCCTAGGCCAGAGAGTTGCAAAGGCCATCTGTGTGGCTATTTATATTACGAAGAATTATGTCAAAGTATTTTAGGAATGAGTGAGAGTGAGACAAGAAGTAAAACCCTCGGGAAATGAGGAAAGACGTGGAAGTCCATAAGTGTTTGTAACACTGAGTAATTGTACGTGCATTAGAAAAATGGTTTCTTAAAGTGTGACTTTCAATGGCTGTTGCTAGAAATGCAAATTGCCAGGCAAATTTCTTGTTAGAAATGCAAATTTGATCAACAATTCTGGTTAGGGCTCAGCAATCTCTCTTTTAACAAGTCTTCCAGATGATTGTGACATATTCTAAAATTGAAAACAACTGAATATAGTAATATAATATAATGGCATGAGATCTAAAACTGGGATATAATATAATGGCATGAGATCTAAATGCCATTTAGATGGCATTAATATATAATAAATGGCATGAGATCTAAAACTGAAGATTATAATATAAGGGCATGAGATCTAAAACTGGGGATTTTAGGGACAATTAGGACGAATGGTCTGGAAGTTACAAGGAAAAGCAAAGTTGAATCCACCCTACTTTTGGGTCTGGTGAACAAAGGTGGGACATACCTCCTTTATCATGTTTTGGTTATTAGCTTACTAACCACTGACTGTATACTAGAAAATATGATAGCTTTACATGGATGATCTAATTTAATCAAATAACTGTCTTTGGTAAGTACTATTGCAATGTACATTTTACAGAGGAGGAAACTGACATAAAATTATGTTAAATGACTTGCTCAAGCTCGCATAGCTAATACATCTTTATTCCTCCTCACTTTTATATATTTTATAATCCAATCGAATATTTATTTCACCAATCCTCCACCTCTGGTTTTAGTAACCTTCATATATTTTACTACCATTTCAGACCGACACTGACTGGTTTGTATGTTCCTCATGAAGTCAGGTGGTCAATGTTAGAACTGCCCTAATTCATCCTGTCTGATACTTCCAAAGACTCATTAGAATAGTAGATTTGAAAGGGCTCTTCTAACTTGCCTGCTCTAACTTTTCTCTTTTATGTAATGCTCAGAAAGTTAGTACTTGACAGACAAAATGTCAGCAGCAGAGTTTTATGAAAATCTCTGACCCCCATTAAAACTATTTTTTATTATACACCCCATTTCTTCAGTTGAAGCATATTTAGACTAGACACTCATGCTATGATTTATTTCTTCTTGCTCAGACTTGCTGTTAATCAATGGCTAAAAATGTAATTCCCAGAAATGTGCCACCCCCAAATTCCTTCCTACGCACAGGTGCCAGAGTCATCCATCCAAAATGTGCAACTGATCATGTTACTTCTCTGATTAAAAGTCCTTTAAAATCTCCTATTGCTTACAGCTGCGTGGTGCTTTTTCTTTTAGTTTTAACACAGAGGAAAGTGACAGAGTGCTATGTAATCTCTGAAAATAAACTATCTCTGTCTTTCTCCCTTCTTCCCTCTCCCTTTCTCTTTCCCTCTTTTCTCCCCCTTCCTTTCTTTCTTTCTCAGATCTCAGCCAGATTTCACTTTCCAGCCTCTCCTGCAATTAGAGATGGCCAACTGACTGGATTTTAACCATAGGAAGCCAAATAAATCAAGGGTGTCACTTCCAGTCCATACTTGTTAAGGAAGCAGATATGTCATTTTACCCACTCTCTCTACTTTTGTTAGCTTGAAATGATCACCTGGAAGACCCTGGAAACAGTGTTGAAGGCTGTAGTTCTTGCGTGACTCAGTAGAGTAGAGCGCTTTCCCACCCCTGACTCCTGCAGGCACTAATCAGAAACACCATTTTTGATATTTATGTGAATGAAAAATAAACGTATTATTTGAGCACATGGATATTTCAATGTTTACATTTTATAGCCACTTGTGCTACTTTAACTTACATTGTGCCCTAATTTTTGACTCCATGATGTTCTATGCACATTACACATTTTGGATTCAAATTACCTGTTTATAAATCTGTTTCAGCCATAAGACTGTGAGATCTTGATTAAAGGGATGATGTCTAGATTTGTCTGTAAGTATCCACTGATCAATACAGCATAATTGTGGCACAATATCTAAGGTTGAACCTACATGCTAACATGTTTTGCCTGCTTGTATCAAATGGATCAGTGAAAACAATCAGACTGCACAGTTTAAAAATGTTTTGACTTGTGAAATGGAAATTACTTACACATCTATGAAGAAGATAACATCTAAAAATTCATATAAAGCTTTTGAAAATATTACTAGAATATAACTGCCTATTTGTGAAGCACCATTGCTTTAAAAGCTATTGGAAATTATATGTTTTATTTTGTTGTCTTAAAGGAGGCTTAGGATGATTCGGAAGGTTATACTTATATTTTTAAGACACAATTATGTTATCCACTTCTCTTGGTTTCTTTTGGTGGTTAACAGCATATCTATCAAGATGAATTAAACGACGTAGCAATTAGTATACTGTAAGATGTCATTTGCTAAATGGGTGAGCAATCACGTGGACAAACATTTTACACTGAAATAATGATTTACTTACAGAAATCAATAGCTATGTCTTTTTTGGCTCTAAGTGGTTTATGGAACATAACCTCAACAAATCGTAGAAATAGAATCACCACAGTGCATTATGCCTTTCTTTAATAAAAGCAATACACAGCTGGTGAGACTAAGGTTTTGTTGAATGATATTTATATAGAAATTTTCAGTATAATAAATTTGAGAATTAGTAAGATGAAATAGAAATGAATCTTTTTACAATTTGTTGATATACTGATGTTTATTAATTGGACATTATCAAAAATCATAACTAACAATAGTAAATATCCTTCATGTAACAGATTGAGACACTTATTGCTATTTAATAGAATCCAGGAAGCAGAGGCCAGGTATTTTGATTTTCATCATAGTGACCCTGATACTAGTAGTTTTCAGTGGATATAACACTGCTGGTAGGGAATAGCTGGCACATGCATGCAATTTTTCTAGTTGTCACAAGATTGGAGAATACTTCTGTCCTTTACTGTGCCAGGGATAAGAAAGATAGAAGGCCTGCCAGACAGGCTTGCCTTTCATTCTACTCACGTTCAAATGGTGACTGGACATTCAGATAAATGAAATACATTGTTATAATTATCTGTCTTAGAATATATTTAAAACAAATATCAACATAAACTATTTTTTGAAGTTTCAAGTTATAAAGAATTTTCCTCAAATTAAAATTTACTTTAAACCGAGGGATGACTCAAAATTTTATCAAGAATATTTTACCATCCTGGAAACTCTTATCTTAAATAGCAATATGCCTCTCTTGGTATTGGAGCCACCTTTCTTATATAATTTCTTCTTTGTATTATAATTATAGCATTATGTTGACTTTTCAAATGTGTGTTAAGTTTCATATATAATTTTAATTCAGGATAGTAGAGGGAACATGGTTAATATTTAAATAAGGGTTTTCTATATTTATGGTAAAATCTATTCTCTGAAAATACTATATAATGACGTGCTACTAAGCACCTCTTCCCAACTCCACATTTAGTGACATCCCATCATAACTTGAAATTGGATATGGTGGGTGTATTTACACTATGGGATTTGCAGATGTACATATCATTGCTCAACCTATCCCATCTTTGAGTAATCACCAGTACACCACTCTCAGAAACATAGTCCTGTCCATTATAGATAACCAGGATCTATAAACCCTGTTTATTGTGCTAGTCATTAACTAGCAGTAAATAAAGTTACCTGTAAGTTAAAAGAGGTAATGAGTATAATATCATACAAAACACTCTTATTATAAACTATACAAAACGGATTTCTTTTTTATGTCTTCCCCGTTCAGACAGATATAGAAGTCCAAAGGTTTCACTTACTTATTGGGTGTATTTTGCAACAAATTTTTCCAGGAATCATTAAGACACAACATTGCATAATATTAAACTTCAGTAGAAGAATTACAGATCTTTTCCACCCATATGCTATTGCAAGCAAGTGATAATGACATGCATTTTGAAATCATCAAGCTGAAATGATCCTGACCATGCTGTACGGTTTATAATTTTAGATATCTAGGTAATCAATCTTTCATGTGCTAGACTAGATCCACGTTTTTTATGAGAAAAAATAAAAGGCTTGTTCTGTCTGAAGGCACTTCTTCATCCAAACCCATACAGCTTTGGGGTTAGTGCTCCTTGGACTCAATTCTGAGTGAGATGTTTCCCATCACTCATATATTATGGTCTCACTCAACAGCTAAGAGTACCTTAGCTCCAGGTTATCATTAGAGAATACTATTAAAAACTGTCTTCGGCGGGTCCCGGTGGCTCACGCCTGTAATCTCAACACTTTAGGAGGCCGAGGCGGGTGGATCACGAGGTCACGAGATCAAGACCATCCTGGCTAACACGGTGAAACCCCTTCTCTACTAAAAATACAAAAAATTAGCCGGACGTGGTGGCGGGTGCCTGTAGTCCCAGCTACTCGCGAGGCTGAGGCAGGAGAATGGCGTGAACCCGGGAGGCGGAGCTTGCAGTGAGCAGAGATCGCGCCACCGCACTCCAGCCTGGGCGACAGAGTGAGAGTCTCAAAAAACAACAACAACAACGACAAAAACTGTCTTCTATCTAGCTTCTTAAAAGCATTAATAGAAATGTAGATATGGTGTTAACAGATAAATTTTTGAAGTAGTATACCCTTTTATCTAAAGAGAACTGGTTTTTCACACCAAAAAGCAATTTCCTAAAATAATATGATACAAAACAGTATTACAGTTGATACGGTTTAGCTGTGTCCCCACCCAAGTCTCATATTGAATTGTTGCTTCCACAATCCTCATGTGTAGGGTGAGGGACCCAGTAGGAGGTAATGGAGTCATGGGGCAGGTATTTCCCATGCTGTTCTTGAAATAGTGGTTTTATAAATGGGAGTTTCCCTGCCCACACGCTCTTGCCTGCCGCCATGCAAGACATGCCTTTGCTCCTCATTTGCCTTCCACCAAGATTGTGAGTCAATTAAATCTCTTACCTTTATAAATTACCCAGTCTTAGGTATGTCTTTATTAGCAGTGTGAGCATAGACTAATAAAATAGTATATTTTTAAGTCCTCAAAAATCATATTAAAAATAATGTGAAATATATTCCTGATTTGCACACCAACAGTTTTTATGATATTACTCAATATGCTCCTCATTGTAAACGTATGAGATATAATGCGGTAATATTATTTGAGATCTTTGTAATGGGTTCGTTACTTGCTTTCCTTAAGGTATCTGCACTCCTTTCTTTTTACTGACTATAAAATGATTGTTTCCATTTCTCTTTGGCTTTTAGAAAGCTAAGATTCAAACTGAAGGTTAACTGAATCAATTATGTAATCTTTATTCTCATAATTATGTCTTTCCCTAATCCTTAACTTCATATACATACATATATATATATTTCTTTGCACTGACGTTTTATTGCTATTCATAACCCTTTTTCCTCCTTTTTTTTCAGTTACTGCTCTTGATTTTAGTGTACTAAAAATCATGTGCAACATGACAGCCTACAAATAGGTAAAGTATAGATACAATTATATAAAGCTTTATTTTCATACTCCTACATTTTACACCAAAATGAAGTAAAACAAAAAAAATTAAGGAAAATAAAAATTCAATGATCATTTTAGTACTTATTTTATTTCACCATTGTTAGATCTCACTATATCTTGCTGGTTCAGAATATCATAGAGATGGATAAAGAGTGGTAGCATAATTAACAAGTCTTTATTTTCACCTTGCCAAATGGCTTTGAAAGAAAAAAAAATGAGTAGATGTACACAAAATAATTACTAACATATATATATATATATGATTTCATGATTAGAAAATAGGGCTCTCTGAAGTACATTTCATAGGTTAAAAAAGCATGCAAAAATGCTTTTCATTCTCAACTTGCAATATCTAAACAATAAACTTACATGGGGAAAATGTGTTGCCCTTGACAATTATGCAGGTACATTCTGAATTCATGCTACAAACTTCAAGAAGTGGCTGGTCTTTTCTATTTTTTTTCTATCATCTAAGATATCCTTTGAGAATATTCACTTGGGTGTTTTCCAGTCAGACAGTTAATGTCATTGCTGTTATTCCTTTGTTTAGCAGAGGCAAGACTTTATTTATGGCCCTAACTATTGCTACTCTAGAGTAGAGCAGTTGTGCTGTGATATATTAGGGCAGTTTGTCATTTCTATATAAAAATATTCCTTTTATATGATAACACTTTCATCAAAATACTGGGCTTCAGCCACAGTAGGAAAATAAGAAGCAGCAATTAAAGTTGCTCAGGTGAAGAAAGAATCCAGTGTATGCTGTATTAATAGTTCATCAATGTAACACAATGTAGTGTAACAAATGCATCTGATAATGTAATTTCTTTTCAAAAGACAGCTTAAAAAGATTGATTCACCAACATTCATCTTACAGTCAAGACTGAAGAATTTGATTTGTTGTTGCCTATTCTCTTTATTCTGATAGTTTGTTGTATCTCTCTTTATAAAAATGTCACATTAATACTATTTCTACCTTAGATAGCTCATCATCTCAATTCTATTATTTTCATATGACTAGGGTTATAGAACAGCTGCCACTTGGCTGAGTGTTGTCAGGCTCAGAAAGTGATATTTTCTTTTGGAGGAACACAATTTGTAAATCCACTCAACACTCCCGAAAATCTTTATTTGGTGTTAGTAAATTGTTGCCCTGATGGTGCCATGTTTACAAAGGAAGTTTCTAATTGATGTGACGTTTTCTTCAACAAAGATTTAATAACTTTTGCTGTATTGGTAGATTACTTGATTTATTTTACCACTTACATAGTAAAAGCTTTGATTTAGAAAATGCCTATGTGTTATATTGTGGTACAGAGGATAGGGAACTTATTGAGGCTCTCTAGATCTATAAAATACACAATATTTAATTTTAAACAAGCTTCCATTATTTTCTTGTAACCACAATTTCACTTTGGCAGTTTGATGAGGCCACTGGAAGTCATAACTTATTTATTTCAAAGAATAAGAACTGTTTTAGCCAGAAAATACATTTTTTTCAGTAACAGCTTTAAAATACATTCATTAAAACAACTAATATTAAATTGTGTTGGCATATCATCATGAACAAGGACAAAATAATTAAATATTAGAAATTTTGCCGAAAAATAAAATGCTATTAATTTCATTCAATCATTACGCATATATTAACCACCTTCTACAAGTCAGATACTATTCTGAGCATTGAGAAAACACTCAACATTCAAAATAATATCGGTGTTTCTATAGCTAGCTTGTATTTTGTTGTGTGAGACAAATTAAAAAAGGAAATTGTATATAATGTTTCAGGTGGTGAAAAGTGTTCCAAATTAAAATAAATGAGATAAGGATCTAAAGAGTGACAATTTTGATGGGTCAGAAAGAAGAAGTTCTAGTTTAAACAATGTAGTAAGAGAGGATCCTTCTGAAAGAGAAATTTGAGCAGAAAATTGAAGGAGGTTGAGAAATAAAGCACAAATACTAGAGAGCAAAATCTTTCTTGTAAAGACAATAGCAAGTGCAAAAACAAAGCAGGAGTGAACTTAGAAGGGCATCAAGATGGTTGAAGCATGGTGGGAAAGTGAGGAGGCTTTAGGACACAGGTTCGACTCCAAGTGAAATGTGAAGTTGTTGAGGGTACAGTTCTAATTTTTTCTTGAAAATGGCACTAATGTATAAACTATTTCAGACAAAATATATTTCAAGGTGTAAGCTATATGTCTCAGCTCATTAAATTGCTAATATGACATTTAAAAAGTCATCAAAACACATTAAATTGCCTTGACAAATGGTACTTAGAAGCTTTTTTAATGTGACATCTGAGTTGAGCATAAAAGTCACATTGAACACACTAAAATGCATAAAAACGATGGGCAGTGTTTCTAAAACATCATTATGTTCACACTCATATGTGGGAGCTAAGCTATGAGGATGAAAGGCATAAGAATGATACACTGGAATTTGGAGACTCAGGGAAAAGGGTGTGGGGTGGTGAGGAATAAAAGGCTACACATTGGGTATAACATATGCTGCTTGGGTGTTGGTTAAACCAAAATTTCCAAAATCACCACTAAAGACCTTATTCATGTAACCAAACACCACCCGTTCCCCAAAATCCTACTGAAATGAAAAATTAATTAATTAATTAATTAAAAGTTCAGCGTTTATTTTAGATACATGGAGTACGTGTTTGTTATTTACCCCCACTTTTTAATCGATATATCAGAGTTGTACATATTTATGGGGTGCATGTGATATTTTCATGCATATATAGAATGTTTAATGATCAAATTAGGGTAAATGGGATATCTTTCACCTGAAAAATTTATCTTTTCTTTATTTTGGGACCATTACAATTCTTGTCTTCTAGCTTTCTTGAAATATACTATATATCATTAGTAAATATAATTTTCTTACTGTTCTATCAATATTAGAACTTATCGCTTGTATTTAACTGTGTTTTTGTACCCATTAACCAACTTCTCTTAATTTCACCCTATCCTCTTCCCCTTCAACCCTCTCTGGTGATCGCCATTCCACTCTGCTTCCATGAGGTCCATTTTATTAGCTCCCAAATAGGAGTGAGGACATGCAGTATTGCTGTGCTTATTTAACCTAACATAATGACCTTCAGTTTTATCCACACTGCTGCAATTGACAGGATTTTATTCTTTTTACAGCTGAACAGTATTCTGTTTTGTATATTTACTACATTTTCTTTA
This sequence comes from Gorilla gorilla gorilla, assembly GCF_029281585.2. NCBI lineage: Eukaryota > Metazoa > Chordata > Mammalia > Primates > Hominidae > Gorilla > Gorilla gorilla. The sequence goes on from NC_073246.2 coordinate 23,960,982, forward strand.
CACATTTATTTGCTATTGGACACTTCAGTTGATACCAAACCTTGGCTATTGTGAATACAGTTGCATATATCTTTTCTAAAAGCTGTTTTCCTTTATTTTGGATACATACCCCAAAGTGAGATTGTTTAATCATTGGTAGTTGTATTTTTAGTATTTTTGAGATTCTCCATACTACTGCTTTCCAATGTGGCTATGCCAATTTACATTCCCACCAACAAGGTACAAGGGTACCTCTTTCTTCACATACATCCTTTCTAGCATTTTTTTTTGTCTTTTTGATAATAGTTAACCTAACTTGATGAGATAATATCTCATTATGGATTGGATTTCCATTTCCCTGATGGTTAGTGATGTTGATAATTTTTCTTTCATATGATGTTGGTTATTTCCATGTCTTCTTTTAAGAAGAGTCTTTTCAGATCCTTTACTCATTTTAAAAATTTGATTATTTGGGTTTATTCTTTTTTGGCTATTGAATTGTTTGAGTTTCTTGTATATTCTGGTTGTTAATCCCTTGTCAGATGCATAGTATACAAATATTTTCTATTATTCTGTAAATTATCTCTGCACTGTGTTGTTTCCTTTGCTGTGTAGAAGCTTTTTAGCATGATGTAATACCATGTGTCTATTTTTTGCTTTTGTTGCCTGTGCTTTTGAGTTCTTGCCCAAGCATCTTTGCTCAGATTGATGTCTTGCAGCATTTTCCAGTGTTTTCTTCTATTATTTTCATAGTTGCAGGTCTTACATTTAAGTCTTCAATCCATTTTGAGGTGATTTTTGCATATGGTGAAATACGGGGATCTAGTTTCTTTCTTCTGTATATGAGTAAAAGATTTCCCAAGATCATTATTTCTATTGTGAATAATGCTGCAATGAATGGTGCATGCATGTGTCTTCATGGTAGGTAGAACAACATATATTCCTTTGATTGCTGGGTCAATAGTAATTCTGTTTTAAGTTATTTGAGGAATTGCCACACTGCTTTACACGATAGCTGAACTAATTTACATTCCCTTCAGCAGTATGTAAGCATTCTCTTTTCTCCACAATCTCACCAGCATCTGTTATTTTTTGACTTTTTAGTAATAGCCATTCTGACTGGTGTGACATGGTATCTCATTGTGGTTTTAATTTGCATTTATCTAATGATTAGTAATGTCGACTATTTTTTTCATATGGTTGTTGGCCACGTGTATGTCTTCTTTTGAAAAGTGTCTGGTCTTGTCCTTTGCCCATTTTTTTTTTAATGGCATTGTTTTTCACTTGTAAATTTGCTTAAGTTCCTTATAAATTCTGGATAGTAGACATTTGTCATATGCATAATTTGAAAATATTTTCTCCTATTTTATAAGTTGCCTGTTTGTCATGTTGATAGTTTCTTTTGCTGTGTAAAAGCTGTTTAGTTTAATTAGGTCCCATTTGTCAATTTTTGTTTTTGTTGTCCTTGCTTTTTGTGTCTTTGTCATAAAATCTTTGCCTGTGCCTATGTCCTGAACGGTATTGCCTCGGTTGTCTTCCAGGGTTTTTATAGTATAGTATTATATAATACTATCAAATACTCTTGCTTTCTACTTTGGAGATTGTTGAATAAATGGTTTGAAATTAAAGAGCATTGTAATTTGAGTTTATTTTAATTTATTTTGAAAATATATTTAGAAATATCATGTCTATTATTTTTTAAATATATTCTATTGTCAACATATTAGCAAATGCATTATTATTATAATCTATATTCCAGAGTAATGCAATAAATAAGGAATAAATTTTATAGTAAATAGGAAAAAGCAAAAGGAAAAATGTTTCTGAAGGTTTAATAAAAATAAATGCTAGAATTTAAGAAAAATAGCTATGTTTGGAAACTATTGATCCATGCTTTCAGAATTAATTTAGGTTGCTGATTTATTTTTTAGGTCAACAAACATTTTTTGACCATGTTTTATATATTAGACCCTGAAGATACAATACCACGCATGTGCACTACTTTCAAGAAGTCTGTAATACAAGGACAAAAATCTATGCACACCATATAGTGATTCATGGAATTGGAGGAATAAGTCAAAGCCTCTAATACTGAGCAGATGTTAAGAAGAGTAGGTTATTGCTGTATGAGGGCATTATTTTGAACTTCCAGTAATAAATTGGAGTGAAAATTATAGTTTGGCCTGCATATAATATAAGGAGGTGATTTAACTATTAGGGAGTTTTATTTATAATTATCCTGATTACCCAGTGAGTTATAAAACATCAGGGTTTTTTTCTAAATATATACTTAATCTATTAGATTACGTTGACACATGAATAGTACTTCTCTATGAGCTTAAAAATATGCAAAACATTAAACACAGATGTGGATAAGAGTAGAATAAAAGTGGATGATTGGTGGATTATGTCATCCCTGAAAATTGAATACTAAGGATCTTTTGTAACTTTAAAAAATATTTTCCCTCTTTAAATAGAAGAATCTTCCATGTGAGCTCAATTCCATAATTTATAAATGAAATAATTTGCAAAATTTCAGTACTTTTTAGCGGTAAATGTTTCACATTTGTTCTAAAACATTGTTTCACTTCCATATTGAGTGAGTTACAGGCCACTTGTGGTGGACCATGCCTGTAATCCCAGCACTTTGGGAGTCCAAGGTGAGCGGATCGCGAAGTCAAGAGATTGACACCATCCTGGCCAACATGGTGAAACCCCGTCTCTATTAATAATACAAAAATTAGCTGGAAGTGGTGGCGCACTGGTAGCCCCAGCTACTCAGGAGGCTGAGGCAGGAGAATCACTTGAATGCAAGAGGCAGAAGTTGCAGTGAGCTGAGATTGTGCCACTGCACTCCAGACTGGTGACAGAGTGAGACTCCATCTCAAAAAAAAAAAAAAAAAAGTGACTTACAAACATATTTTCAATAACATTATCATAATGCTTATTGAACGAACACACAGATAACTTGAGTCAAGAGATTTTAATCTACTCTTGTTTCCTCATGACTGGGTTTTCACTGCTGTTTGAGACTGACCCCACTTCTTCAACTATCCTCTTCATTAACTTTATCTTAGAAGTCTTTCTTTCCTGCTCCCCACTTGAGATTTGAGACACACCTACGACATCCAATTTGCTGGGCTCCTTCTCAGCATTAATCCCTTCTGAATGTAGTTATATAATTCAGTTAGTTTTCTTTCATCATGTCTTTGCAATCGTACTGACAAAGAGTTACTAAAAGTAAAACTAATGTTGCCCATTATCTGTCTTAACATCCAAATTCCTTAAAGATATTTCTTTAAGAAAACACCATATTCTTTTATTCCAAAGGAGGATTTGTATTTGTTTTTGAATATAGCAGTTTGTAAATATTACAAATTAAACTAAAATATAGGTTTAATATCCATTGTAAAAAATATTTGAGCTTTATCAGAGCTGATAAAAAGAGGTTAAAATGTTGAAAAAGATCATAAATTCAATGGCATTATGTTGTGTTTTAGAATAAAAAATTCACTTAAATTGTTAAAAGAAGACTTGCTAATTTATCTTTTCCCCATTAGGTTCAGTGCATTTTGGTAGATGAAGTTTAGAAAGAGGAAGGGAGCTCAGACTTAATAGTTGGAGCCAACTAATATACTGCCATTCTAGTCTTTATGTTAAGATACTAGTGACAGAGTGTTCAATCTGTGTGTTATTATTAGTAGTATTGGCAATGAGAAGATGTAAAGCAATAATTCTCAGCTGAGGGAAGGCACGCACAGCAGCCTTCAGAGCTACCTCATATATGGTTCTCACATTCCCCTAAATTACCTTAACACATAAATCACTTTTATTCATCACTGTTTCCTGTGATTCACTGGGAAAAGCCTTGAAGAGCATCCTGTTACTGAGGTGAAGACAAAGCCTGGGCTGTCCCAGGCAGTTCCTCTCTAACTCAAGATGTCACATTTCTTAGGAGGCATAGGAATAAGACCTTGGTACTTTCAGGCAGTTCCACCCTCTCTCAGAATATTGCACTCCCAGCACATTCTACAGTTATTCTTAGAAGTATAATCATAAAATCATAAATAATTGGATGGGTTCAAGGCCACCTAAAGAATTGTCCTCCAGTAGAGAGTAGAATAATAGCTTCCAGAAACTGTTAGGGAAGAGGGTATGTAAGGAAAGGGGAGATACTAGTCAGAGGGTACAAAGTATTAGTTAGACTGACAAGAGGAAAAAGTGCTAGTGATCTACTGCACAGCATGGTAATTATATTTAATAATAATAATATAGTATATACTTTAAAATTACTAAAAAAGTAGATTTTTTGGGGGGTGATCAGACCCAACACCAGGTCGTGGGGGTGACGAAGTCTGGCGGAGTGAAAGGAATGAGAAAAAGACAATTTGAGAGAGAAAGTGGGACCAGAGGGCCATTGCGAGTGTGGAGGCTGCAAAGGCCCCGAGCTCTGGGAGCCCATGCTATTTATCGGTGATCAAACAAAGAACAGGTGGTGAGGATGTGGGAGTTGAAAGGAAATGGAGTATCCAGTGAATGAGAAACATATGGCTACTTGAGATAATGGGAGTGCTAGAAGCAAGGAACCAGCAAGTCTAGCAGACATGCAAGCCCTGCCTCAGCTTCTCTCCCAACACTCAACTTTTCTCCCAACAATTTTAAATGTTTTACAAACAAATAAATAATGATGATGAATATTGTAATTAACCAGATTTAAGCATTCCACAATATATACATGTGTTATAACATCACATTAAAATATTTACAATTATTATTTGTCAGTTAAAAATAAAATTAAAAAAGAAAATGTGGTAATATGGTAGAAATGAAATAATAAACCAGACTGACATGATATCTCTCTTTAAGTAACTAATTATTTTCTGTAGAAATATATATACAAAGACTTAATTACATTTGTGATAAACACAATGAGATTATACAATACAATAGGGAGGGATTATATTCTTGGGAGTTAGAGAGACTTCTCCAAGAAGGTGATTTATTAGTTGAGATAAGAAAAACAAGTAGGAATTAGACATAAAGAACAGGAGGTGAGAAAAATTAAGTTAAAAAAAGGAAAGCTGGTTGTTTTGTGGATGAAAGGAGTTTAGTATATTTTTAAAACTGAGAGAAAATGGGATAGCTTTATCGTAAAGATCTTGAAGACGGTGGTTCACTGCAGCTTTAAGAGGTGATCAGAGGCAAATTCCTACAAGACTTTATTCTCAAATCAATTGAATGTCATTATTCTTTTGGGTATATACCCAATAATGGGATTGCTGTACCTGGGCAATGAAATATGTACACCAAACTAACATGGCATACAATTACCTATGGAATCAACCTGAACGTGTACCCTGAAACTAAAATAAAAATTTTTATAAAATTTGAGTGTCATTAAGGAGTTTGTTTGTTTGTTTTTGTTTTTGTTTTTTAAATCAGGTTTGTGATCTGATCAAAATCCTATTGAAGATATCTTTGACTGCTGTGGGCATTAGGGAGTGGCAAGAGTGGAAGCAGATAGACTTGCACTACTGCATGGCCCCTTGTAGCAATCAGCCAGAAATCAGAAGCTCCTCTATGTGTTCATTCATGAAGGACTTAAATGGAAAGAAGTACAGGTTTACACAATCATTGCTGGAACAAAGAGGAGCAAAGTCATCACTCATGTTTTCAGTCTGCAACAACAACATGGTTGCTCTCGTGGTTCTCAGAAATTATTGTAAACCTTAAATTTCAGAGCTCCCAAATATCTCAATCTAGAGCATCAATATGAATGCTCTTGTCAAGTCTAATATGAAGTCATAGTGAACCCCACTTCTGCAACTGCTTCCAAATCATGATGACCTCTATTTCTCTTCTTACTTCTAAATCTTCTCTCTCTTCTGACTTCTAAATCTTTTGTGAATGCCTCCCATAAACTGACTTTATCTAGAACTACGTAAGAAAGGACTCTGAGAAATGAAGTTTTCAGCTTTACCCATGAAAGTCAGACGATATCTCAGGGGAGAGGTAGAGGCAATGATGAATTGACAACAGACAATATAAGAAAACCCACCCATTTATCAGTTGAGGGTTCATACACATCCCTTTTGCCAATTTAAAATTCTCAAGTAACAGCAGTAATAAAATCATTCCTGTCTCTTTTACGGGATGTGATCCCTTTTCTATAATAAAAGTATGATCATTCTCTCCTTCCAAAAAGGAAATGTATTGCTCTGTATATCGTAATACACATCTTGGAGTGACATTCACTCCTTTTCTAGTGACGTCTCAAGCCTTTTTTGATACAATGTAACATAAATACTAAATTATGTGATATCTTATTTTGGATTCTCTCTAAAAGCAGAGGTTAAGACAAAGATTTGACTGTAAGTAATTTGTTTGGGACATGCTCTAAGGAAATAAGATAAGGCTTCTAGGAAAATGAGACTGAGGAGAAGAAAAACAAAACGTGTGTTACTGAGCTAGAAGCTACTGTGGAAAATGGGAGTCACTCTCAATGGACACTCTCATTGCCAGTGTAGATTTCATTAAAGTCTTTCTGTCATGGATAAAAGAATAGCATATTTTCCCACTAACTCCTGTTCTCCAATTATTGAGAATAAATTTCCCTCTCTGAAAGGCAATAACTTACTTGTATTTCCCAACAGTCCCATTTGTGGGCCAGGTGACTTCAGAAACAAAAACGTCTTTAAAGCACAACAGTGAAGAGAATGGGCAGAAACTTGAGGTGAGGTGCTTTAGCCTGCACAGGAACTCACTAACACAGCAGAGGGGATTAGAGACCTGGGCAGAGAGTATATTGTTAAGGCACTAAAGATTCTGCCATACACCACATGGACCACTCACAGCCATTCATATCTCACACTACATCAGTTCTATCACCAGCTTCCTCTTCCAGTCAAGATAGAGTAACAGAGACCATATTTCTGATTCTACTTAAAACGAACCAAGAAAAAAATGGACAGAATATGAAGCAACAGCAGGCAATGAAGGGCAGTGATCCATGGGAGAGAGATGAGGTGAGACCTTTGATTGCTACAACTTACTGGCTGCAGAAAATTTCCAGGATATGGGACAGGAAGGAGCAGAACCCAGGCACAATCCTGAACACTCTGTGAACTAAGTAGATCAAGCTGTGAACCTGGGTAAGTCAAGGCAGCTAGCTAGCATTCACAAGGAGGGATACTAGAGAGGAGAGATTTCTACAGAAAACAGACTCCAGAGATCTGTTGAGTCTCACTCAATTATTCAGTTGAGGGCTTCTTAGCACATGTGTGTAGGGAAACTAGCTGAAATTAGGGAATTCGGTGTTGATATAATGGGGATAATCATCATAAGTCTTTAAGGGTGTCACTGATCTCTGAATTCCTCCATGGGTGCAGTAATGCTTCTGATTTACTCTTCCATCTGGGGAATGAAATGTCAGGTACTGCTTCACTTATCTCTTCTGGACATAACTGTCACAAGTTAGGGATCCTTGTGAGAGTTTAGTCAATTGCTAAGTAGATTGATACCAGTTATACATCTAAGAATAAGGTAAATAGCCAAAGGGTAGGACGACTGGCCCATTAAACCCATTGTGAGATATACTAGAACTAGAATCTGTTTATCACCTGACCTTCTTAAATCCTAAATCAAACAGGTCGGGAGCAAGGAGTGGTAAGATAACATTTTGGAGACCTTGGTATCTGTGTCCATACATCAAAAAAAAGTAGGTATTATTCTTTTTCTAATGGACAGTAGTCAGGTAGACAGTCAAGTCACAATTTTCTAGAACACATTAGAGGAATATTTATTGTACTAGAGTTTCTTGAAATAATAATCCTTTGCAAGTGATAAATGGTAGTGATCATGACTTTTCTATTGAAGCAGCAATAACAGATACTGAGTTTCTTTTGCTTGTATAAGTTAAACAATAACATGTCATACCAACATCTATCTTACCCCTCAGAGCACTGTAGTGTATTAGTAATCACTACGGATCATTGTGGAGCATGGCACCTTGGTTGCTACCCCGGCATTGTTTCTCTTTGGAATATTACTCTAACTCTTCTCTGATAGGTAAGTGTAGACACGTGGTTTCTGCCATTGTGGAATCCTGCCATCCTCATTGAAATGTGGGACCAAGACCACAGCAAGTTTTTCTACAGTCACTACTGACCATATGATGCCAATGCCCTCTCCACTGGTTCAATATTTATTGCTTTTGTGTAAGCATGTATTCTGGGCCATACTGAAGAACATTGTCAGATGATGAGTTTTTCAGTCTTTTATAAAAAATCTATTCTTTTAAGTTTTTTTTCCTTAGTTTTCTTACCTTTCACCCAAACTCTGACAAGTCTGAAATTTCTATAATTTCATTTACAAAAGGCCAATTTTGTCTCTAGGCATCATTTGACTGTCCTAAAGTATATTAGGATTAGTTCCAGGTGTCATTGTCTGATGTTAAAACTTGACTTACAGGAAAGTGATCAAACATCCATAAACTCAATTTTATTCAGGCATATATTTCACCTCCTCCCGGTCCAACAATGTTAAGATCAACCCTCAAACTCATTTCTCTTGCTTCTGCTGGTACATAACTGTCAGATCCTGTAATATTTTCCTGTGAATAAGCTACTTAACCTCACAGCAGGGAACAAATTTTTCTATTTGTGCTTGCTGAGATCTAAACCCAGCTATTTGTCAGAGGACAATGGTTAGTGCAGATGTGGATCCAGAACATGGTGAGTATACTTTGTGTAAGATATGCATCAGGGAACTGTGTCTAAGGCCCTCCAGGCAAGAGGAGGCTTCTGTCTTTCAGCAATGAGGTCTGTGTTGCTTGTACCAGCACTAAGAGTTTCAGGGAATCTGTGGATTCAAATGACTCACACGCAGTGATCCAAGTCTGTCCGCCATTCCCTACCAGGCCCTAGTTTCATTTTAGAAGATCTGTCAAATCTCTATTTTTTAAAAATTTATGATTCTTTATCATTGTGGTTAAATCTGCAGCCTGATTTGTAGTACTCTGCTCTATGGCTGCCAAAGTTGAATGTCTCATTAAACTCTGCCACAGAGGTCTTCTGGCTTCCACGACGTGTCTTGAGTTGCTATTTGGCCCACAGAAACCTTTTTATTTAAGGCTTCCAAGGCACACAGAAGCCAGTCAACCACTAAATCTTCATAATTACTATTGCCTGCATTCTGTTCAAGTGCTGAAAGTACAGCGTAACACAATCATTGCTCTTCTACCTGTGCCTCATCCCAGTCCTTCAAAAATTATAATATTGGGTTCATTATGCTATGGTAGGCCCTGGGTTAATACCACCCTACTTTCCCTCAGCAATAAGATTTGTCGCCAACTGACAGGTAAATATCACATACTGCAGGTCTCTGGGGCCACTCTGCTATAATTGACTTTGCTTAGTAACTTCTGGAAAACAAAATCTGTCAATTGCTTCTGTAGAATCTTTGTTCCAACAAGTGACTTCTTGAAATAGAAGTCTAAAGGTTAATTGGTGACAGAAGGGTGTGTGATAGCCTTAAGAGCTCAACATTTTGTTGTCTTTCAAACATATCTCTTTTCCTTTCCTCTTTCTCTCAACTGTTACCAACCTGTTTACTGTCCTTAATTGCATAATCATATAGTCATCTTATTTGCATTATTTTTCCTTTCACATATGTTTCATAGCTCATTTATACAAAGTATATATGGTTTTTTTTCAGAATAAATGCCATATTCTGGAGAAGAAGGTTTATGAACTATTTTCTCACTAATATATAGTAAAATTATAGATCATGATACATGTAACAAAACACAATTACAATAAATAACAGCTATGTACATATTTACTCTTTATCCATGAAATTCCTGATTCAGACTCATCAGATTCAGCATTGAATTATATGTAAGATAAACATACTTTTATATACTTATATAGTACATGCTTATGTACTTATATTTCAGGTTGTAATGAATGAAAGTATGTTTCTTTTTATATATTTGTATGTGGCTTACTTTTTAATAAAATGTAAAGATCCACAATGGTTTTCTCCTTTTTTTTTTTTTTTTTTTTTGAGACTTGAGTCTCACTTTCTTGCCGAGGATGGAGTGCAATGGCACGATCTCAACTCACTGCAATCTCCGCCTCCCAGGTTCAAGCAATTCTCTTGCCTCAGCCTCCCGAGTAGCTGGGAC